>NC_133027.1:91541538-91863461 GCF_048771995.1 Taeniopygia guttata
GCTAAAGCTAATTTTTACAGTTCCTCCACTACAGAAAGTGAACTTTGTAGTAAATTTTTATTGTTATTTCCTGATAAGACTGAGTTGATTTGCTTTCCTCCTGTCTGTTTAGTTCCTGAGGAACGTGGGGAGGCAGCAGGAGGGTTTCAGAGCACACAGGGGAACACAGGCTAATAGATTAGCTGGGGCAAGAGAAGTTTCATTGGAAGGAGGCATGAGCTACAAACTGAGAGGGATAAAGGTACTTGCTCATTCTACTGGCACAGGAAATAGCCAATACTCTCCACCTGCATTAATACTTGGGTTGGTGGGTCCCACCTTAAAATGAAGTGCAGCCTAATAATTCTATTGAAGCAGGTTTAGAACTTTCTGGAGGACTCCAGAAATCTGCTGTGCAAGGCAAAGATAAACTCCTGGTCCCAGGGAAACAGGCAGAGGTCCTGCTGCTTTTCAGTGACATACTGTCCTGTCCTGGAAACATCCTCTGCCTCCTTTCTGCCATTTCACAGTACTCCTCCACCCTGCTCTCTGGGCCATTTCAAGCAGGGCTAGCTAAGCACTTGAGCAGGATCTGAAATAGCAGCAGGGTGAGGAGGCTGCCAGTGCTCTTCTATCACAGCTCTAGAGGTGCTTCTCTAATGAAAGTCTGCTCCCGACTTTACGACTTTAATTCGGGAGGTGGAGAGGAGAAGCTCAGAGAAGAAAACATGGTTGTGTTGCTGCTGCAGCTAAGGAAAGATGTGGTGATAAATCAGGCATTTATTCCACCCTCACTGCCTTTTATTAGTTTATCTAAAGATCAAGTCCATTATTTGAAAATTGATTGCTGGCTGCTTTATAAGTCCCCCCCGTGTATTTGTAGGTGATTGTCTTTTTTTGTGGGTATTTCTTTTAGGCAGAGCAGACTTGCTCCTGTTGGACTCTCTTCACAGGTCTCATGTTCCACACACCTCTCTCTGGCTTTCTACCCTACTCTGAACTTCCCAAAATCTCCTGCTCTTTTGACAGTTTCCCATCAGCTCTGTTAACTTGTGTATCTTCCTCCCCTTCCTCTCCCAAAACCTCCTACAATACAATCACTTTGATATGTGTATTTTTTCCTTTCCTGGCATCATAATTGTTTCATTTTTCTTTGGTCTGCTGGGTACCATGTGGCACTTGCAGACATGCTTCCAAAGCCATTGTGGCTGCTCTCTGTTCAGAGATTCTCCATGTTCCAGGCTCAAACAGAAGCAGCCCCAGGTCAGGCAGTGGTTCCACCAGTGGCAGCCAGCTGCAGATCAATGGCACTGCATTGATTTCATTCGCCTCAAGGGACGGGAATTCATGAGACTATTGCAGTAACATTTGAAACCATCAGCTCTAGACATTTTTTTTTTCCTCTGATCAATGCCAGGGTTTCCCACATGACTTGCATCCCAAAGCAGCTGCTGGATGCTTGAAGTCCTCCCGAGCTCCAAACAACATCAGCTAACTAAAAGCCCATCAGCTGGCACAGTGCACACCACTTTTTAAAATGAACAGCACATTCACTCAACAAGATACCAGCCAGCAAGTTACCTCCATTTCACTGCAAATCCAAGCCAACCTCCCCTCAGCATAGTCCCTCCAAAAAGCTGTGACATACACAGCAGTCACAAGGAAGCTTCATTTCCCCTCATTTCTCCCAAAGAATGGAAATGATGCTGCCTGTTTTCCTCATCTCTCTGAGGATGAGGGTTTGGGGCAGCCAAGTCTGTGAAACCTTATGCTCTGGGCTTGTAAGTGTCCTGAATCAGTCCCCACTGACGTGCTTGGTCCTCATACCTCAAAAATGGAGTGATGATTCAGTTTTTCCCACAGCTCTATTGATATGACACAAAAAAGAAAGGACTTATTTAATCAGGTGAGGAAGCAGAAAACATCCCTGGTAAGTGACTACATGTTCTTCAAGACATTTTAGGAATAACCCAAGTGCTTTGAAGAGGACTGACGGAGCTTTCCAGGATGCTGGATAATGTTTGTGTAGCAGAAAACTTATGAAATTTGTATCAAGAGCACAAAATGTATGAAATTCATTCAGGCACCTACCCATTCACAGAAAACAGCAATCCTCTCACAGTTATTAAGAACCCCTAATTTCCTAATGGGATTACTTGGGAAAACATCCCCCAGACAACAGGACAGCCTTTATCAGAGGCACAGGGAGGAGGCAGGCTGCAGGACAGCTCTGCAGAGCTGCCTCTGAGCCATCCCCACGCCAGAGCACTTACCCTTTACTTAATTCTTCCTGACAGCTTCCAACGTGGCCCTGACTGTGCCAGGGCTCTCAGCAAATGCCACCTCTCTGTGCAGCTCCTCCTGTGCTCACTCCCACAGAAGTAGAGGAAATGAGAGGTATTGTACTTGTAATTTGATGCTATTTTGGTGGGATGAGCACAACCAGGATGTCTGTCCTCTCCTTGCACATGCCTTGCCAAGGCATAGTCTGGATGATTCCAGTGGCACGTGGCACAAGGTGACACTTGACACAAAGGGGCTGGGGGAGCTACTACTCATGGCACTGGGCTTGGTTTTGGGGGGAAAACAGGACTCACCACTGCAGTGCTTCACTGGGGCATTTCTACAGATTCTTTACTTGCTCTTATGCTGAAATGATGCAGCACATGAATTTTGTGCTTGTAAATGTGAGGTCTGGAGGAGGCAGCCCTTTAGTGACAGCAAAGAATGAGCTCAGTAAGCAGGACAGCACGACACCTAAAGCAAGTCTGCTCTGTAATGGGAGAGCCAAGAGCTGAGCCTGTTCAGCTCCAGGCAGCCATGCCAAGGGCTCCTCAACCCACAGCCTAGCCGTGGCACAAGTGTTACAGATAACAGAGTTTCTGATCCAAAGCCATGATGGAAAAATAGGGACATAACACTTACTAGAGGAAAATGCAGTACTGGGGGGAAAATCAGACTACTGCAGCACCTAATGAGGTACTCAGTACCTCTCCTGAGTAACCCACAGCAAGGCTGGTCCCAGATGTACCACCAGGGAATAGGAAAGGAACAGGGACAACAGGAGAAATGTGGGAGCTGTGCTCTGAATATTGTTACCCAAACCCTTCTACAACTGCAGTTTTGTCTTAATCTTTATCTCTGCCCAGGAGGCTGAGTAACACAGCTCCACTGGCTGCTGCAGGCACCAGGTAACACTCAGGAGCAATCACTGCTTTTGCCCTTAATGCTGTTTACTGTGGTGCCTAACAAATCAACTTACATGCTAATCAGCACACCGTGCCTGCTAAGTCTATGCCAGACTTGGCTCCTTTGCACTGCACTCCTTTCTATGCACAGAAATAGTTCACTGACATCACAGTGCCATGGGCTCCCAGGCAGGTCCAAATTTTACCCATGTCCTTCACAGACAGACCAGATCCCCACAGAGAAAATTTCCTGAGATGATGCCCGTGCAAGGTGTGTGATGTACACCAGCAAATTATAAATAAATCCACACAGTCAGATACTGCACTCATTGTGCTGCCTCCCAGTTCCAGATGAAGGGGTTTTTCCAGCAAGAAGCATCTTCCACTCCCACACACTGGAGCAAGAGGGTGGCAGTACTATTCTGGGTGCCCATTCAGACTCTCCCATGGGAGGCTGTGCTCAGGACAGGATTTCCAGCAGTAGCTTTCCCACAAAAGGTTAAAGCCCTGCCAGCTCACACAGAGGTCACAGGTTTGTTCACTCTTAGAAGTTTGGTCCCATCCTGAGGTTTCCAGGAGTTGTCCCTTTCCTGTATGTGACATCAGAGGACACTCCAAGATTGATGAAATGAAAAGCTGAAAGTCCAGACTTTCCAGAATGTTACTGCCCTCAAAGAACAAATTTTCATATTTACAGCAAATTAGATCAAAGGCAGTAGGAATAAAATGAAAAAAAGGATTACTTCATTCTAAGGTTAATGGTATTTTGTATCTTTTATCATATCCTAAGAGTCATTCAGTTAGTCTACAAAATAAGAGTTTAACTCTTAAACTCTGTTTAACTCTGCCCTGTTTTCTGTTCCCAATAAAAAAGTCAGAGCAAATTTTTGTTCCTCCTCCAAATAGCTGCTCTTTTAAAAAAGACTACAAAACTTGGAAAGAACTTTCACATCTTGTAATCTTGAAAACCTCCAGTCTTCCAAGTGCATCCCTTAAGCAGTGACAACAGCCCTTGCCATCCCAAATGGCCCCAGATAACCCTGAGTAAAGGTCTTTGAAATTCTGCCACACATAAAAACACACAATAACCGTACAAAGTCAGTACCTAGAATAATGAAGTGAGATGGGAATTTTTACTTTAAAATGGAACTTTTAATTACTCTGTGCTATAGCTATGTAAGCTTTATTTTTTACTGTGGTATTTCGGGAGCCAGATAAAGTGTCCTACTAACTCCAGGAAAACCTGTGTGCTCACCATGACCCTGAGCCACCCCGGCAAGCCTGCAAGGATTTCCTACACACACCTCACTGCTGCTCCAGCACAGGCTGGGCTGAAAATATTCTCTCAGGAGGGGCTCTGTGTTCACTGTCTGCCCCAGCCCAGCAACATGTTTGCTTTTAAACAACCAGCAATTAGTTCATCTTCTATTAGGAAGTATTATCTGTATTTTCTGCAGGGATTCCCTGTGATTCCTCAGCTAAGCAAGTAGCATCAGAGCTCTTTTCCCTTGTGGATGGGCATGTTATTAGCATATAAAAATTGCCTTCATGCATGCTGAGTATCATCTGTGAGCCCAAACGGGGGCAGCACCAAGGGCTGTGAAAAGGTCCTGTGAAAAGGCACATTTTCTCCCAAGTGAGCCACACAGCCAAAAAACCCAGTTCCAGGCAGGAGCATTAATAAAATGCTTATTTTTTAAGAAACCTGACAGAAACATAGATTGTAAAACTGGGAGATGGGTGCAGGTTGCTTTCTTTTGATACTTTTTACTTACTAATAATAGTTTTCTGTACCACAAGGACCTCAATTGTTCCCCTCCAGAGCAGCCCAAATGCAGAAATACATCATTAGCTTTGGTGGCTCTGTTCCCCTGCTCTGATTAATTGTAACCTTTCCCCATACTTGATCCTAAATGAGAGAGTATGAATTGAGAAGCACAAATTAAATTAGTGTGTCAAGGCAGCCTGCAGAGCCAGCGCTCCAGACAAATGTGAGCTGGGCTGAAACTCAGTCTCCAGGAGAAAGCCAATCTGCAATGGACTGATGGCAGCACAAATCTCTGAAGAGATCCTCTGGATGGGAGAAGTGAAAATGATGCTGGTTCTTTGACTCACATCAGTGAGAGCTCCTGCTCCTTCCTGAAGCAAGTGGAAGGAGACCAACACATATCTGTGCAGCTATACACCTAATACACACTAATATATTTACTATATTTAATAAAACTATTAAAAATGAGAAAAAAAAATTTTGGGTTTTTTTCTTTACTAAGGAACAGCAACAGTTTTGTGTTTTCTTTCTGTTTAAGGATTGTTCTGAGCTTGACCCTCTGCTGCTGGCTGCAATCAGAGCATGAACTTCTTTTGCAAAAAAACCTGAAGCATGCCCCTGACTGCAGGCTTAAGTTTTAAGAAGAATTTATCTCTATTTTAAACTGAAGATACAGAGGGCACTACCCTATTTTTCAGGAGATAAAACCAGAAGCTACACCAGGAAAAGCAGAGTGAACTGAATAAGAAGACAATAAAGTTCATGGAAAGACTCTTAAAAACCACACTGGTTTCAGGTCAGGTCTGACTCACTACTGACAAAAGGAGAAATCCTGTTTGACTTTCCACATACAGTGTTCCTAAATGCTTTCCTAACTCCCAGAGTGTAATTCTGGATGGAGAGGATGGAAACAAATGGGAGACACTCAAGAAGCAGGGAGCACCTCAAACCAGGGGCAGGTGAATCCTGTGGTCATGTCTTGTACTTATTTATTAAGTTACTGCTGTTAGCTAGAGGGAGAGCTCATTACAAGGGTTTTTTTTGTTTTGCCATGGGAATGGACAATGTGCAGGCGAATGCTAGGTTGGCTCACCTGTCTAATGAGGGACCCCATGTCCCATGATCCCTGCTCATCCCTCTGCTCCTCATTATGATTTGAGCATTTCAATTTGGGAACAATAAAATAACACCTTAGAAAATGTTCTCACATACTCTACTAATGATGATTTTAAACACTGACCCTCTGGCAGCAACAAAAAGGACCTACAAATCCTGAACAAACAAAGTCAGCTCCTATTCTGAGTCTTTTACCATTCTGCTAAGCTCTTCTGCACACAAATAAAGTACTGATAGAAATTAATCACCTGTGACCACATAGTTTTTCCAGACTATTCTTTCAGTTCAGTGAAAGTGTAGAAGTATAATTTTCAGTGCATGCCCGTGTGAGTTTCAGAATTAAAAGCTTGATGATCAATAGGATTCAACTAGTTATCATGGATTTTCAAGGTGTCTGGTATTTTTTTGAGATGGGACAGACTTCTAAGTAATTTAACCACTATTAAAATACATGCCTTAATCATGAAAAGAGATGTACTGATGGCCTAGACCAACAAAAATGCCTCTTTCCCAAAGCCCTTCATCTACCCTGCGGCATTCTGCTCATTTCAACCTCAGGTCAAATCAGCCAGTTTCTCAGAGTTTCTGTGTCACTGCTCAATATAATAAAAACACATTTAAACAATTACAAAGAGTCCAGGACTTGTCATTGTCCACTGTTCTTTTCAACCCACAATACCTTGTTTATGGTTGAAAATGCCTTCATTTGGCACAGCACAGCAGTGTGTCTCTTGATAGCTGGCCCATGAGACATATCTAATAGAAATGCACAATGGAACAAAAGACAGGAAAAATAATAACAAAAGCCCATGTATGCTTCCAGAGAAATAGTAAAAGCTGGTACAGAGTGGCCAAACTGGGATTGATGTACTCCAGGGAACAATACTCATTCTTCTTATTGAAAGCTACTCTTGTACGAGCCTCATTTCCACACACTGACTGACATGTGCTTTCCTAATTTAGAAGTCTTGTGATTCCCAGGGGATTTTAATGCTCAGTAATTTTCAGCTGAGTAGCTTAAATGCATATATTGTAGTCAGTCACTCTCTATTATCTCATACACATGCACACATAAATAGCAATGTGGAGACAGAGGTTTGTGCAGGGAATTAATTTGCAACAGCTCTGGGCAGATTAAAGGGGAAACCCCCCTCAGCCCCCCAAACCCCTGGACGTAACTCAAATAATTTCTATCCCTAGCAAGTGAAAATATTCTAGATTTGCAGAAGCAAATAGTCCTCTGGGTGCTCAGCTTGACATAATTAATGGTATTAACTTTGTAGGAAATGCTGGACATCCACAGGGAGAGGGGATTAAATAAGACACCCATTAAACAAGACACCCTGAGTCTCAAGCTACTGCTGTAACTTCAGTTATAGATAATTTTTCTCTGAGTTGATATTAGCACTATTTTAAGACAGTTCTATAGTGTTCTATATTAAAGGATGCAGGCACTCTATTTCTGTTTTCAATTAGAAAAAAAATACTCAGTGAAGGAAATACTATCAAAAATGAAAGGGATGATATATCAGTAGAGAGGATAAAGTGAGCAGAGGGCTCAGACAAACCTGCAGGAAATATCAAAACAAGGACAGTGAAACTGTAATTCTGAGTATTAGTAAATACAGACATTCCTATAGGTTGGGATAACTAGGATAAGAACTGCAAGGATATGAAATTCTGTATTTATCAAAAGACTTAGCAAAGTGCTTGAAAAACACTTGGAAAATTGTTCTTATCAACTGAGCACCACGTTATAGCTTCTTTGCATTTTGGGCCACACCCACAGTGGGGTCTACTTGAAAAACCTCAGCAAAAGAGATGGACTTGCACCGACTTGTAGCAAAAGGGCACTAAAATATCCTGGGTTTGCACATAAAGCTTTAGTTTTAACTTTCTGAAACTGAGTTTCCTCCCCAGTACTTGATAGTAACTGCAAAGCTGGGATTACAAACATACAGAATCACAGAATCAAAGCTGGAAGAGACCTTCAAAACCATCTACTCCAACCAACACTTCCAGAGATGGTGACTCCACCAACTCTCCCTGGGCAACTTACCCCAATGCCTGACCACTCCTTCAGTGAAAACATTGTTTCAAGCATCTAATCTGAACCTCCCTACAACTGAAGGCCACTTCCTCAGGTCCTTCCAGCTGAGATAAGGCAGAAGAGACCAACCCTGTTTCACCCCAAAATCCTCTTGGCTAGCTGCAGGAGCAGTAATGTCCCCCCAGCCATGCCAGCTCCCTCAGTCACTCCTCCTAGGAGAAGTTTTCCAGAGCCTTCTCCAGCAATACTGTCCTGAAGTGAGGGCCCTCAGCTGAACACGGGGCTTGAGGTGCAGCATTTTCAGCGTGACCTCAGCAATGACCAAGGCATGGTAGGACTTTTCCACGGCTCCCAGGAAAGACCTCTCACAGAACTGCACAGTTTCTCACAAGCGCCTGGAATTACTGAGGATGTATTCTCATCATTGTTAGAAGACAGCTTTTGCTTGGAAAAAAAGGAGGAAAAAAGGTTTAGAAACCAGCTAATCTTGAGCTGGTTGGATCCAGAGCTGGATGCATCCATGAACTCACCAAAACTGCATCGAGGAGGGGCTCCACGGGGGTGCCTGCCCCAGCAGAGATGACTTTACAGCCCCCAGAGGTGTCACAGTGACAAGTACAAGTACAGGATGGGGAGAGATGCCTGTGACAGCACCACATACCACTGGAGCAAGGTAATGACACTGGGGCTCTGGATTTGACCTCCTGCCACAACTCCTCACTGCTATGTTTGCATTCAACACGCTTCATTTTCCTACAAAAATATTCACTGCATTTCTTATTTTACTTCTAAAACAGTACAGGCTGTGCTGGCTCTGAGGAATTGCTCTATTACCATAACATTTGTAAAAAAAAGGTTGCTTTCCAATGAATGATCAACAGGAACAGATGCTTCATTATTCATTCATTATTAATGGCAAGCCTCTCATAAGAATATCTTTAGGATGAAACACAGGAGATGACCTGTGTTGGCCAAGAAATGGTGCAAAATCAGTTTTATTTGGTACATCAAAATGTCTTTAAAATGCAAACAAACAGATCCATAGATAACTGTATCCACAGCAAGTGCCTGCAAGATGAAAATCAGGCCTGTTGTTATCACTGCAGGTTACCTACCCTTCTATCTGGTTTTACTCTGCATCGCTGTAACTGAAGGGAAAATATTTCCACAGTCTACAGTAAATCATAAATGTATAGAGTCTACCTTAAATTTTTATTCCTTACATATTTTGTCTTTTTTTTTTGTTCCACTCTGCATTGTGCTGGAAAGCTGGTTTGAAAGTCAATTCTTATCCTATTACCTATTGAGTTGCTGTCAGGCCATACTCTGTTTCCACATTAAAAATGAGAACTGATCCCTTGAAGGGTTTCCAGAGCTTACTGATTATTGCCTTCTTCACAAAGTTTACCATAAGCTCTTTATACAGAACATGAAATGTTTACAAATATCTGCTCAGTTCTTCTCCCTCTGGATAATCCCCAGTGATCAATAATTGCATCTGAGGAATTCCTCAACACTGATTTTTTCTTTTTTCCAGAGCCAAGCAACCTAGCCATGCAGACTTTGTGTTTTGCCACCTGCAAACCGCAGTTTGGTAATGATGCGTCTGCCCTTCTCTTCATGCCTTCTCTCTGAAGCTGATAGGAAAGTTTTCAGACAGACACAGAAAAGCAAACAAAAACTACAGTAAACTGAATGAAAGAACCCACATGTTTATCTCAGTGCAAATCCAGCAAGATGAATGCTACTGTGAGGTTTTTATTGTTTTCCACCTCTTAAATACCAACAATAGAAATGGGTTTTGATTGCAGGAAGGTTTTGAGCAACTGGAGAGGTTACTGCATCTCAGACAGCAACCACTGCCACCTTCCAAGAGGTGGTGCTGCTACAGGAGGTGGTTCCCATCCCTTCATTCCAAGGAAGGATGCACATACATGAAACATTGCATTTTTCTGAGCCCATCCATCCTCTTCAGGCCCTCTCCAGGATGAGAGTTTTCATCTGAAATGGTCCAAAAAAGACACTTCCAGCCTCTCAGGAAAAAAAAAAAAGAAAAAAAAAAAAAGGAAAATATTTTGCCTTAGCTGCTCAGGTAAGTGAGCAGCTGACTCCCAGGAATCTTGCTCTGGAAACACCATGAGAAGCTGCCACGTGACTGTGTGGATGAGCTGATTCAGCTCCCAAACTTCCAGACAATTATGTTAAAAAGCCACTTGTCTCCCAGAAGAAACACTTCTGCTGGAACAACATGGCATCATCCTTCCCCAGTCTGCACTGACTGATTTCAAAGCAGCTCTCAAAGTTCTCATTGGGAAAACACCATCCTGACAAGGAGTCTGTGAGAGAAGGCAGGATTATCTCCAAGTACTGTCTGATACATCTTATTTACCACTGAGGCCGAGATGCTGAGGCTATGCAAAGGTGAAGAACTTGGCCATCATCTCTCAGCAATCAATGGCTCACAGAGCCCCAAGGCTCCCATCCTGCTTGGTGAAATGGTACCAGTGACCCATCAGACTCTAACCCCTCTGTTTATGATTAAATATATATGTCTATATTTAAATTTAGCATATTTAGATCTGAGATGGCAGGTCTTTCTTAAGGGCTCAGCATCAAAAATACACCATCAATTAGAAGATAATAATTACCAGAAAAGGACATCTCTGCATGCTGACTCTGATTACATTCACTGCTGTTTCCAGAGGCAGGGAGATTCATTAATTCATTCATTCCCTGCTTCGTTACGGAATGACTCCAACAAAGCTGCTGATACAACTGGGAAATCAAAAGATGAGCCAGGAAAGTGACTGCAAAAAAATGCATTAAGGGAACATGTGTGGGTATGTCAAGTGGCGGGGCCAGAGTCAGCACTTAGGGAAAAAAAGGCCTGCAGAGTCACTGGCTGAGAGGGAAATTAAATGTGCAGAAGGAGCTCAGATCCTAAAGAAAATATTTTCTTAGCAGAAAGAAAAATTACAGTTTCTTTTCTAATGAAATATGCTGTCCTACAAAATATCTCATTTAATTCTCACCATTTCCTTCTTGTACTTAAATAGGAAATCACGTAAAACTCAAAAGTCATTAAAGATATAGTTAACCCCCCCAAAATAACCATTTTTCAAGTTTTGGACACAACCCTGGAATTTTCTGTTTCAGCTGACCTGAAAATTGTGTGCACTCTAGGTGGGCATCTGAGATGACTGTTTGCTTCACAAGGCAACAGAAAGGTTTCAGAAAGGTGACTTCAGGACAGCCATGAGACTCAAATTGTTTGAGACACCAGAAATGGATGACCAGAACATATTTTTCTGCTCTACTCCTGTAATTCAGTGTCTGCACTCATTGCATTGGCTCCCTGTGCACCCACCCCAGTGTAACTGTGCCCAGCCTCGAGCTCAGCCATACTGACAACCCTGGCTTTCTAAATTATTTCAGCCTTCTTCAGGATAAAGGCAGGAAGATGATTATGCAAAGCACAGTAGGCTGTATAATGCCTTTTCCAATAGAACTCCCTTTTAGTACTCTGACAGCAATCAGTTGTGTTATTATAACTATTCTTACTCCTTGTATCACTCAGGCTGAATGTTTTAAATGGAAATAACATCATCTTGTCCTCCCGTGTTTCTCACCTGTGGCATGTCCTTGCAAGTAACCAAGGCTCAGGATGCCAAAAGCTGAAGGCTTAGCTCGTCCACGCAGGAGATGTGATCTGAATAAATCAGTGCTAGGCCCATGCGAGCTCCTCCTCTCTCACTAGCAGGAGCCCAGGCTGGAAAAGCTGATCTGCACTGGAGCTGCCATGCATACTTTAACTATCCATGGTACTTTTTTAAAACATCAGCTCATTCAGGATATGGATTCATTTTCTAGAATATCAAATATGCATCTGGGTATCAACAGGGGAATGAAAATCCCCACTTATATTTACTAGGGTGGTGTGACACTTCTTTCACAGGGTTTGACTTACTGGAACGGAGTTTCAAAACACAAAGGAAATTCCAAATTCTGAGAGCTCTGTCCTAAGTGTCACTCTCAGCCTGGTTAGGGCAAATCCTGAGAACCTGGATCACAAATCATACCCAGAGCACAGCTGGGTACCTGTGTATTTCATACCTCCACAAAATTAATCTTCAAAGCTCATCTCTCTTTTCCCCACTGCAAAGCTGTGTCATCTCAGTCTTGGGCTTTCTGGAGCATCATTTGGGTCCTGGTGCAACTGCTGTTAGCTTCAGGGGGAGAACTCTGACCCAAGAAATACCCACTTTTTTTTTTCCTTTGTTTCCCTCTGCTGAAAATGGGAAGAATTGGAAAAATAACCCTCCATGGTCGCAGCACATCCAAGTGCAGGGGAGGGAGTCTACAGTTGACTTTATTTAAGGAAGCCCATTTCCTTCTCCCTTTCCTTGCAACAGAGGCCAGAGGAGATGTTGCTTCCCCCCCCTCTCCTTTGCTGCCATTATCTCCCATTCCCAGTGGAAACCAAAGTTCCCCTTCATCAATATTTTCTAAGCCAAGATTTTGTAAAGCTGGAAAAAGACTGAGCTTCACATTATCTGGTCTGAATCCAGCAAGGCTTATGTTCATCAGGAAAGGAAAAGGAATCAAGGTTTCTGACTTGGAAACCCTCTGAGCCAATATTTGTAAATAAAGTCTAATTTAATTACCAGTATATGTATTTTTCAGCTGTCCAACTCTTAGAGAACACAATCCCAATGGGATGAAGCAATCACACTGTTTAACATGCAAAATCACTGCTCGCCTACCAGCCTATTAATAGGTAGGTTTGTAATTCAGAGGAAAAGGCAAAGGAGAAGGACAATAATCTGAACACGAGCATCTGAAATGCTCCACTGAGCTCTGCACCAGAAAACATAAGAAAAGACTTTTTTCTCTTTTTCCCCCTCCAATGAGAGCTTTCCAGTGCTGCTGGCATCCATCACATGTGCAGAGGTAAATGCTTCCACACTTGGCAATAATCAGAGCAAGGGAATTATGGACTGGGAGGAGGAACTGGAGAGCTTTTTTCTTTTGGCTAAAGGCATACTTCAATCTCAAAAGCTCGAAAGGAACTCAGTAGTAGCTTCCTTGTCCATTTCCACTTTCCAAGCAGAGCCAGGACTCCCTGCAGATCTTCCACATAACCTGTTTTTCCTGGGCTCTCAGTTTTGCTGTGCTTCTGCTCCATGTGCTGAGCTGGGGCTGGCTCCCAAAGGACTCATTCCATCAGCTCCTGCCTGTCTTTTCCACACCACTCCTTCCTTACCTACTTATGCAAAATAACCTTTCAAGCTTCACCTCAAACACATCTTCATTGCCAAACCAATTTTATCCCACTCTCCCTTTCTGACTCTCAATGCTTATTGCAAAATAATACAAGACCTATGAACTGTCCTCAACAGGAAACTCCTCATGAGAGCAGATAAAAAGATAAAAAGGATTTTCCTTAACGTAATCATGAACTGAAATCAATAAATACATAACAAGGCAGTACAGAGGCAAACTTGGGCATTACAAGCATTAGGTAGGAAATTTATATAAACTATGGTTACAAGGACAGAGTGAAAAGCAAATATAAACATAAAAGACACAACCAGAATAGAATGTTAATAAATTATTAACATTGCAGGTTTTAAGACAAATGTTACACATTCTGTATCTCTATAAAATCAGCTTTTGAAAGTCTAAGACATTAAGGCTTAATCAGAGTACATTGTTTTACAGATGAGATATCACCAGTCAGTTAAATGGCAGGAATGAAGTGGGGGTTTAATTCAAGCTTCTCTAGGGAGGAGATTTGTTTGAAAGAGGTCAATTAAGCCTTCCACTCCAGTTAATCCCTTCTGTTTGTTTTAAAAAATCTGGAATAAGAAAAAAAAATTACAATAGGCCAGCAAAGCAAAATTTTCCTACAGATGCACCAAAACAAAAACCTGCAGGTCAGCTTGCTTTTAGCTGGGAGAAACACAGGCAGAAATTGCAATCAGACTGCATTTCATATGGGTGCATCACATGGAGATGATTCAGACCAAATTATTCTCCAAATTAGCTTTATGATACACTCTCCTCCAAGGAAGGCAGCAGTGCTTGAATTGGTTTTGGTAGAAGTTAATATTTTAACTTGCAAATCTCGTTTGGAATGAGTCTCTGTGGGATAGAACACAGGGCAGAAGAGACTGGACCCTCAAAGAAACAATTTCCATTATTTTGCATTTTCCTTCAGAAGTCAGCAGCTGCCCCCAGCCCCTTTTCCCCACAGCCCTCAAGCTGTTAATGGCACAATTTACATATATTTCCCTTAAGCTTCTGAGTCACCAGTGGTCATTTAGGTCAATACATTTGTTTCTTCTGCTCTTCTGAATATTGATAGGTTTCAATCTTTTCCCCTCTTTCTTTGGTCCTACTGTAAGCCCTTTCTGAGCTTCCCACTGCAAAGCAGCAAATGCCAGGCAAGCCCCACGCTGCGCTGCCCATCTGCTTCCTTCCCTCCTCCTCCTCCTCACCCCGTGCTCCATCCGCTCTGCATGCCCTGACCTTTGTGGAAAGCCCTTCTGCATGTCAAACTCTACCCATCCTGCTGAGCCACAAAACAGGAAAAGCAGCATTACCCCTTCCAGAGCCAGCCCTGTAGAGCTTTGTTCCAGTGCTCCACCAGCACCAAGCTCTTTGCACTGGGCAGGTGAGGAGCCCCCACCGTGCTGTGACATCCCCCAAGCAGCAAAAGCATCCATCTCCATTTCCCTGCCCAGACATCAACTGCATGGGAGGGTGCTCCCAGCCCTGGTGCATGTGCCTGCTGTAAGGATGCAAGGAACAGACAATCCCTACAGGGAAACCAGCACAGGCCAGCAGGGTGAGAGGGAAGAGGGAAATGCAGGAGCGGGGAGGGCAGGGCAGGAGGCACAAACACAGGAATGATGCTGTGTTTCTCTGGGAAGACAAGAGCAGCACAGAAAAATCTATATTAGTGGCTCCTGGTGGAGGGGAGGCTGAGCCAGAGGGGACATATGCAATAGAAAACTGAAAAAGGGAGGAGAGGCCAGTCAAGAAGGAGCTAAATAAGGGCGTAGCTTTGACTTGATTCAGTATTGAAGAGGAAAGGCAGCCCAGCAGCTCTTAAAGGGCAGGGAGGAGGATCTGGTCAGCCTTGAGGTGAAGGAAAGGTGGCACAATTACTGTGGCAGGTGCTGCGGGCCCACTCTCCTGGGTCTGCCCTCTGTATTTCTCCCAGCACCCTGATCACTCAGAATTGAGTTAATTAGACACAGAACGTCAGTTCCCTTCACAAATTCATTAAACTCCTTTGGGCTCAGCTCTTAACCCTCTCTCTTTTCTCATGGGAGCAAGACTTTACGAGATCAGTAACACCCCATCTCCATCCGTGGCCTCAGGAACATCTCATTTATGCAGGAGCCATTAAAGGAGTTCACCTTCTGGTAAGGAACTTCCACCAAATTAGAGTACATGTGTTTTGTCCCATGCTCTGCTCTCCTTTAAAAGGAAAAATCTGCTTTCACAGCTGCCTCCATGGAAACAGCAACTCTGTGGTGGTGGCAATGCTCCAGGCTGGATGGGTTTGGTTCAGATGTGGAAATCTGCACTTCTTGATTGCAGAGTGCCAGGATCCCATAGCCCAGCCAGGTCTCCTCTGGCTTGCTGGACAGCACCAGTGAAGGTCTTGTGGGTCAGATCTGACACCCAGCAACATCAGTGCAAGCCTACTGCTAAGGAATGCTTGGGAGAGAGGAGGAGCAGGCAACGCTTTTAACTCATGTGGTCACAACTCACGTCAGCACCTCTGGCAGTGCTGATGTGGGTCCTAGACTACTGAAGTAGCTCATGGAGATGGAGGCAAGGGCTCAGCTTCTCTGCAGTAATGAGCTTTGAGACAAAACACCTAGCAAATGTGCGTGAAAACAAAATTCCTCCAATTCCCATTTTGAAAAACTTGCTTCCCCTTGTGCTCTGCTGGACAGGGCCCCCTCATAGCAAGGTCACAGCCAGCAGCAAACCACAGCAATACCCACTGCACTCCTGGGCTCCAAAGGAGGACAAATTACTCCTCTGGCCCCTTGAATCCCCTAATCTGAAGCTCTCAGACTATCAAAGAGGATGTGCAGCAGCTGCACAACCAGAGCACAGGTAGAGAAGAGAGGATTTCCCCTCTGGCTTGGGAAAATTGGTCCCTGTGTAATAAAACAGATAGCTCTTCTATAATCATTTTTTCAGCTCCATCAATCCCGGGCATAAATCAGGCTGTGAGGAAGAGCAGCTCTGAAGGAATCTCTGCAGAAGGAAAAAACCCCAACCCTCTGTGACCCTCTCCAGCACCAGGGCCCGTGGCTGGGGAGCCGTGCCGGGGCCACTCCCAGCGCTCTGCAGGCTCCACGTCCTGCTGCTGCCTTCAACTTCAAAGGAGCTGCTCAGTCACAGCTCGCTAAATACCAGCAGAATGGGGCTCAGGGGCAGCTTGTGGTGAGTATTAGGGAAATGCAAAATTCAACAACCCCTAACTGCCCTCCGGTCAACAGTACCTGTTTAAATTACTGTTATTATGGCAAAGATACTGAAATTGCTAACATAAACACAACTGAGGGCTGCAGATGCTGTAGCTTTCCACAGCAAACATTTTACTTGCTGCTAAATATTATTCCTCTCAACATAGGAACAACACCCATGGTAGCCAATAGCCAGGGGGTTTGCAGGAGGGTGCCCTGCAAGCAAGGACAGAGGTGGTGAAGGAAGAAAAACTCAAGACAAAGGCCTCTGGGAGCTCATGAAGGAAAGGCTGAGAAGGGAATCCACCCATTCTGCTAGGAATGATTAGAAACAGTAATGGAAAAGATGTGAAGAGAGACCAAAAGAAACATCCAACCATGTGTCAGATGAAAACTGAAATATGTCTTTTTAACAAAAAAGGACATGGCATATTTGTCAAAAATACTGTTTTGGAGAACATGAAAAACAGCTGGGGCAGAAGAAGCAGGACTAAATCTCTGCAAGGTCTTATTTCAAGCAGGGATTTAACAGAGCATCTTTAGGAGTCTCCTCACCACCACCTCTAAACACTCTTGTACCAGTGTCCCCCAGTGCCTCCTCCAAACACTGAGATGTGCACACAGACCTGGGCCAGCACAACTCAGGCTCTCCTTTCCTTCTCTGTCCATCCTGCCCAGGTTTGTTGCTCAGAATCCCAGAGCCAGGAATGGTGACGAATGCCTCCCTGCTGCCAAAGCCAGCAGAAAGAGAAGGTATTTCCAGCAGCACTACACCCAGTAGACCCCAAGGTGTTAGCCAACAGGAGGTTCAAGACCCATCCCCACCCCCATCCGACCCTGTGCCGGATATCAGGAGCTCTCTGTATCCTGCAGGATGAGGCCCCATGGATTGCTCCTTGGCATCCTGCCTTGAGGAGTTATGCAGATGATTCAGTCCCATCAGTAACAATAAATTCAATGAGCAATGGTATTTCCACACACAGGGAAAAATTCTGAACACGTGGTAAAAACACCACTTGTGCAGACAGGGAAAAGGTCTGGAGTCAACACAATGCTTTACACATCACTGAAGCTCAAGTAATTGCAAAATCTAGCCCAGAATACCTTTTACTTGGTTATGTGCTGGTATTGCAGAGGATTTTTAAAAATACATTCCTAAACCAGGCATCATAACATCACCGACCCCAAATGCACTTAAGAAATTATGCTGATTTAATTCTTCCGAGGGGCTTTGTCTGAATTTTATTTATTGGATGCCAAAGCGCCAAAGTGATCCCAGTTATTATACAGACTGCAGGTTCTGCTCTCGGGGAAGAGCTGCATCTGCTGCACATCCCATGCAGCCCTACACTGCAGCACTCACTGCCTATGTGGAAAAGGCAGAGCAGAGAAACACCGAGTGGCTCAAGCCCCACTCAGCTGCAGGGTGAAGGGATTTGTCCACACCACCACAGGACCCTGGGCTTGATTTCAGACCTTTGAGATCTCCCCTGTCCTCATGTGACCATTTCCATGGGAAATCACAAGCCAAGAGGTGGAGGCACAGATCATATCTGATGCTGAGGGGGATTTAAGCCCTGATCCTACACACAGAGGCACAACTTTATTCCAGCTGTTTGATCTTGCATGGGTTAATGAAGCCATTCCTGTGCTCAAAGCAAAGCAAGTAGCAAAGTTTGCAGGAGCAAGGTCTAGTTTTCTTACCTGAGGCAAAAAGTTGCTTGTTTTGCCATTGGTTTTCTTGGAAAAGTAATCTTTTTTTGGAGCTGCCCTTTGCTGCAGGTTCTCACTATTTTGAACCTTTTCAAAATGCCTGTGCTAGAGCCACTTTATAAAGCATCAATAAAATTAATATTAAAAGTGACTTTGTGCATAATTCACGGCCTCCAGAAACCATTTCTTATTCAACTGGCAAACCAGCCAGTCATGCATTTCCACTGCTTTCTCATTTTCCTAGCTGTGATGCAGTGCTTTAGGAGCAGCAGAGCTGTGCTGCACGTGTCAGGAGACACCCTAGTGCCAGCATCCATCCAGCAGGATGGATGGGATATCCATCTGCGACAGGATGCAGCCCTTTGCTATCTCACATCGGGGCAAATCGGGGACTTAGAATAGGTTTACAATCAGGCTAAACTAGCTCAGGGGACAACCTCTGTAGTATCTGTCCAGGTACAAAATGTTCTACTTAATCCTCCTATGTGTTTCCTTTAGATACATTAGCCTGAGAAGTTATGGCAGCAGTGTTTGAAAAGCAGTGAATTTTATGGAAGTATTAGAGAAAACCCCTGGGAAACATTTAGCAGAATAAACTCAAGAAGTGGTACCAGAAATATAGCTTGTGCTATATACAGCTGTGGTATGAGCACTCAGTTAAAGTAATTAAAATAAAGAGTTGAAATATCTCGTAAGAACTGTCTACAATATGCCACAGAGGAAGATACATAAATCAAATAAAAAAACCCAGATGAACATCTAAGTCTCATAACTGTTCAATCCTTTCAAAGTAAATCCAGGTCAACATTATATTTTGTACCAAATTAAATATGTTCAAGTTGATATTTATTAACAGTCAGCTCTGAAGCCCCTGGTTAAAATAAGAAGGACTGTAATTTTAAAATATTGTTTCAGACAGGCCATACTACCTAATCTGTGATTTATATCACACTTGTGGACAAGATCTCACACAGAGAGAATCTGAACAAGCTATAAAGAGACTCCTGAAATTTCACAGCTTGAAGGCAATTCTTAAAAACAGAAAAAAGAATAAAATGAGAAATCAGCTCTACTTAGAAGTTATTATTATAGCAAAGCACTGCCCAGTGTCTCCACCACCTCAGACTTGAACATCAGGCCTTACCAACAGTCCCCTGAAGAAACCAATAAGCTCTATCCCTCTTACTGAGTTTTAAACAGTCTAGCCAATTCTCCTAATGTAGGTTACACCAGAAAGGAAATATGTAATTCCTTCTCAAGAGATTTGAAGAATGGAAAAACAGAGTGGTTTAATTAACGTTAAATAATCAAATCCAACTTCATACAATTAAATTTAATCACCTATCAGAGTCAATAGGCCAAAAATAACAATGGCATGAGCAGAATGAGAAATCCAGTGCAAAAGATCCCAGAGTCAATAACACGCTTATTAAAGTACTGAAGTTGGCATATGTGCCAGTAGGAAAATGCAATATTGAAGACCCACACCCTTCTCAGCAGAAGGCTGCCAGGAACACAGCAGAAAAGGCAAGATAGTGGAAATTCAAGCTTCAAAGACTTTCCAGGTAGAAAAACATCTAACTTTGGAAATTTTTGGGTTTTAATTAATTTCATGAAGATTGAAGAGAAAAGAATGAAAGTAAGATTCCTGCAGCAAGTAAGAAAACACTTTGGAAGCCAAGGATACAATGTGATGTGCACATAACGAAAAACAAAATAAAGATTTTGCTGGAGTCATGCAACATATCCCTGATGACTACTGCAATGAGAGGTCATCATAAAGAGGTTGGTAGAACGTACCACAGAAGCATATGTAGGGAACCTCAACTCTTAGCTCAAAGATCCCAAAAGAGACAAGAGGCTAAAAGAACAGAGAAGAAGAATGGAGGCACTGGACAGTTTCGCTTGCTGCCTTTTTGCTGATGTTACATGCCATTTCTTTTAGGGTATTCTAACTCTTCTTGAGTAAAGCAGTGATTTAAATTGCCAGAAAGTATCGTTTACAGTAGGCTCAGAGCCATGTCCTAGAAATTAGAAACAAAATGTGGTAGTTCTGCTTATTAAAGGTTAATTTGTCATCTTTTCTACAGTACTTTTACAGTTATACACTGACATCAGACAACCTTTGTCACGTCAAACACTGACTTGAAACAACAGAACTTACACCCACTGAAACTATAAGACATGGGTATAAACTTCAAATATAAGACAAAAGAAAAAAAAAACTATTTAAGTTTAGCAAATAACCATTTCCAGTTCCACCTTCTGGTCTCAAACACAATCATTTTCGGAGAAGGAATGGATTTAGGACCCTCAGCAGCCCGCAGCACATCCTTCTCTAAGGAACTGCGCATTCCCCAAAGCCAGCCCGAGCGGCAGTGGCGGCAGCGGGCTGCTCCCGTCTGAGCCCGGCTGCAGCCGCTCCCGGTGCCCCGAGCCGGGGCAGGCCCAATTGACAGCGGGCCCCGCCGCTCCCCAGCCGGGGCAGGCCCAATTGACAGCGGGCCCCGCCGCTCCCCAGCCGGGGCAGGCCCCATTCACAGCGGGCCCCGCCGCTCCCGAGCCGGGGCGGGCCCCATTCACAGCGGGCCCCGCCGCTCCCGAGCCGGGGCAGGCTCAATTCACAGCGGGCCCCGCCGCTCCCGAGCCGGGGCAGGCCCCATTCACAGCGGGCCCCGCCGCTCCCGAGCCGGGGCAGGCCCAATTGACAGCGGGCCCCGCCGCTCCCGAGCCGGGGCAGGCCCCATTCACAGCGGGTCCCGGCGGCAGCGCCGCTCCGGTTCCCTCCGTGCGGGTGCTGCCTGACAGATGCACGGCGGGGAAACGGCGCCTCCTCCCGCGATGATCCCCTGCTCCCTGGAAGTGTTTATCTCCTTGCGGCTGCTGCTGGGAGAGCTCGGTTCACACGAGCTCCGTGCTCAGGGGATACGAGTCAGGGATGTGTTTGTTTTGAGCCCAGCTCAGGTGAGACCGCGGGGATCTCCCACGTGTCCTCCGCAGAAAGGCGCAAAGCCTGGAGGGGCTCACGGCTCGGATGGTGACAAGAGCTAGTTTAGCTGTCAGACGCACTCATCTACCCCCCGAGATGAGACTCCACGGGGGGTTTCTTTCATCGCTGTATTCTCAATCTTGAAGTTACGAATACTGAATCTCACCCTGCCGTCAGAGGCACACAGTACATCATCCCACGTGCCCACAAATACAGAAATGTACCTAGACATGCATGTAACTGCACACACATGTATGGGTATACACTCATGCATGACTACATGCAGCTTTAATCAGCTTTTCTGAGCCTGACCCTGTAGCTTGCCTTCATTCAATATTTTCACAAGTGTCAGAAGTGTATAAACCTCAAAATCAGAGATTCCTCATAACTTTGAGACATAGATCTTTAAAAAAAAACAAAACAAAAAAAAAAAACAAAACAAAACAAAACAAAACAAGACCAAATTATCATGACCCTCATGATCTCCCCGGATGCTTAAGAGCGCAAAAATGAAAATCCAAGTCTTGCTCTGTTCCTCCCTAATACTGCCAAATTTTGCAACCCTACAGAAAAGCTCCTTTGCTGTGGTGCGGTCCCCTCCAGCACAGGCTGATATTTACAGCCAAACCACCTCTCCTGTGGGTGAGCCCCACAGAAACAGAACAGGGCATCCCTGTGAGTCCCAGCACTGCCAAGGCACCTCTGCAGCAGGAGCTGCTCCAGCAATTCCCACGGCTGCTGTGTGCTTTGGTGCCTTCAAGCTCCTCTGCAGAATTCCTGTCTCATCAGCCCAGAGCTGACACACAAGTGCTTTTTTTCAGTGTCACCACTTTATCTAGCTCCAAAAAAAAAACTTGCAGCCTTACTACCACCAACACCTTCAGCTGATAAATTTAGCTGATCTGGGCTCACAGGTTCAAAAGTTCTCCAGGGGAGGGATGAGGATATAAACAGAGCATGAGCACTTAAGCCTCCTTAGGAAGCCAGGCTAAAAAGAGATTTGACTTTCTAAAGTGCCATGATACAGTCTGGTAAGATGGTTTCAAGCCATGGGTGCAGGGCAGGTAAGGGGATCACTACTTCTGGCACAGCAGCAGTGAATGAACCCTTTGCACTACATTACTTGCATTACAACTTGCAGGCGAGAACACATACAACATTGGAAGATGTGGAGAAAGGTGTCAGGCTGGGCTGGGGGGGATCTCCACAACTCTAAATCAAGCAGATTTAAATAGACTGGATCAAAAGGCTGAGGACAACTGTGTGAGGTTCAACAAGGCCAAGTGCCACCTGGGTCACAACAACCCCATGTGGGCTGGGGAATGGCTGGAGAGCTGCTCAGCACAGAGGGATCTGGGGTTGATGCCTGACAGGCAGCTGGATGTGAGCCCAGGTGGCCAAGAAGGCCAAAGCAATCTTGGCCTCTCTCAAGAACAGTGCAGCCAGCAGGACTGGGAAGTGACTGTCCCCCTGTACTCAGTACCAAGAGGTCACACTTTGAATGCTATGGTCAGTTTTAGGTCCCTCTTTCAAAGGGACATTGAGGCGCTGGAGCAAGGGCAGAGAAAGGAAACCCTAGAGAAGGTCTAGAGAGTAAGTCCTGTGAGGAGGGGTTGAGGTAACTGGGCTTGTTCAGTCTGGGGAAGAGGATGCTCAGGGAGGGGCCTCACTGCTCTCCACAGCTACCTGAACAGAGGCTGTAGTGAGGTAGGGATCAGTCTCTCCAACCATGTCTGAAGAGAAAGGATGAGGAGAAATGGCCTTTAATTGCACCAGGGGAGATTCACATTAGAAATCAGAAAAGATGTTTTCCCTGGAACAGTGGTCAGGCATTGGAAGAAGTTCTCCAGAGATGTGGCAGAGTCTGTGAAGTGTTCAAGAAGCGTCTGGATATGTCTGGTAGTTTAGGGCTGAATATGGTGATGCTAGGTAGATGTTTGGACTAGCTGGGTGACCTCAAAGGTCTCTTCCAGCCTTGATGATTCTGTGATTCTGTTAAGCCAGAAAATGGTGGGAAAAGTATTAAAAAATTTTTAAAGGAGATTGTGTAGCGAAGAAGTTCTTATGGATTGTGAGAAGGCTGCAACACTCTCAACATGTAGGGGATGCCGAAATTCCAGATTTCTGCATTGAAGAGGAACGTGCTTTCTTACCCTGCCAGCATTATATATTCTTTCAGCATTGGAGACCTATTGCTTTAGCAGCACCAGAGAGATTTTAGAACACAAAATAAAGCAGTCAAGCTCTGAAAAATCAGTGTCCTGCTGCACATTGTTTACCCCAGTCCCTGTGCACATTGGCAGCAGTGCCCTTTCCATCAGGCTTGGGATCAGGTGTGCTGGGAGGGCTCTCTCTCTCCACCATGGCTGGTGTTCTCAGCTTCAGCAGGGGCCTGGGAGACAGTTCTCCCCTCTCCTCTTCTGCACAGCACAGAGGGAAGGAGATCGGAGCCATGGAAATAAGTGAAGGTAAACAGGGGATCCTTCTGGGGACCAAAGCTTCCACCTGGGAGACATGTCCCAAAGGCAGAGGTGACTGATGAACCCTGGGTGGGTCTTCTCAAAGACTTCCGTGCTTTCCTGGACAATTGAGACAGGCAATAAACTCCAAATTTCTACCAGGAAGATGAAGACCGCTGCAATATACAATGGAATTACCTAGTCCCCACTTGTACTTGACACCCACACTGGCTCCAGGATGCAGCACCACTGGCATCTCACTTCTCTCCTCCTTCTGCTCTTATTTTGCTTATAGAAACAAGTTTGCACTCCATGGTGCTATCATACTGTGCTAGGACTCCTTCCCACCCAGTTATTCATATAATTACAGCCACCCCAAGATTATGTTAAGGGATTGAGTACCACGTTTGAACACAGGGAAAAGAAACTGGAAGCTGGGCACAGAGTATTGCCTGTTCTCCCTAAATTAGAGAACAATTCTCTACAATTATGATGTCCCCATCCCTGTTGTAATTAACACAGTGCAGTCAAAAACAGTTAATACAAATGGTGTTAAAAAGATCTAATTTGTCTAAATAAGAGAGTCTGTTCAAGAACAAATTACATATTGCCCCTAAGAAGCAAGACAACACAGGGAAAGTTGATATAAAAGCATTTTCTGAAGATTTCAGATGTTACCAGCCTCAGTTCAGCCCCAGTGTCAGCTCCCAAGTAGAGACTGAGGATGGATCTATACATCCAAAACCAACGTTGCACTCCAGCTCCACCTGGGTTTCTACCTGTCTCCCTTGCACTCCTACGGAAACAGAAACTTTTTAATGTGAAATACTGACAGAAACAATGCAAATTTTGCAAAAAGCTTGTTTTGGAGTTTTCCTCTGGGGAAAAAAACAAAACAAGCCAAGGCAAAATCAAACCAAACCAAAGATGTTCAGCTGGGAAAAAGGCTGGTAGGCGCCAGGAAAAGTGATTGCTCTTACAGAATGCTGTGTGTCCACAGCACAGGCTGCCAAGGAAGAGACAGCTAAGTAGCATTTTAGAATTTTCCATTTTTGGGGAAAGCTGGATTCCAAGCAAGTCCCTTTTTCTTGCAGGTACATACTTAAAATAGGGCTAATGCTTCCAGTGCCTCCCATTAAGGAAAGCATAAGATCATCCCAATGGAATTGATTTTTTTTTATCAGCCAAGTCAGTGAAGCCATAATTATTGCAGCTCTCTTGGGCTGATAGCTACCAGCCATTTATAGGGCAGCAAGGAGATAAAACCAGCATTTACACATCTATATAATCACTTTTTCCTCTATTAAATATTAATTTCCACAGGATTTACAGAGTCTCTGTGCAGCAGCCACCACCCAGCACCCGCTATGCCTCTGGCAGCTCCCACACGGATGCTGTGGGCTTCACCCAGCACTTAAGACTCCTCCTGCTTCTGCCTTCCTGACCTTCCAAAAATATTTGATTATCATCCTAGTGTTCTTCTTCTACCTGCATACCAGTGAACCCACTGGTACCACTATTTTGGATTTCTTTATCCTGAATCTCACAAAGCTTTAACACTGTTCTGGCTGTTTCTGAGCTTGTGGTGCTCTTAGCCCCACTTTTTTTGGCTGCTGCCTTTCCAAGACCTCTCAGGATCAGTGACAAATGCCTAAAGGCCAATTGCCACTCACTGTAATAACATTTGTGCTTTTATGGAGAATGCAGCGTATGGTATCACATTCACACCAAGGGGAAAGCCCCTTTAATTTCTAGGATGCCACCAGATATCTTACCAGATGATATCTCAGAAATCACGTTTTCTTCCCAAATTGCTCTGATCCTTTTTTGTTTTCAATAGAACAAATACAGACTTTCAGCTTTGGCCTAAATTAACTAAGTGGGATTTATATACAAGCTCAAGAACAAATACTGATTTGCAGAATGCTGCTAAGCCAAACAGAGGGACATTACTCTCATTATAACAACAAGCTTCTCCAAAAGCATAGGAGCCAAAGCAACCCTCGCCCCAGCATTTTGCAGCAGCTGGCTTTGCAGGGATAAATACAGCCTCGTGGGCAGTTCCATCTGCTGGCCCACCAGAAATGGCAACATGAAAACTCCCTAAATCTATGTTTTACTCCAGAGATGACACATTCAGCTTCCCAGCTGGCTTCTAAGTCACTCAGCCTCCAATATTTATGTGAAATAGTACTTAAAAATACTTTTTATCATTAACTGGAGGGGGGGAGGGGGCAAGACAGCAAAAGAAAGGGCACCTGCTCTGAGACTACTGAAAAGGCCAAAGTTCACTGCAAAGGGCTGCAAAGAAAGCTGACCAGGTTATCCAGCAGAATATTCTGACAACCTGAGACCAGTATTTTGCACCACAAGTCTCCTGCTCCTAATTGCAGGCACTGGACATGCAGCAGCTCCACACAAATGCCCCAGCCCCTGGTTAGGAGGTGGCTTCAGAGGAACTCAAGCAACATCTGCAACTTGGTTTTGCACCACTGGCTGACAGAGCCCATGAGAGCACCAGTCTCAGACTTTCACAGGACCCATGGGACTGAAGCACCCCACAGTCTTTACATATGACATCCTCTGATGCACAGTAAGCCCTTTTCCCCCTCTTCCCAAAGCCAGGGAAATAGCCACAAGTGAGATTTTGAAGGAAAGAAGTGATGTTTCTGGGATGCAGTGGAATCAAAAGAAAACCAACCGCAAAACCCCTACATATGTGTCTGTGTTCCCTGGAAAAAATTTATTTTGATTTCAACAGTTTTGGGGCAATGTGCAGCCTGTGCAAACAAAACTTTCTGCAAACAGGCTAAGAGCACTGGTGAAGGGTGAATGTTGCTGAGCTGTGCCCTCTGTGGTTGCAGCTTGGCTGAAAAGCATGAAAACATGCACATTAAACACCCCAAAAGTTAAGATAAGCAAATACTTATTTGCCACAACTCTGAAGTTACTGTCAAAACATCTGAAGATGGCTTTGCTGAAAGCATGAAATCCCTCTACAGACCCTGGAACAACTTTGGGACCTTGAGTTTTCTATAGCTGCTGCCCTTTTCCTATGAAAGTATAAATTCTCCCTTAATTGAATTTGACACTTGAAAAGTAAAGAGATTTAAAATAACAAATGGTTCCCCAGCTCTCCCTGCAGCAGGGTTAGAGACACTTAATTGAAGTTTAGCTTAGCTGCCAAACCAGAAAACCGACAAATAAGAAAGCACAGGGAATACCTGTGTTCATTAAGTTTGTAACTCATCTTTCTCCAGGAACAGCTCTGCCCTGTCAAACTTTATTCCTCTTTTAATTGTAAAAAAAGCAAAGAAAACACAAAACTCTTTGGCACCACAAGGACTGTGGAGGTACCTACAGAACTGACCACGGCAGACAGCAACAAAATGCCTCTGTAAAAATATCCAGGAGACCAGAGCACAACCTCCCTGTGTGACAGGGGATATTCCACTTGGGCCATGTCCATATAAACCAGAAATCCAACATGTGCAAGCCAGGAGGCAACTTCACCCCCACACATCACAGCTGATGGAATGGATCCTGCTGATGCCTTGTACTGCCCAAGGTGTATCCTTCAAGGCCTTTTAATAACTACCTACTTTATTCTCTTAGCTCTGTCTACTCTGTTCCAGGTCAGCCTCTCAAGGCATCACTGGAACAGCTTTGGGGTCAACCTTGGCATAACAAGGTTAAAAGCTGAAAAGGATGCAGTAAAAATTACTGATGAGAGAAAAATGTCTTTTAATGAAAAATGTGGAGCTCAATCTGTTCAGCTTGTCTGAGAGGTAACTTGATTATAGCGTAAAACCCCTTCACAAAGGAAAACACAGCGCCAGAAAAAGGCTTTATTATCTCTGCAGTAACAAAGAAAGGAAATCACTGGCTGGAAGCTGAAAACAGGGAAAAGCCAACAAGGAAAGTATTTTTATAGCATGAATCATTAAACTCTCCAACAAGCTATGAAATAGAGCAGAAAATGCCTAAATTCTGGGAGATACCATGAGAAGGCTGGGCCTCCTCCTGCACAGGGAAGGGCATTTAGACACAGCATGCCCCGTGCTGGGAGCAGCAGGAGGAAAGGGAGCAGCTTGTGGAACACCAGGGTGAGGACCAGGATGACTCCACAGTGCCTTCTGGCCTGGCTGTCTGAACCACTGTGGAGCCACCAACCCAGCAGCTCACGTGGACACGGAGCAGCACCCACATACTGGCACCTGCTCAGCCACAAGGAAATGGAAGAATTCTTCCTCTTGCAAGCCAGCTTTCCAAGACATTTGGAAATATGGATGCCACCATGATGTGTGCAGACCCAGGTACCCTCAGAAACCTCTCCTCAGTCACACTGCTGGCTCGCTCAGGCTTTTGTCAAGGCAATGTTAAGGGCAGCAAGTTGATTACAGTAATTTCCCTTCTTTGCTTTAAAAATTGCTAAGTAATTGCTGAGGGATATTAAAACACACGAGGGAAAAAACATTTGCACTTAATTTTTTCTCCTCCAAAAATCAGACTATGTTTTCCCAGACAGCATGAAAAAGAGCATCTCTTAAGCTACTTATTAATGTTTAAACATGTTTATTTCAAGTGATAGCAGTGCTCTTTGATAAGTAATGATCCAGGTAAAATAAAAATAGCTAACAAAGGAAAACAAGATTGCTTGGCTGCTCTTCTGTCAAGCCGTTGTCAGAAGTCCAGCAATTAAAGGGGAACATATCCTTGCTGGAAAAGCTCAGCAAAGCACAATAAATGAGAGTTTTGTGTTAAGAAACCCTTGGAGCTCCATCCTCCCCCTGGCCCTGGCACACCTTTTGCTTGGTAATTTGGGCAGCAGGTTTGCCACCAATGCCTGGCTGCGAAGGATCAGTGATCCAATGAGCCTTTCTTGGGAACAGCAGGGCCACACTTTGTGCTCAGCTCCAGCACCGCAGCACCAGGATCTATGTTTAGCAACTCCCTTTAAGTGTTCATTTTGCAAAATACTTGCTCATTATCGCCAACTAATCAGTGATTAAATAATCATATACTTTCATCTCAGATCCAAGACAGCTTCCTTTGCCTGGTCTCTGAATTAAAGGGAGGTATTCTCCTACGTTGGGCAGCAGCTTTATGGGACCAAGAAATCACATCAGTCACTCTGAGCTCTCACAATGCACTGAAATCTATTTCCATCTTCCCTCAGCAAGTCTCAGCTCTGAAAGATAGGTGGCTATCAGGTAACAGTAGAACAGTTTACCCAGAGTAGTTCATCCAAATTTTATGGCGGATGCAAAGTGCTTTGCAGAGGTGGCTTAAAGCTATGGAAGCTTGTACTGAGCTCCTGCAATGGTTGCAATGATTCAAAATGATCTAATGACACATCTGCTTCGGGTTTATGTTTTTCTGAGCAGCAGGATGTTGGAGACGCGAGTGTATCACATTCTCTCACACTCAGAGCCCCACTTCACAATTTCTATACCAAGGGCAGACTCTACCCTACAAAGGCACGGGAGGGAGGGAAGGAGGAAGGGATGGAAGCTCTCCAACCCACCCACTGGCCCAGCACAACAGGTTTTGTGGGAGCTCTAGGAACTCAAACAGCATGGGCTGCTGATGATAGCCAGTAAGGAGGCAAATATATTAATATACTACAGTGGGGACTTCCAGAGAGCCCTACAGGAACCAGACCAACCTGAACTGAATTTCAACAGAAGCTGGAAGTGCCCCTAAAAAAGGTCCTGCTGGTTCTGCCATTAGTTCCCTTAGAGCTCAGAAATGGGGACCTTACCCCTCTCTCCCAGCAAAGACCAGGATTCCAGCAGTAGGGCAAAGCTTTAGGAACAGGATTGTGTGAAGATTTTGTCTGTAGGCACTAACTCCAGTACCAAGTGATGCAGGAAGAATTTGTGGAGCACTGTGTCTTCTCCCTGGCTATAAAGGGAACCCATGTCCTGATACAGCCCCTCTGACACATTTAAACTTGCTGCCCAAAGTTAGTCCTGTCTAACTATTGCAGACGCTTGTGCTTTGCCTAAGGCTGATTTAAGCCCACTAAAGCCCTCAAACAAGGCCTGAAATACCATTGCTGCAGCACACAGGATTAATGCTGGTCCGTCTGCAGAGGGGTGAATGTCATTTGCAGAACTGTGTTAATTCCTGATTTGAATTTTGATGATATTTTTAAATAAGAAACAAGCTCAGAACATCCGCTGGGAATCTGTGACTTGGATAAATCTTAATAAGTCACTAAATAAAAGTTACTATTGGAAAAGTGCTCAGTGCTGGCTGTATAAAATTAATAATAATATTAACAATAATAAAGGAAGATAGGAAGATCACTTCTAGAGAAAAAAGGCTTCAGACTGAGTATTACAGGCACAGCTGATGTATTCAGAATGGTACAACAGCATTAATGAGCTCTAGATCAGCACACTCAATTCACAAAATACACTCCCTTTCTTCAGGAATAGAGGAACAGGAAAGGAGGAGGCTCTATCTGGAGATAGGAGAGGGAAGTCCCTGGGGCAGACTGGATCAGGACAACGAGGGTAGTGAGACAGCAAAATCCTGCTGCCGCTTCAGTCGAACTCTCTCAGTGCTGATACTTGGTGTGTGTGCCCTCAGCAATTCCTCCTATAGTCCACAGGTGGTAACAGAGCTCTGGAAACACCAGATTCCCCAGATCTGTGGCATTCCTAACACACCAGCCTCTTCAGACTAAGGCATTCTGCAGGGTGATTCTGCAGCCCCAACTGAGCAGTAACTGCAGCAGTAACTCCAACAATACCCATCAGCGATGAGCAGAAACAGGAGCATCCTGACTCAGCTCCTGGCTGTCCCAAAAGCACCATCAGGTCTGGGACTCTCACAGGTCCTGGGTTGTTCTGGCTTTTTTTTTTTTTTTTTTTTTTTTTTTTTTTTTAAATGCAGGCACTACTACATATTTATACTGGAGGGAAAAGAGAAATCAGCTGATTTCATACCATCTTACATTGATTTATCTATTTCAAAATAACATGAAACCTTCACATTCAGACTTTTCCTTGCACCAAATTGATGAATCTCCAACAAATCTCCCTAAACCAGTCCTGTGTTAAAATAAAAGACAGTGCTACATTTATCTAGAAGGTGGTGGTGGGAAAATCTCCAAAGAGTGGAAAGGAAGTTTGGAATCTTAAACTGGATTAGCACCCAGCCCACATCTTTACATTGCTCAAAGCACAAGGAAGGCTTTCCAGAGAGAGAAAGCAGCAGCTGCACCAAAGAATTAAATTTAAAATTCATTTACTTTCAAAGTGGGTGAAAAATGTCTCCTAACTCCTAATCTTTCATACTGAGGACTTGAGTCAAATGGATGTTCTTTTCTTTTAAAAAGTCATGCAATTCAATGTGATCCTTCCCAGCAGGCTGCATCTGTTTTAAATGTTTGCTTTCAAAATGTGAAACCACTCCCTCCTCCCTCTTAATTTTATCTAGAATCATGAATACTCCATTTGCTTAAACATATTCTGAATAGATGAGCCTCAGAAAACCACAATGTTAATCTGGGACAGTCTTCTGCATCCTTTGGGATACATCATGTCTGGGAAATGCCATGGAAGGACTCAGTAGCTACAGTCCACCCAGGCAACAGCAGTGTAAGGAGGCAGAGGAGCCTGCAGGCAGAATTTAGGGCTGATGTGAGATTTGGGCTGCTCTCTGCGTTTTCTCCACCACAGTAAAATTCTCTGAAATGCTCAAAACACAGAGGAGTGAAGAGGTTCACAGCAAAAGGGACTCAAGCAGACTCCTGGAGCAGAACAAGCCTTGCCAAGGAAGGGCAGCATTCCCTAAGGAAACTGGGGCCAAGCGTCTGTCTTGGAAAATGCAAATTAATACAGGGAAGTGTTAGGAGCAGGAAAGGAGGAAAATCAGAAAGCATATCTCAGGGCAGTGTTACTTCTGTGGGTGGAAGCTGCAAAATTTTGCAATTTCAAAGATAAGAATTTAGCAAGATTTATAAAAAGTGACAGTCCTTGGCAAATCCCACTGAAGAGGGGTATCTGAAAATAGCGATGCAGACAAAGGTTGAACAGATACCTATTTTTGGATAAATGGTAGACCACCCAAAACCCCAGTGACGGCCAGGAATGTTGAAAAGCAGCGTATTGCTACAGCTGGCTACAGAAGAAGAGCTACCATGTAACTTTTTAGGGAAAAGATTAGCAACACTGTGATCATCCAGAAACACAGAACAGGGACAGAGCTGGCTGTCCAAGACAACAGAATTGGAGAGGTAAGTGAGCTAATGGTAGCAGCACAACCCCAGTGAGTTGTAGTGTCATTCCCAATTCCAGGCAGCATAGCAGACGTGCCAGCTCAGCTGTGATCCACCCACCAGCTCCTCTGCACTCCCTGCACAGGCAGCAGGGACACAAAACCCCAGAGACTCCCAGGGACTGGGCACTTATCTTGATGGCCTATGGCTATGGTGCCTGAACTTTTCTGATGCTGGAAGTGACTGCTGCTCACACAAAATTTCTTTTAAAATGTCAATTTAAATTCAGTGCTGGGAAACACAAAGCCACTCCCAGGGCAGGGACAGCAACATTCGCTTTGCAAACACAACAATCCTTCTAGAAACTTGGGGTTCAGGAAAGAAGTCTTGAAAGTCTTGAAAGAAGTCTTGAAAGCCTCATGAATAGCTCCCTATAAACATCAACCTTATGTTCTGCAATAATTAAGATGAAAATATAAAATTAAGGAATGCTATGAGATGGAAAGGGGGAACAAAACCAGCAAACAACTGGATGATTCAGACGGGTTCTGCCAAGGGTCAGGCTCCTGCCAGGCCTCCCTGGGGCTTTGCTGCAGCTTGTTTAGCTGTAGCAGCAATTTTTCTATTGACCAGGTGGCTGATCCTTGTACATAACTGTAATGCCTGTACAGGCAGTAATAACAGGCAGGTATTCCCAGGAGAAGGAAATACGGATTACTCCAGTGCCATTGGGCGGTGCGTGGAATGGCAGAGCAGGGCGCCCCCGAGCAGGGCACAGATGTCACAGAGGGGGGTGCAGGTGTGGGAGTACAGGAGAGGGGGCACTGGATGGTCCTGGACACCCCCAAAAACATCTCACCAACAGCCACACAAATGCAGACACTGACAAAACCAGTTTAGGGCTAACAGAATTAGGAGTAAGCATTTAAGACACTCCACTTACAGCAAAGACAGCTGCAAATGTGCAGATACCAACTTGAAGGAAAAAAATACATAAAAGCTATTTATGCTGGAAAGCATAAATAGATTTATTATCCCAAGTGGATCCTAGAACATAGTGAAAGAAAGCACCAACCTCCACCTCCTGCTTCTACCAGCAGGAAAAATAAAAGCCACCCATCAGCATCACGCTCCTACTGAAGGCAGCACAGGACACTGATGACTCACTGATTTTTTTTTTCTGTAGATGTTTTTAACATTAAGAGCAATCAGGAATTAGAAATGTTTTATTGCAGAAGAGGTATTTTTGAATTTATAGAAGGGTCAGTAAGGCTAAAGGGGGCTTTGAGTGAACAGTGAGTTGGACTGAGAACTTTGAGAAGAGAAAGGTGCAGTATCGGGACTTTAGGCGTTTGAGAGCAACTTATTACTCAGAGTTCTTCTGCAAGCAGGACTTTTTATTTTCCTTTTCTTTTTCTATGATAAGTAGAGTTAGGCTAGCAATAAACCACTTCAAGTGCAACACTGCACTAGTTAGTAACTTGCAAAACATTTAGATTTCTCCACAACCTCAGAAGGCCTCAAGGGTGATGGCCATAGCAGCAGAAGAGCAGCAAGTCTGGAGATTTCCTTTTTTTTTTTTTCTAAGCAGGACAGAAACCTCATTCCCTGCACTTTGCTTTCATTGGTTGAGGCAAAAAAAATTGCACCGGGTGCAAGAAGAGATACAGAAATAAGAGAAAAGTATTTCTTAACCCCCAAACCATGGCTGACTACACAGGGAGCCATCAGGGACAGACGCAGACTGCCAACAAATGAAGTTCTCTTTCAGGAGGGTATTTGCAATAGCACTCAAGGACTGAAGCTGGGAGATTAGTTGGCTATTTTATGTAAGAAAGATTGCTTGAATATTCAGTTTTTCTGATGTTGCCATGTCCTTTCATTTGTTAGTGTGGAGCATAATTACTTCTTGTAAAGCTGAATGACTTTAAATTAGATGGAAAGATGGCCATTGCAAAGATAATTTTGAACATTCTCTTTCAAAGTTCTAGGTTTAAAAATATGAGTTGAAATGTAACAGAATAATTGATTTGGCAGCAGTCACTTAATTTGTCCCCTTTTTCTTGTTTCTTCCTTGCTACATGCTTTTAAAGTTACCCCGGTATGTTCATCCATGAAAAATGAATAGCAGGAAAACAAATACATTTATCTAACCAACCCCTTACTGGAGCTGAAAGCCTCCAGTACAGTCTAAACCAGTGATTAATTCCAGATTACATTAAAACAAATTCACCATGTCACTCCTAATACTTCCACTTGGCAATGACCCAAACATTTTTGTTTGCTTTGATCATCTCTCCAAACACAGACCAGTGTCAGACTCACCCTGGCTGGAGGGGCCTCTGTGCTCAGGGGCTGCAGAAGGGCCAGGGCAGGTTGCTCACAGCTTTGTCCAGCTGCAGAACCTCCAGGGGGAAGGACAGGATCTGTTCCTCACCCACCTACAAACTTTGTCCATGTAAGTGCTGCTCATAACACTTCTCAAAGTCATGGTTTGATGACTGCAGCAATCAAAATGACTTTTTCTCACCAGCTGATTCAGCTGAGCATTGTCATCGGGCCTTTCTCCTCTCTCCATTTCACCCCTCTTTCCAAAATTCCTTGTTTTCCCTACCAAAGGGGTTTCCATCTTCTGGAAACCACCTACCAACCCTGACTGCAGGAATTTTGCAGTTGGGATTTACACACCACAATACTCAGTAGTGTTTTTTGTCTGGAAATGCAAAGCCACTCATTTTAGCAGAGGCGCTGCAGAGCTCAAGGAGCGAGCCCTGCCAGCTGGGAATGGGGAGAAAACTGCCACAAAAAGGATGGAGGAAGCAGAGAAGAGACTCCTGCGTGCCACCTTTGGTCAGCAAACAACTTCGAACCACTTGAAAACTTAAGGAGAGTCCATGGTCATTTCTTCTTCCCCCATTGTGCTCTGCTCTGCTTTCAGCCTGCAAATGAAGAGCTCTGCTGCCGATGGTGATGCATCAGGGAGAGATTTTAGTAACTGGGGCGGAGGAGAAGAAGCAGCAAGTGGTGAGAGGGGGAGGAAAAGGAGCCTATATAAAGCTGCAAAATTCAAAAACATTAGAAGGGAGAAGTTTAAAGGGAAAGAGCAAAGTTCAGGAAATTTTGGAACTGCCACGTACGTTATAGAAATGAACTGAGACCCAGCCAGACACCGAATCAATACATGGATCAAACTCAAAACCAAGATGTGTCCATCCCACCACCTTTCTCAAATGTACGAGGGAATTTTCAGGCCCCCATGGCACAGTCCAGCAGTCTGAAAAAAAGGAAAGTATTTGGAGAATTGGGGTCAACACAGAACTACAAGAAAATGCACTGGGTGTCCCCAGCAAAGTACCAAGCTCTACCACAGCTTCTGCTTTTCAAACTGCACCAAAAGAACTAAAACTTCACCACATCTTCCAACATGGCTTTTAGAAACACACAGCTGGGCAAAGACTTAACTGTGGGAGCTGAGAGAGCCAGGAGCCGTCCTGAAGAACACTCTCTGATTCTGGGGACTCCTGCCTTGCTCAGCCAAAACACTCCCAGTTTGCACCACCAGGTACTGAGACATAAATGCAGAAACAACTGCTGCTCAATCATATGTATCAAACAGCACAAATAATTAGGGCTGCCTGTATACACAGAGGCTCAAAATTAAAACTCAGCAACTTCTAGTGCTACTTTGTGATTTTGGCAGGTTTCACTTTCCCACTTGGCATCCTTACAACATCTTTGGTAAAAGCTAAGATAACAGTCTTGATCATCAAGCACTTGTTTTTTGTAAATACCCATGTGCGTGCAGCAGATAAACAGCCCAATACCTGCTGAACATTTAATCTCTCCATGACCGTGCAGAGAATGTGCCCAAGCCCTGCAGGGCCCTCAGTCCCTCCATCCCACCCTCCCCAGAGCCTGCTACATGCTGGCTCATCCTTCGTGCTAGCAGCTTGTTTTCTCAGCCATCCCCACACAGTTTGCTTCCAAGGCTGGCTCTTACTGGCACAGAGCCCCAAAATGTCTTCCCAAACACATACACTACTGCTAGGAAAGCCATCACGACCGATAATAGCGCTCATGCCAAGTACAAATCATCTTTAACTCCCAAGTTTGTTTTCTGCAATTCTGAAATGTAACTAACCACAGCTTCCCAATGTCTGCCTTCAAGAGGGAAAGGCGTGGGGGGACTCTCTCCTGCATTCATTAAGGCACAAATGTACACAACTCTGTATAAATCAATTTGACTATTTATGCAAAGCTAAACAGGCTCCTCCTTTGATGTGTTACCCTCTCACTTGTCCCATAGTCAAATCTTTTAGCTGTCCCAAAGTCAAATCTACATTAGCTTCCTGTTTTCGCAGTCAGCATTCTGCAGCAAATTCTCCCAGAAGTTAAGCCACCCATCCCAAACTTCAATCCAATTCAGGTCAGTCCAGGCACAACTGACTTTGCAAATAATTTCCCAAGAATCCCTTTCTCTGAAGCACTACAGCACTACTGGGAATCAATACTCTACAACCCTTTAGGAAAAGTACAAGCTACTTTGAACTCTTAATTAACCCAAAAGACTCCCAACCCAAATCCCCCTTCCCAGTCTCTCTCATTGAGGGATGTCCTTCCCATCATATGCCAAAATCTGCTGCTCACTTGCAAATTCAGAGCTATCAACTTATACAAGAACCTGACCTGATCCAAAGTCTCCCCTGAGTAAGAGCTGGAGTGCAATTTTAAAACACACGTGATTACAAATGCCAGTAAAAGCTAAATTCCCATTTCCACATGGGAAGTAAAACCCCCATTTCACTTAAAGTAACTGGGGAAAAAGGCATGGCCTTTATACGGCCTCACTACAGTGAACTGACAGCAAAGATTTACTAGCAAAGGACAGTAGTGAAGTCTCCTCCTTCTAAAATTTTATTGCTATTACATAATATGCTATCATGCATTAACTAGCACACTATGAAGTGCTGTCATAAATATTTAAATGGTGATGACAAAGTAAGAGTGGTGTTGGAGCCCCGTGTTTCTGGTTTGTGCTGCTCACTCCCTTGGGCCCACAGTGAGGGCACAGCTGATGTGCAGAAAATAGAAGTGCTACATGTGAACCAAACCACATGCATGTACCTGGTGTCCAGTAAAGCAAAAGGGACCTCAACTTGTTACTAAAAGGTCTTTCTACACCAGGGCTGCTTCTGTCAGGAGGGCCAAGCCTGTCCCCAGCGAGGATCCCCTCCCCACACACTCTCCTGGCTGCATTAGTTATTACATTTGATAGCTTTATAGCATTATTTGAAGCTTGCTATTTACCCAGTTACACAAGGCCCAGTGGCTTAGAGCCCACTCTCTGCCTGGGCTGCAAATCTCTGCGACTACCTCCAAAATAGCCCAGATTTTACAACCCATTAGGCTTAATGATAAATCCTTGGATTTACGTTCCGGGCTAGTGAGCGATGAGAGTTCAAGGGCTAAGCTTTGATTTATCTGCAGGCCAAGGGAGATGGTTATTTCTATAATTTTATTTTTCTCATTATATGCGGTAATGACTGCAATGCTTTGCTCTGACATCATGGTAATTTTTACTGTTATCTACATCAAAATCAATACTGTACTTGGTCCTTTCACTTGTATTTCCTCTCCCAGCAGCCCAGAAACACTGCTGGAGCAGTCTTCCATCCCCTGCCCAGCCTGAGCAGCAAAGCCTGCTACAGATGCCAACTCCAGAACCTCCTGGTGCATGAAAGGCAATTGTTTCCAACTTGCAAATACTGCTGGAGGTGGGGCAGTTTTCTGGGAATGTTGACCTTTCTGCTTTGAACCAGTTTTGTACATTTGTGGTGCTTTACATGCAATGCCAGTGGTGACTGGAGTTGAGATAAACTTTGCTTCATAGTGCTTTAAATCCAGAACCATGAAAGAGCAGACAATACTTTGGAGAGGCGCTACTCTCAGCAGGTCCAGTTATCTGCATTGATTATAAATCTCCTGTCTTAACAGTTTCTCTGAAAACCCCAGGCCTTTGGAACCAGGAGGATACCAGAAAATCTCCAATTTCCTCTCCAAATCTACTTTAAAAGAAATAAAGAGAAAATTAAATGCCCTGTGTTATAGGCAAAAGTCTTGAAAAATGGCCTATAAGGACTACAAGTGTTCATGAAACTCAGAGTTTCACACTTGCCTGGCTTTAACATGCTCATCACAAAGGCAGGCACTGCACTTTTTAGAGCTGGTTACTGGCTTCAGCAAGGACACGTGGGTGCATCAAGGAATGACAGGGCAAGATTGTTAAAAGGTTAAGGAATAACATGATACTACAAAGCTAATCACAACTCCAAGTCATTTTCTTCAAAGATTATTACATCCATTTGACCATGCTGTACAGGTACACAAGGACTACTTGAGTAATACTGAGAAAGGACAGCAAAAGTAAACATTAAAGGGTAAATTTTGAGCAGCTCAAATTTACAGAGCGAAACAGATGCCTCATATAATAAAGGGAACTTGTCAGGGGAATGGAGCATTATCCAATATCTGTCTTGACTGACAGCTTGACAGTTTTTTACCCATTTAAAAAAAAAGTCTTTAAAAAGCATTAGTTAGCAATTATCACCAATTTTCCTATTAAGGAAATTTTCCATGGAAAAATAGCTGCAATTTAATTTCTAGCTAAATCAGGACAGTTGACTATTTTTCTTCCTCACACAGAACTGGAAATTGGAGGAAAAATAGCAAGATGCTGTCAGATCAATATCAGAGCGAAGTAAACAGGAGAGGAATAAATATGGCAAAAGCTATGGAACAAAACCACACAAAACCCCTTTAATCCTCAGCTAAAGATCTCTCTTAAGAAGCAGCATCAGGTTGCTGTGCAAAAATTAAACGCAGTAACAACATACTGTAGACCAAATTCCACCAGATGCTGAGGAAAAACTCAAAATGCTTCTTCAAAGAGAAGTTTATAATAAATATGAGCCACAGAGGTACCAGTTTTTTTTCATTTCACACACAATGCCAGGGATCAATTGCACTGATGAGGTCCAAATTCAGACTGGATTCCCAATTAGAAAAAAAACCCTGGCTTTAACTTGAGTTCATGAGAAGAGAAGGCACCAGAGTGACCTAGGTGGACCTTCCATTACCTAATGGAAGCCTATAAAAAAAGATTAAAAGAGACTATTTACAAGGGGATGGAGTGAGAGGACAAGGGGTATGGCTTCAAACTGAGTAGGTTTAGATTAACTGTTAGTAAGAAATTCTTCCCTGTGAGGGTGGTAAAGCACTGGCAGGGGTTGCCCAGAGAAGTTGTGGATGCCCCATCCCTGGAGGTGTTAAACTCCAGGCTGGATGGGGCCCTGAGCAACCTGGGATAGCAGACGGTGCTTCTGCCTACAGCAGGGGAGCTGGAACAAGATGATCTTTAAGGTCCCTTCCAATCCAGGTCATTCTATGATTCATTACAGCAAGCATTTCTCTTGGAAGGAAGCAGCCCTGCTGATAGGCAAAATATTCCATACTCCTCTCACCAAAGAGAAGAAAAAACATCCATTTATTGTTAGCCTGTTAAGAGACTGTAAGTAATTTTTCAGCTAGCAATGCTCTGAATAATTTTTTAAATTATTTACCTCACGCCTTGTATTTCTTAAGTACTCGAAAAAGCCCTACGTAGTCTCCCCGTGAATCCTGACAGTGCTAAGAGCTGGTCCTCAAAGAGACGATATAGAAAGCACTGATGTGGGATGGATGCTGCATTTTCAATAGTTTCTGTGCTGTATCTCTAATAACAGAAAATGAGAGACATGCTTGAGTCCCTCATCAAAGCCCTGCCTCAGTAAAGCACTTTCTGTGCTCTCCAGAACCAAGACTCGCTGTCATCTCCACCCAAGAGAAGGCTTCTTCTGCCTCACCCCTAGGAATAAATCCTCCGTGGCATTCAGGCACATGGTTTTGCACGCGTTTCCCCAGGCAGTCTTTAGGGTATGGATTACACCATCTACTTTAAATTTAGCCCTGTCATCAATACTCCGTTTTGGCAGGGGAGTTACTGGCAATAACCACTTTCCTTCATTGCCAACCCCTCCCTGACTTCCAGTAGGACAGCACTCTTTCCATCCAGCCACACGACTATAATAACAGACATCCATACACAGGATCTTTCTAATTTGTTTGCATTTCTACTTCTCATCTTTCATTTACTGTCCTAAAAATGTCAGAACAGAAAACAGAACTTAAAAGGCAATCACCACCTGCAACTATTGTAGCAACACTGAACTATTTTGGCATCAGGCCTTTCTCAAGACATGCTGACAGGGCCCATACCCCTGGTGCTGGGAAGATGTAACACAGCCCCCCGCTTTTGGCTGCTTCATTTCAAGCTCCTGCATAAAAATGGGAGCACCCTTTTTATTTCCTGAGTTTCCTCAGCAGCCAATGTCTTAAATTACAGTTATTGCCTCAGCACTGGAGCACTTTCCACTATCACAACAAGTTTGTGTGATAACATAACAACATAAAACCCCCAGTAATGCTGCTGCCCCAAACCCTGTGGCACACCCCATGACATGGATGGTGCCTCCCAACCAGCCACCCCACTAACAGCACCCTGCTCCACAAACTTCTTCTTTAACATTCTGGTTCAGCTGCAGCTCAGCCATGGAATTCTCTGCCATTTGATTATTTTTTTCCCTGTGACACAAAGGAAGAAGTTCTGTTATTTGGAAAGGTGGAGCTCAGTGCGTGCAATAGAGATAGATTCATGTACCATTATTCTTTCCCACATGCTTCAAAATCTGGGATGGAGGCACAGCTCAGGGATCATTTACTTTGTTCTCATCTGGCTCTCAGGGAAACCTTCCTACTTCTTCAGCCTAGAAAATCACCCTTTGCTGTAAAACACAAAACCAAATACCCTCCAAATCCAAGTGAGCAATGCTACAAATCTGTTGCCTTTGTGGCCTTTACACACAAGTGAGAGAAGTTTAGTACATGCAAACCCAGCTTTCTGTGGCCTTGGCAAGATTTGGTTGAAAAACGAAACAATTTAAACATTCTGACCGTTAACTTGCATTTCACTAAGTGCCCTGTAACAACACTTTTGAACTATACCTCATTTCTATGTCCTTTGATTGTATCTTAAGAGCCCTTCTGTGAGTAGTGTGCAAAAAACACATCAAAAATCTTTTAAGTTTATTTATTTACATATCCCAATCAAACAATATGGCATTAAGAATTGTTTTCACAGTCCTGTAAAGTACTGAAAGCCTCCTGGATGAAGCTTCTCCAGCTCAGAACTGAAGAGTTCTGCACCTTTAGGAAAAATTAAAACTAAAGACCTAAGGTGCTTTTCAAAAGCAATTATCATAATCCCTGCTGTTACCCAGAGGGAAGCAGTGGCACGGAGCAGTTAAATAACTTCTTGAAGGTGGCTCAGTGAGCAGCAGAGCCAGGATTAGAGCCATGGTGCCTCCTGACTCCCAGCTGCAGGCTCAGCCCAGCACCTTAAATAGCTGCAGTGCAAGCCATTAGCTCAGTCCTCCGAGCATGCATCTGGCCTGGGGAACAGGAAAGCTGGAGTTTAACTTCATAATACAAAACTTCCTATGGAGAATCCCCATAAAGAAGCCTTAAATTTTAACAGCTTTAACCTGCCCAGCTTCTATGAAAAACTGCTGGGTGGACTTTACTGCCACCAGTTTGGGAAGAGTGAAATATTCACACGCAGCAGAGCGTGTCATAATAAAAGGTTTATAGGGGCTATCACCAGGATCATTCTTGTGGCATTTATTCATTCCATTTTCTGTTTGCTGGCATTTCTTTTGTCCTCCCCTTTGTCACTAGGATTCTCTCTACCCTTCCCTTTGTGGGGTACCTTAACTTCTAAAAAAACATTTCTGCTAAGAGAGCAGTTTAGTGACATAGCACATTTTTGTTTACATTGTTATTTTGCATTTTCATGTATTTCTACAGGGACAGCTGACACATGTAGCTTTCCCCCATCAGAGGTGACTGTGTATGTCTATTTCTACTAAGCCCTCACCTACAGCTGCAGTGTCTCTTTTATTTCTTTAGCTGCCTCCAGCAGGGACCAATACATCTAAAACACAGTCAAAAAAAAGGACAGTCAGAAAATGGAAAATATATCTTGTGCTATTTTTGGCATCTAAGTTCTTTGGCTTAACCTATTTTTGGAAGAGCATCTTTGTTCAGCAAAATCAAAACTCCCAGCCCTGTGACACCAGGGCAGCGTGTCCTGCTGCAGGCAGAGCTGTTTGCTGGCAGCAACCTCTAACAGCAGAGCAAAGCCAGGAGAGCCCAGAAGGAAAATGATGGGAGACAGGACTTCACTTCCACTCTCCATCACTTTGTGCCTCTGAGCAAGTCACGCCGCCCCTCTCCAGCACGCTCTGGCCATGCTCACGCCATATGCACAAACAGGATGGGTGCACCCTGTGCCCTGAGCTCCACAGGGTGAAAACAAGGCCTCCTCCAGCCCTCACAACTTCCAGCCCTTCCAGGACCCCAGTTTTGGTGGTTCATGAAGTGTAAATATTAACTGGTATCTATAGCTCATGTTTAAATAAAAGCTTTGCTTAGGAGATAAGGAAGGCTGCAAATGGCAGCCCTGAAGAGCTAAACTTGATTCATATATTTCGCTTTGCTGGTTTGATTTCAAAAGATATTCAAGCTCTGTATCTGAAACAGTTATTACCTTTGTACTTTCACCAGATGCACCTTCCAAAAGTGGCAGCATTCTCACATGGCACAGACAAGGAAAAAAGAAAGTTGGAAAAGATGCAAAACAGCTGACTTGGTATGTTGTGGCTGGCTCTGTGTGACGCAATGGGAGCACACACTTCTCACATCACTGCACCCACAGGCAGCACTCAAAGGATAATCTTTGAACCCTTTAAGGCACAAGACTTGGTTTAAAACTGGAGTTTTTTGCCAGGGCTCTCAACAGGCACAGCTGAAACATGAGAGAACCAAATACTACGGCTGGTCTTAGACCAGAAGCCTTGGCCGCAGTCCTCTCTCCAGGAAAAAAAAACCCAAAACCAGCAAAATTTAACATGTAATTGCAGAGAAAATACTTTGTTTTCTTTGTCACAGGGACAGACCTCCAAATGCAACACTGAGTCCTCCTGGGCTCAGTGACATGCAGGCTGAAACACCTGCACTAACAGCCAAGTCCCCAGTGAATCTCTGCGGCCTAATGGATTAAAGGCTTAATTAGAGTCACCTGAACATTAAACACCACTAAAGTGCTTTGAAATTTGCTCTAAATGGAGGTGGAGGGAGTTGCTTTTTGAATGGGCAGAACTAACTGGAATTTTGTTCACAGCTGTTAACGATTTTGAATCATTCCCCTTTTCAGCTTTTTCCCTGATAATAAAGCGAATGCAGCTATCCATTAGGGAGTGCTCTGGCACACACCTCACTACCAATCACAGCAGAATATAACTGGGGGAAATTGTCATAAATATATCAATCTTTGTATCTAGAAAGAAGGAAGGTACATTATGAAGCTCCTACTGAGCAACACATAAACCTGCATGAGACACTGGATAAGCTACAAGGGAAGATGCCACCAAAACCAAGGCTCTGTTGGTCATGCCATCAATTTTTTAAGCAAACAATTGTTTAAAACACATTTCTGGCTTCAAATTACTATTGAGAGTAGCAAGACAAGTATGTTCAAGAGATTAAAATTAATGGTAAAAATAAAGAGTATAACTGGAAGATAGTAGAAAGTGTAGGCCCTACAGGTGTGAGGCTATCAAACACCTGAAGTCTCCATCATCATTTGTCTGGTTTCACCTGGCTGCAATCACATACCTTTCCATCCTGACAACAGAGGTTTTGCTCAGCTTTCACCAGGGAAACCTGGCCAAACCCCGCAGCAGATCCAACAAAAAAACTCCTCCGATTTCTGCAAGGAGCAGAGTCCCAAAAACGCCTCCAGCATGGCCAAACAGCATGAGTCAGCAACACTAATGCCAGGAGCAGGATATCCCAAGGAGGTATTTAAAAGAGAGGTTTTGTTTGAGATTTATGATTCTGAAGCTCTTCAGCTGTTGTACCCACACACACCTGTTGGCAGTTTCGGCACATGCCACACTTGTGGTTGTAGCTTCTGCAAAGTAAACCGGTAAAACCAGAGCCAGCTGATGTATTTGAACAAGTAGATGCCAAGCACTTCAGACTCCTAACTGGAACAGCTTCAAAGCAGGAAAAGGATTTAAGTGTCAAATGTATGTGGTGATCAGAGAGGAGAAGCAAGAGATGCAGGCACTCTTCTGCTCCATCTTCCAGGTTTTTTTTTTCCATACATCCCCGAAACAGCTGACACCTGTAGCCCTGACAGATCTGTGCCAGCATTACCTCTTGGGCTCCTGCCACACAAGCTGGAGTTCTCCTAGAACTCAACTTTAAACCCAAACTACACGCCCCAGCTGATGTAAATGAGAACAGCTTGTCTCCCCTATTTCAGCAGCAAATCTGGGGTCAGAACCAATGAGACCAATGAGGTGATGCCAAACTAAGGTTTGTGATTAACCACCACAAGAAGTTTGTGCTCAGCAGACTGACAGCAGGAGTTGACACTGGGGAGCAAATTTCTTACACTCTGCATTGTACATTCCAAATATTAGTGTTCAAAGTAAGAGTTGCCAAAATCTGTTACTTTGGCAAATAGTAATGGGGAAGTAAAATGTTTGCTTGTTGCACGCTTCCATCTTAGAATCAGCCATTGAGATGCTGAGAACTCACTGAAAATCAAACACTGACTTACTGTGACTATTCGCGCTGGATGAAGATGTCCAGGAAAAAAATTAAAAAACAAATCCAAACAGAAAAGCCACTGGGAAGCAAACAGAGGTACCAAAGTAATAAGGGACTCAAAGGAGCAATGGGATTTACTAGGTCTGGCTCCACAGGGGGTTGCTAAGGGAATTTGTTGTTGACTCCTAACAGGGCTCTCCACAACAGACCTGCCAGGGATTCTCAGTGGCACTGCTTCCTGGTGCGGAATGACTCCTGAGCTGCCCAGTTAAGCCTGGTTCAGCAGTCCCTCCAGCTGAGGACACACACACACGCTGTGACTGGTGAGCTCTCACTGCCTCACAGTGAGGCTAAAGCAGAGGTAACAGTACCCCGAGCTCCTGCACAACAGGGACATGGGACTATGGCAGACTGGTCTCAAATCGTCTGATGAAAATTCATCTCAGCTAAAAATCATGGTCTCACTGGGACACAAATCATTTGGAAAGATGTTTGAAGCAGAGAAAAGAAAAATTTTAGCTTCAGCACTCTCAACATGAAAGAGAGGGTCTTTCCCTAGATTAAAACAATGCTTTTCAGTATTATTATCTCAAAATAATACATTTGATAGCACAAATACACAATTCCACACTGAGCAAAGACCTTTCATCAACCTAAAATGACCTACATCCAAAAAAAGGTGACTAAGCCACAGAAATAGGCAATAAGGCAAACCACAAGGAGTAACTCCCAAAGCTGTAGCTGGCACAGCAGCACCTCCGAAACCAGTGGCTACCCCACACAGCCGGTCCCTCACTCCCACCTGAAAACCAGGAGAGCAGCTGCTCACCACAGGGCAATCAACACAATTGCAACCCACATGTAAAAGAAAGAGCAAAGTATGGGCAGGAAAAAAAGAGCAACAAAAAGGGCCATTTTGTGAACCTCAAACTGAGCCAGGGGAGCTTCTTCAGCTTCTCCCTGTCGCTCCTGGTGGGGCAGACGGGCAGGCAGCCCCAGGAGCAGCGCTACATCCACTTCTGAAACATCCTCCTCAGCAGGCAGCCAGAGCCATTCCCAACACCTCCACATGACAGGAGCTCTGTCCCCAGCAGCAGCAGCGATGCTCGCAGCCACCAGTGCTGGCTGTCACAGCAGGCAGGGCAGCACGGCCCCCTGCTGCAGCCCTGAGCAGCAGAATTAGAAGTTTCACGGTACAATAAAGGCAATATATTCAGAGCAATGATTCCTTAAGTGCTGTCTGAGCAGCAGGGACCACCGAGATCTATCTCAACGCAGATACCAACTTATTTCCTTCATTTCGCAAATGCTAAAGCATATAAAAAAATTCTAAAATGAAAAGGAAAGGCTACTAGCAGAGGAGTGTCACTGCTGGCCCCTCTCAAGTTGTTGAGAATTTTATCCTTACTGGCAATAACAGCCCATTAGATCTAACACTGAATAATTTGTGGGGAAAAAAAAATTCCATTGTTTCTTTACGTTAACGGAGGACTGGTACATAACAAAGAGGAAGAAAGACAGCCTGCGTGCTGCTGGCGGGCTGGTAAAAAATTCTCAAGGTCTGATCGATATTATGAAAAAACACCTCTCTTGGCCTGAGGCTGGAGTGTTATTCAAGCACGGCAGTCACTATGCAGCTCATTTGCTTTAGCTGCGATGATCCGAGGCTCATGAACACTGAAAGAAGAGCGGAGTCGATTGCAGGCATTTCTAACCCTTCACATGAAGAAAAAAAAAAAAAAGAGAGGGAGTAGAGGTATAGAGGCGCATATAGGAGCATTTCCAGGAGCGGCTGTACGGCTCTCTGGGCACCTGCTCCCTGGGGAAAACCCAAAAGCACATCATATTCACGGAAAGTTGGGAGCAACTTCTGAGGGGGCGAAATGACAAAAAGCAAATTAGCTTTAAAAGAAAAAAGAAAAGAAAGCCATTGTTGTAGGAAAACACGGCAAGCTATCAAAAGCTATCAACATCACCTACGGCGACCCTTGGGAGAGGAACCCGGCTGCCCTGCGCCAGCCCGCCCTGGCAGCGCCCGCGGCTGTGCCCGCTCCGCACAGGTGCGGACGGGGATGCCCGGGCCGTGCCTTTGTCTGCGGGCACCGGCCGCTGCCAGGGCGCACACAGCCGGCCAGCCGGGCTCCGGGCGGCGCCGCGGCCCCGCAAGGTCGAGCGGCCGCCCGGGCAGGGGCAGCCGCCGCCCGCGCCCCCCGGGCGGGTCCCCGCGCCCCCGGCCCCGCCGCCCTACCTCGGCCGCCGCCGTCACGCCGCCCCCAGCGCCATATTCCGGCTACATCCGGGCCGCCGCTCCGCCGGCTCCGCTGGGCTCCGCACGGCGCGGCCGCAGGTGCCGCCGCCCGCCCCCGAGCCCCGGCGAACCGAGCCGAGCCGAGGCGAGTTGAGCTGAGCCGGGGCGGGCGAAGCACCGCCCCCGCAGCGGGCCCGCGGCCCCGCCCCGCCCGCGCCCGCCGCCCGGAGCGGCGGGGCCGGGCTGTGCCGGGAGCGGCCGCTGCGCACCTGCCCTGACCTCTGTCCTGGGGCTTTGTCTGTCCGGTCACCCGCCCTTCGGGCGCCCACCCGCAAGGTGTCCGCACCAGCCAAGGCACCTGCGCGCCCACACAGCCGTGCCTGCAGCGGCCAAGGCACCCGTGCACGCACCGACTTGTGCACCTACCCGTGCGCTCGTACATCAGCCACCTATACTGCATCACCCCGTGCACCTGCGTGCCCAAACGCCCATTCCTGCACCAGCCGAGGCACCTGCCCTCCCGAACAGCCGTGCCCGCCCCCGCCAATGCACCCCTCCACCCATGTGTGCACAAGCTTGTGTGCCCACCCATGCATGCATGCACGCACCCATATATCACCCACCTATTCCTGCATCAATTCATGCACCCGGGCACCCACACACCTATTCCCGCAGTAGTCAAGGCGCCCGTGCACCCACCCAGTCTTGCAGCAACCAATGCATCATGAATGCACCCACCTGTGCATTCATCCACACCCAATTCATGCACCCCTCCACCAATACATCTACCTGTCCATGTACCTATCCACATCCATTCATCTACACCCCAACTCTGCAGCCATCCACCCATGTGCCCCTACACCCACCCACCCACTTCCTTTTGCACTTGGACCTCAGTTATTACCTTTTTTTATATATAAAAACAACTGTGCCAACATGTGTTGTTACCTGTAAGCTCTCCCCAGACAATGGTCAGGTGCTAAGGGACAAATCCAGTTAAGGCAAGTGATGGAATGAAACAGAGGATGACAAAAGAAAAACCTCATCTAGCCCATCTAATTTTGGTGTATTACTGCTGGGAATTTGTGTTGGCCTCTGAAAGCTGCTCTAAGCCTACATTTTTATTAAATGTTCCAGAAGAAAGATTAAGATTGCCTTTAATAAGGGTATGTCTCTGTCCTTCCACATGCTAAATCAGTAGGAAGATGATGGTGTGTGCTCATGGATGACCAGAAACCATCCCTGTCAGGAAACACAGAGCACAAACAGCAAAGTGCTTTTCAGAGACACCTGCAGCAGAGGCTCCCTGGGAGGAGGAGACTCAAAGCCAACCTGATTGATACAGCCCTGCATGAGAAAGGAGTGATTTCATACTTAATGATGTTGAATTGCACAGCATTTCTAGTTTCTTTGATGCCCGTTTGCATTAACATGCACTCTGTATGGCAGGAGCAGAGAGGATTCAACAGGAACAGCTTGAAGACAAAGGTGCATTGGAGCTATGTGGGGTGGATGGCTCTCATGTCACTAAGGCACCCGAGGTCCAAATAAGTTTTTGCACATATGAAAAACCCTATAGCAAGAGCAACAACAAATCCATCAGAAATGTGCTCTTCTGTTACCCATTACAGTAGTGTTTGCTTCTAGTGTTTTTGTGTTCCGCTCCATCACTGCTCTACATAATGCTGTGAGATGAAAGGAGCTCCCTTGGTTCTCAACAGCACATGGTGTCAGTGTTTGCTGGGATGGCAGAGCTCCTGCTCCAGCCTCAGCCCCTGCCCACGGCACTGCTGGGGCAGTGCCAGCACAACCAGGGCCACTCTGCTTTCTGAGAGGGACCTGGGGCACAGACCAACACAGCCCAAAATATAGCATAAAGTTATGCAAAACCCTGCGCCATAATTTTCACCTCCTAGATGTGAAATTTAGAGACAGGCAGGCTGGGATCACCCTGAGTGGGTGCCATTGTTGAAGTCACTTAACATGAACATTAAAATAAGCCATGGAGTAGAGGAAACAGTCATTGGTTTGTCACATAAATGAAAATTGTTAAGTAACTTTAGACTTAATATGCAGATTCTTAAATAAATATGGTAATAGCATATCCTGATCACAAGTGAAAAAAGAGTACCAGGCTCCGGTGAGGAAGTATCAGTTGTTCCTCAGGAAAATAATTAAAAACTACAAATGAAGAACAAGATTAACTTAAATAATCAATTTGTGTTTCCTGCTAGCTGATTTAAATAATGATGAAAATTGTTGATTAAAGCCCCTTATTTAAATCTGTGCTTAATGAGAGTGCAAGCCTATGAGCATAGGCCCATAATAGTAAAAGATTCTGTAGAGAAAAAATAACTTTCACAAGAATACTTCCAGGACTAGAAGAACATCATCCATCCTCTGCAAAAAGAAATGTATCTTACCCAGCCAAGCAATTCTTCACCCCTAAGATCTTAACCCTGTGAAAAGATCAGGGATAGGGCAATAAGTCATAGAATATTCGTAGCCACATTATGCAAGTATGACTGAACTGGTGATCCTTTTCACTAACCATTGGAGAGGAAGATGAAGTATTGCTGGAATAATTAAAAAGACAGGTTTGAATTCCCTAAGCAATGCAGATGAATGCCTGTCCAGCTCTTGGTCTTGGTGGCAGCAGCTTTTTAAGGTCTTGAGCTGTTGCAGAGGGAGGAAGGCTGAAGGAGTGGGCCTTTGCCAACCCAAGCACCATGTGCTCCCATGCAGCCCCTGGCCTCTGTCCAAAATGCTGTTTAAGGGCCACTCCTCTAGTAGCAGAACAATTACTCTCATAACTACGCTTCAAATCTCCGCTAAACTTAAAGTGCCTTTGCTTTCCTTGTCAGTCTAAATCCAAGCACAAAAGCATTCATTATGAATTTATAGCGAATGTAGACAACTGCCTTTCACTGAGGGCTGTGCGAGTGTCATCAGCCTGTACAGGTATTTTACATGTCCAATATCCACTGAAATGGGCTCTTCCCTCTGGTCCTATAATCCACATCAATTTTTAGTCCTCTTCAAGTAATTTGGGAGTGCATTGTGCAGCCCCGTGGCCTGCCTCTCTATTAGCAAGGGTGACAGTCGTCTCTATTTCTGCGCTGCTTAATCCTCCCTCCTGCACTGGCTGCTCCTGGGCTTGAGTGGTGTCTCCCACAGAGATACCTGCCCTTTTGGGAAGTGTACCATGGGATGAAAGCCTGAAGGCATGACCTTCACTGTTACTGAGTTCAGTCACCAGATGACAGACAAAGAGAACAGATACATTTAATAAAGGGGGTTTTAAAGTTATTGTATATTTTTGAGCCATGATTTCTGGTATGCCTGGTATTGCTACCACCAACATTCTTATTGTTGAATGATCAAAAGATACACAAAGATCTATAACTAGGGACATTTACACAGACTTATCCTTCCACACCTATGATTCTTCCCCTTCAACTCATATTTCTGAGGGCAGCAATGGGCCCCAACCTTGCAAGTCAGAGCACAAGATGCTCTGCAGTTTGTATCTTCCCAGGACGTGGTTCCAGGACATGGCTGCTCCAGCTCCAGAGATAACTCTGGGACCATGCAGAAGCTTCAGTTCTGTGATATGCCCTGAGCATGGTCCTGTCCTGCCTGAAAGGACAACAGTGTGGGACTTTATCAGGCTCAAATCACTGCTCCCAGCTGCCAGAGCCTTGCTGTGCCTCAGTAATGGGTGCTGAACAGATACTGGTTCAGGGACTTCTCTGCCTCTGCAATAAAGTTTAGGACCCATGAACAAATGAATTTGCTCCTTTTTCTCCCCCTTGCATTTGGCAAAAGCACTATTCCACTTTTGTGTCACACTGCCCTGCAAATCTGCTTCCAAAAGGCTGCCTTCTTTCTTCAAAGATCACTTCCAGTACTAGGCAAGATCTCTCAGAACCCTTGACTTTGCAGCTGGCAAAGTTTACAACATGTTTACAATACCCTGCATAATTTGGCTATGAGATAATGTATAGTATAGTCCTTCAGTGGTGCACAGTGGGAAAAGAACAAGTGGAAAAAAATAAAGTAATGCAAAGCCAAGAAAAACAGATGGCAGTGAGCTCTCCAAGGGGCAAGAATGAATAAATAACTGCAGATTTTTTTTGTCTGAGGAAAAATATATTGTCAAATCAATAACACAGTTTTTAGGAAATGCAAACTAGATCAAATGTGCATTTTTTCAGTATTAAACAATGGCACTTCATCAGGACTGATGGTCTGCGCTGCACGTGTTTGCCTACATGAAACAGAGAGACGTAAAAATAGCATTGCTCCAAAAAGTTCTTGTTTGACCTCAAGGTTACATTTCATAAATTCTGGGAAGTTCTGCAATAGGTAACAAGCCAAAAGTTCAGGTGGAAATCAGAGTGTCCCAGCACTTACTGTGCCCTTTAGCAGCATTGTATCTTTGATAATCTTAGTCAGAGCTGCAATTCTGAGAGAAAAGAACCTCTTGACAATTTTGGGAACGTTCCTGTGCCTGCTGTTAGGGCCACAGGAAACGATACTTATTTAATACATCTGTGCATACTTCCAGAATGATTAACTGATACCTTTTATTCTTTTTGACCACATCAGGTGAAAGCAAAGGGGAAAAAAGTGACACCTAAAAATGGCCAAGTATACAAATACTCTAATTCTCCTCCAGTGAAAGATCTTTTTCCTTCTCTTAAGTCACCCAGAGGAAGATAAGCAACATATGGGATGCATGAAAGTTGCTCTCTGCAGATCTGTCAGTGCGTTTTAACCATGCTGTGCATCAATCCCAACTGCTCTGAGCACGGCATCCCTGCTGCCGACTGGCTCATGCTCAGCTTCTCACCAGGAGACAAACCAGCTCCTGCCGTGGCTGCCACAGGCCCAAAGGGCAGCAGCTGGAAGGCATTAGATCTCTCGTGCTCTCGCTCTAGCCATAGTGCAAGTGGTGCCTTGGGAAGGCTGACCTAGAACAGAGGCTAGACAGAGATAAAGAATAAAGTAGGTATTTATTAGGAGGCCTCAATGGATCTGCCTTGGGCAGCACAAGAGCCCAGCCCACACAAGATGAACCAAAATGGTCACAAAATGGTCCATTTGCATATTGGAGCTAATTGTCCAATTACAGCTCCAACCCATGAAGTCCCATCCTGCTTGTTTTCTCTCTTCAGCCCATGTTGTTTCTCCTCTTGGGCCTGAGATCTGGATCATCTGTCCTTTGTCCCCAGCTAGAGAAGGAATTGCTTTGTCTCCCTACTCTGTGAAGAGAGCTCACCATCCCCTAATATGAAGCTCAGAACTACACACTAAAACAGCCCAGAAGCTGAAAAATAAAAACTAAAACTAAAGACATCATAAGAATGATGGTTGCAGCATCTCCAGTGCTTCCTGGGCTATGGTGATGTCGTGGATTGTGGAGCAGAAGGAATCACAGGCTAGAAGGAGCTCTGACAGTGAGAAATAACCTCTTGACACTGTGGCTGTGGAAGAGGCCTGTGCGCTCAATCTTCCAGGTTGGGTCCCCTGGGCTGTGCTGGGGACTCGCGCAGACAAAACCCTGCTGAAGATCTCAGGTGAAGCTGACATCTCCTGGTAACACTCTCCAAGGAGTTACATCTAGGTAGAGGCAGCCACTGCCCCAAAGCAGACAATGAGCATCCCCCAGAGCTGAGGTCCCAGCACACCATCACACAGCAGCACTTTGAAAATGTCGGTCTTTCCTAGCACACATGAGGTGGGGAGTCTCCATTTCCATTTCTGCTCCAGAAGATCTGAACTCACAGTGTTGGCTGATTGTAGAAACTAACTGCTTTTCCCCAGCATGTCAACAAATCAAAGTGATGGGAAGCCAGTGGCTGGCAGAAGCGATAGGAAGGATCACCTCTTCATCTTACTGCTTTTTGGGAGGTGGTGAATGCTCCATTATCAGGCCTTCAACGCCACTGATAATATTTTCATTGAAGCTCCATTTTCTGTCCTACCCATGCAAATATGAAGAGCAAAGTCACTGCTACTGTCTTAGTTATTTTCTCTTTCTGCTGGGAGCAGAAAGCTCTGGAAGTAATCACTTTTCCTAGGCAATCATTTTTCCTACCCTCTCTCTAAAAATCATTGTCTTTCTTGGGAAGCAATAAACCCACAGATGAGCCTCCCAGGTGCTAAAAGCCCCTGCTCCCCACCCTGCAGGTGCCAAGCACTCCTCCCTCTAACAGCAGCTCCAAAAGAAAAGCAGGCCCCAGGGATGTTCAGGGAGCATGGCAGAATGTACAGTGGCACAGTTGGGTCCATGTGCCTGTAGGAGCTGCTGTGAAGTTGGTCAGAGGTGGCTCTTTTTGAAACAGGACAGGTTCCAAAGGGATACGAACTCTCAGAAGAGGCAATTGCTGGGAATGCCTCCAGCTCCAGCCCCAAACTGCAAACTAAAGTACTTGCTTTTGTTAGAACATATGGCAAAGCCCTGCATCCTACACGTGTTTTAATGCCAAGAGTGACTCTTAGTTTGGCATCCTACATGGCAAAGAAGCCAGCAGGGTTTTTGTCCAACAGAGAAGAGGGATGGAAGCAGGCAGTTTATGGCACTGCTATTTCAGCTTGTCTTCATTTCCTGGTCTGCATCACATCCCTAGGTCAGTCCAGCTCTGGCGATTCTTGGCTGTCCTCAGTCCCCTCACCTGAGTGTTTCTGTACCTGACCTTTATATTGCAGGCTACAAAGGACTGCATTGGAAGTACTTTGTAACCCAAGGTGTTTTTCTATTACAAACAAACCTTTGCAGCAAATTCCAGGTAGGCTGATACTGTAGAGTAATGCAATTCCAATCACCTGGTAGAATACTTGTCGATGTCTCCTTTACGAGTACCAGTACCCAGCCTATATTGTCTCTGTTATACTTAAGCCTCCAAAATTACACTGATCAAAGCAACCTGCATTTATAAACTGATGTGCTTTTGCATTTGAGAGATTTGCCAAGTGCTAAATATAAGGTTTCTCACTATACTCAAATCAAATTCAAATTCCAGCTGCCTCTCAGCTAATATGCAGAAAAGGTTTAGCAGTACAAAGCCGTGTTTGTAGAATCAGACACCAAAGATGATTAAATTAAATTGAAAGGGGAATCAGTACAAGCCTGAAATTAGTTTGCTGAAGATACCAGAGTTCATTTCCTCCCACTGACAGACGGAGCATCCTCGTGACCTTTACTGATCAGAGCAAACAGGATCATGGCTTTGCCAAGTCTGCCCCACTCCATCCCCAGCAGTGCCCTGACTGAAAAATCAGATTCAGCCTCTGCTGCCCAGGCAGGGGGGCTGCAGGATGCTTAAACCAGTGCAGCAGGTTCAGACACTGCTCTCTCCCCCATGGACTGTGATCCATCTCCTCCCTCTCAGTGAATGCTCTCCAACACTCCAGGCATGCACTGAGGTTTGAAGAACAACTCCCGGGTTTATCTTGGTGGTCTCTGTTCAGAGCAAAGGACTCTTCATTCTTTGATTTGACCACAATGGCGAAACCAGGAAGGTGCCTGAAGTCAGCAGAGTGAGTTGATGAGATGTTGAGAACAGGCCGGAGCAGGAAAGCATCCTAGGGGTGGGCAGACAGTTATTTCCTTGGTTTTGCTTTGCTAATCTGGTTTGAGACAGCATAAAAATTGCCAATGGAAAAAAAATAAAAATCCTAACTTTGGCTATGAGAAGAGAGCTGAAGGGATTTAAAGCATATGGTAGCAATAAAAAGTTGTTCATCTTTTCTCTCCCACTCTGCCCCATTAGCTGTTATTCTTGGGCATTATCTCTCTGAGCACTCTGGGTGCTGTGATTGCACTGATGGCTCCATGGGAGCGATGGAAAACCACCTGCTGAAAACAAAAGCTTCTCTTGACTATTACATACACACAGGTTTGCCAAGACACCTTGTTCTCTCCCTGCAGCCCTTCTGCTGGTACCATTCCGGGTCTCCTCCAAGCACAGATGGGAGAATAGTACTAGGTTGCTTGCTGTTCTTGCTTTGCTAATGTCAGTGACCTGATTTACAAACCAGACCCAGACCACTGCTCCTATTTGGTGCATGGTACAAACTGGTGCTGGTCCTCAGAGACTCGCAAACAGTCAATTTTCAACAACAGAAAGAATTTTCTCCCTTTAAGAGGCAAGAGTTAGCACAGCTCCTTGGCAACATTTAAATTGAAAAGATAAATTGCAGGAGCAGGTATTCCAGAGCAGTGGTACAGTCTCTTACAAAAAGCCCCTACTATGCAAATTCAATTAGACATATCCCAGGAGGGAAAGAAAAAAGGCAGAAAACCCCACAGTTGTGCAGATCTGTCAACATGGGGCATATGACACCTGTCCCAGCAGCATGCAAGTATGGAAGCAGGCAACCAGCTGATGGAGCTTCCTCTGCCAGACAGTACCTGGTGCTCTGCTGTGCTCCTCTCCAAATGCTCTTTTGGGCAGAGCAGAGTCTCCCAAGTCTGGGCATTGATGGCAGGAGAACAAAAAGCCCTCTCTCCATCAGTGTGGCTGGGCAGGTGCAATGGCAGGAGAGAACACCCTCAGTTGAGCCAGGAATGGTGAAGAGAAGTGATCATATTGTGCTTGAAAGCCAAGGTGGCTGATGGGCTGCACTTGCAGGGAGGTGATCCAGTATAGCCCAAAGGGAACCTCTAAAGAATGCAGCCAAGAAGGCAACGTGCAGCAGGACCTGAAGCTCCAGTTGCCTTGCCCCAGGTGTGTGGCCTGGCTCTTGCCTGGCTGCTCCACCCAGCCCAGCTGAGCCTGGACACTGCCACGGAGCACAGGCCACGCTCTGGGCACCATCACACGTAGCTACATCCTTGCTCTTGACTACAGAGGATGCAAAAAAGGATGCAAGGTTTGCTGCCAGAAAATCCTGTCTGAATAAATAATACAGCTCTAAATTTGAAATGGTGAAGCTCTTGGGGAGCAGATCCTCACTGTGTTTGAGGCAACTGCCTCCTGCCAGATAAATGCACACACCACTGAGCTCATGTGCTGCTGCAGCAGTACCTAAGGCCAGTAGGAAAAGCTAATATGGTCCATTTCTCCTGCAAGATCTCCTGGGGGAACTATGCCTCAGCCAGGCTAAATCCTTCACTTGTGCTATATCTGTATGGCAATTGCATGTTTTAAGGTTTTGTTTTGAATGGGAAAGAAGTCAGACCTTGCTGAAAAGACTGGATTAGGCATTCCTGGAGAAAAGCAGTGCATGGTCCTGCTCTTTGACAGCTGAGCCACAGTAAATAACAGAAGAGGGCCATACTGCCACAAACTCTGTTTTCCAGGCTTCCCCACACAAACAAGGCACTAAGCATGGGTTTTCTTCCATGGCTGGAGGCCAACATGCCTCTGGGCAGCATGAGGATGGCCCTACACCAGCTAGTTACTGTTGACTGACAAGCATCTCCTCCTTTTCTTCTCTGGCTACAGGCTGGCTCAGTTTGTGATGGCAGAAGCCTTGCAAGAGCAATATTAAAGGTGCTTATAAAAACAAACAAACACACCACACCCCTGCCATCATTTGTCACCTGCCCCAGATGTGTTTTCCACACTTCTCACTTGCAGGAAATTATCCATGACTTAAGAAAATGCTCTTTTTGACATCTTCCTTTCTGTGAATTTTGTGTTTCCAAGTGAACATGTCTGAGACACAGGCCTAAGCAAGGGAGCTGCAAACAAGGGTGAGGAACAGCCCTGGGGCTGGCAGCACCACGCTGCCCTCTCCTGCCAGGCTCCCCAACAGATGCTAATCCACCGTCTGTGATTACTCTCTCTAGGATCTTTAAACCCAGGCTTTGGGGATTAAGGAGCCCTCCCCTTTCCCAAAGGAAATTTCCCAAATGAGGGAATCCTCCCTTAATCCATTCCTGCTGGCACAACAACACCAGGGAATAACCCAACATTTTCTGGGCAGTGTAGTCCTGACTCTTTGTATTTCGAGGCCTGTACAGAACACCACACCCAAATGCCTGTGCTTGAGAGGTCTCCAGCATCACAACTCTGGTTACAGATCACACCTTATAATCAAAACCCCTTTCACTGCCCCCTTTTTGGCATTGTTGTGGTGTTATCTGGGGTCTCCCACCATGGTACAAGCACTGAAAGCTTCTCAGCCCCACTGGCCCGGGTGCTCTGAAAACAGCCCTTCCACAAAGGATGGAGCCTTTGGGGTTGCTTATCGCTGCTCAGCACGCAGTGGTTGAAACAAATAAAAACAAGGACTGAGGAAAAGTGCCAAAACACAGTCAATATTTAACCTTGTTAAATATTGTCCTTATTCAGTGTTCACCTCTGGGCAGGTTTCACCAGTTTTAACCCACATTTCAAGGCTGCCAAAGCCTGCACAAACCAAGCAGGTTTGTTTCATTGTAGTCTTCCCCCCAGTCCTCCTGTGCCCAGTTACTTTTCCACCCATGGAAGAGCCCCCTTCTTTCTGGGGATGCTTTTGCCAGGTGACCTGTGGACACTGACACCAGCCACACTGAACCCAACCCACAGCAAGGAGCATATCCCAGTTCCCACTTTGGCTCATCCACAGGGCTGTGCTCACTTATCTCAACTTTTCAGTCTATTTTTGAGTTGTCAGGGCTGGCTGAACGTGGCTCCAAGAAAGTCAGGTTTTGTATGTAAAAATAAAAACTAAAAAATTCAAGACCTATATAGGCTGTTTACAACCTAAATAAGACTAATTTACACAGGGGGGAAAACATAACTCTTCATAGATCTAAAAAGAAACAACCTGCCTGCCAACATCAGCCATTAAAAGCGTCCTGAAACAGCGGCTGTTCCCATGGTGCGGGCTCTGAGCGGGGAGGGCTGGGCACGGCCCTGCTGCCGTCTCAGGCTCCGTCCAGCGCGGCGAGCGGCTCGGGCCCGGCCCGCCCTGCCGGACACTCAGCCCGGGCTTTGGCCGGGCCCTTCCCGGCAGGTCCGGAGCGCACAGGAGGGCTCGGCCACAGCGCGCCCCCGCAGCTTTGACTGCAGCTCTCGCTAGCAGCGTGAGCTCAGCCCGCGGCTGAGCACCCTCCGTCCCGCTGATTTATACACTCCCTCCGCTGCAGCAAGGATGATTTTTCTTTCTAATCCGTTTTCGCTGTAGCGTGCTCCAGCTTAGCGGAGCTATGCTGGGGGAAGGGAGGCCGGATTGGATTTGTGCCAGGGAACAAAGACGCAGAACGCGATCGCCTTGCCCCGTTCGAAGCCCGAGTGGGGAAGGGTCCGCGGCACCAGCCGCCTTCTCCCCCGCCCCTTCATTCTCCCAGGGCTTTGCCCAGCTCCGTTTACGCGTGGCGCTAATACCCTTTGGGAGGCAGCAGCGCTGCTTTAAGCTTCGAATTGCTGTTCACAGAAAGGGATGTTCATCCCGGCAGGCTCATTGCCATGACAACGGGAGATTCCCCCCCTCCCGGAAGGGTGCCGCTGGCGGAGAGGCGATGCGCGCCGTTTGTCCCGAGGGATTTAGCCCTGCTGAGGGCAGCAGTTTTGGGAGCCGCAGCGGGAGGCCATGGGAGCAACAGGAGAGGCACGTTCCCCAAGGAGCACTCCTAGATCAGGACGTCTCCAGCCTACCACAGATCCAAAGGAAAGACAGGGACGGGAGAAGTTTAGGTGGCTCTGATATCAGTACGCAGGAAAGAGGGGATGATGGAAGCAGGACCTTTGGATAATCCTAAGTAATACCTGCTCCCTTTAATGAGTTACTTGGATGGATAATATTCTTCTGTGAATCACATTTAAACATAGTCCCTACTGCCCGGGCGTGGTGATTTTGCTTCACTTGCACACTCTGGCTCAGGGTGAACCTTGTGCTAGGAGATCTTAGTAGTCAAATAAAATTAACCCATTTTCTCTTCCAGTCATATAGAGAATGCACAGACAGCAACCCCTGCTCTTGGGGGCTTCCAGCTCAAAACCTGGATCCTTTTCATGAGGAAGACAGACAAAGACCTAGAAGCAAGTTGGGAACAAATGCTACAGCAATGTTCTGCTGGGAAACACACAAATACCCCTGGCAGTGCCAAGCATTGAATGGAATCATCACAATTTAAAGTCTACCATCATCACCTCTAAGTGGGCACCATGGACAACACAAAGCAAGAGGAATATAATTCCCCTAAATTGGGAATGACACTGGCCACCAGCTTTCAGCTGGAGGAGGAGCCCACATTCCCAGCACTGCCTCAGTCAGGCAGTGAGCAGGTAAGAGCCGAGGTGACAAATTCTGGGGGAAAAGCCATTATTTGTCATAGATGCTGCATTGATTTTGGATGGCAGAAGCTCACCTGACCCAATATAGACCCAATAGGTCCTTTCCTTCTGGAAAACCACTGAGAATGAACTGGCACTTTTCTTTAGTGGACTGGCTGCTGGCATCTGCTCTTCCTTGTGGAGATCTTTGCAATGCCACCTCTAGGCCAGTAGTGGGAAAGCAAGAGCCACGTGTTCTGCTCTTGGCTTTTTTTTCTGTCACAACGTGTATCATCAAACGAGTGCAGAAATGCTGCGCATTTCACACAGAATTACTGCCTGTAGTAAGATTTCATTAATTGCAAATGAGAGCAGGACTTGATCCACACAGTGAAAGTAATAGATGGTCCCTATAATTAAACATTAAGTGTACGTCCATTGATTTACCTGCAGTATTTCAAAATAATTAGGCTGGCACAATAGATTTTAGTCTCTGTGAATTTAATATCCCAGAAATACTTTAAAGTTTTTCTGAGTCTACCTGCTTTGTGAAATGTTGTATTTCTTCTGCGACTCAGTGCTAAAGCAAAGGCAATTTAGTGAAATCCAATGAGACATGCACTGCATGCTAAAGTACAATTTCCTTTTCTGTTTCCCAGGTGAATCGTTTTCAGTTTTACACCAGTTCTTTTTCTATATGATTCCTTAGATTTACCTTCCTAAAGAATTTGAATTTTAATTCATCCTTTGAAAAGCCCTAAGATGCTGTAAACAAGAAATGAAGGTTTCAAGAAGACCAGAAAGTTTTCAAGAACTTTTAGAGTACCCCAGAAAGTCAACATCAATTTTCTTAGTCTCCATTCCCAGGCTACTAAGTACAGTGCCACTGTGAATGATTAACCTTGTCAGAATGTATCTGACTTCTGCCTTTATAAAACCAGCCTTTAAGAGTCCTGTCTCAAGGAGGAAAAAAATAAAGGGGCATGTGATTAGCCTTCAGGTCTGGAGCTTGGTGAAGTACAAGGGACTTGCAGAAGATAGAGCATCTCCTTACTTTGCTGGTTTAGCTTGGAATGAACAAGTAAATGTGGAGCTGGAAAAACAAGATACTTATTTCCAGTTACCAAAGTGAGGGACAAGGCAGAGAGCTGATGGTTATAAAAGCAGAAGAACGTGGAGTCACAAACCACTTCAATTTGGTGGCTTTCGGTAACATCACCCTTACTCACTAACACGGCACTGAATACAAAACATGCCTGGGTTTTGCTTATCTATCCAACACGCTTGGTAGTATTTCATATACCTGAAGTCCACTTATTTGCATGTTTAATTACATTCTAGTTTCTACCCAAGAACTATTGACTGAAGTTTCCAGAAAAAAAAAAAGTAAAAAAAGAACATAAAAGCCAAGTAAATGGTAAATTTAGAGCATTAGGTACTGAAAAGCCAACATAAGTACCATACATACTCAGCTCCAATTTTTAAACTGTATGTGAGGTATCCTTTTATTTGGTGGAGGGGCTGCATTTAATTACAGATGGATGCATTTGAAAGGTTAGCAAATGAAAACCAGTTTTTGTTAGACGAATGGCAAACTCAGACAAAGAATCTTAATTTAATATCATCAACAACTGGGTAACGCCTCCCCTGCCCCCTTAAGGTCCACCTGCTTACAAATGTAGTGCTGAAACTGAGCCTCTTGCATCCAGGTCATTTTGAAAAGCTCACTGAGGCTGCTAGAGAATTGGGTTCAAAAATGAACAAATCCTTACACAGTGGAGTATGTTTAGCCCTTTGCCCAGGTTGCATCCTAGGCAAAGGGCTGGAAAATACAGTGTAGTGATTTCTCCAAGCTTTCAGGCACAGACATTATATAGAAATTTTGGATCATGCCCAAACAACCTTTAGAGAACATGAGAAGTGCTAAAAGAGCCAAGAGAGCCTGGTCACTTCTGTAACTCTGCTCACATGCACACAATACTAAGACTGGCCTTAACAAGTGTCCACTGGTGCAATGGCTGCTCTGCGAGTGACTGTAGTTACCTGCTGTCACTGGTGCTCAGCACCAGCTGAGGCAAACAGCAAAGCCACAGGTTAACAGCTCAGTGCTGAGCAAAACAAAGACCTGGAGTTTGCATGTCCAGGAGAACATCCAAGAGTAAACCAAGGGACAGCCTCTGAATTCATTTTGTCCTTCAGTCTGGTGACTGAGGCCACAAAGGACTGAGATGCACTGCCTTGTGCAGAGGCTGCCACCTCTGAGGGCATGGACACAGCCTGGTCAGGGCCATCCCACTTGCTAAGAACAGCCTTGCTGCCAGCTGGGATGAAAAGGAAGGTTCAGGAAGGACTTGGGCTTTTCTGTCTCTTGCAATGCGTTGAGATCCATCCCTGCCCTGACACAGCTGCTGCAGCTTGTACTACCAAACCTCCACAAATCCTCCTGCAAGTGCTGCAATTTAAGCATCCCCATGCAGGCTGCAGGGGCTGCAGTATTTTAGGACCCTCAGCACAAGAGGTTGTTTGCTCCCAGCCCAGCTGCATCAGTCCTCTCTAATATTCCCATAGTGTTCAGTCAGCTGGGTTACCTCAAAACCCCTTTGCTGGGGGGTGAAGTGGCTGATGGTTGCTCTGATGTTCTTGATGTAGGATAGGTTTAATATCTTTTGATATGAACAGAAGCCTACCCACTGAGTTCTATATACTTTGAATTAAGCACTGTGTACATAGATTTTCCACTTAGGGCAATGAAGGACTTGGTTATTCTGTCCTCATTAACACTGGTGGAATCTGGGCATCCCGATTGTGTAGCTTTAGAAATGCCAGCCATAAAGCACAATCGTACTCATGTGCAGCCCATGTGTCCTTTTCTTTGCTGGGATTCAGCAGGAGCTGATTCTGGTTATAAAACATAGTTATTGGTGAAAACAGCCTGCACCCAGAACAATGATGAGACAGTGGGATTTATTCCATCACATAGACCTGTTGATTAAAACCATCATTCATATCAGTGAAAAATGAACAGCCACACAGAGGCAAACTACCCTGGAGCTTGCTCTTTCATTCTCTAGAAATCATTTCACACAACATAATTATCTTGAAAAGTTGCTGATGACAAGGCTAAAATACAAAAATATTCACGAGTATCTCCATGAACAGTTTATTGATGTGCTTGCTAAATTTTCAGCACACAAGGAGGTTGGGAGAGGTCTTTGCTTGTCTGCATTAACATTTGCATTTGCTGCTCATACAAAAGTACAGGCTTGATGATGTTAATTGCAACTCTTTCATCTTTCTGCTTCAAGCTGACCTAGCTTAAATCTGCAGAGCTAAAGGGATCCAGGACCAGAGGGATATATCCTCTATATCTCATGTGATGTTCCACAACACACCCTCAAATCTGATCTTCAAGGCAGCTAAGACACCACTGCCCGAGCTCTTCTGTCTAAAGGCAGTGCTGGGGTAGCTCTGGTAATCTGGGCAGAAAAAGGATACAAAGATCTATTTTATTATAATTCTCCTGTGAATGGCACAGTCTCACATGGAAGGCAAAGCTTGTGTGAGATTCCAGGGGTGTTGAAAGTGCCCACCTGGGCTGTACCACAGCTGTAGGCAGCAGTTCAGGACTGACTTATGAAGCACAGAGGCAGCTTCTGTGGTTACAGTTATCAGCATAATGTTGTGGCACAACACCATGAACTGCCTGAACAGGCAGGGGAAGGTTTGCTTTGAAGGGAAGTCATGCAACAGAGAAGTTGGGCTACTCCTTTTGGGCGCAGTGTAATTAATGAAAGCTCTCTGAGAAATGCCCAGATCAGTTTCCCTTGGGCACAAGGCACCAAAGGCCAAACCTGATGTGCAGCAACTCAGAGTGATGCTGAACCTTGCACCCAGATGGAAGGAGTCCCTTCTGTCCCTGTCTGTGCTGCACTTCCCACACAGCACTGTCAGCTCCTGGCACACTTCAGGAGGAGGAATAGAGAATACAAAAGGCTGAGGGAGCTGCTGCATCCTTACAACAATGGGAAGGACAGGTAGATATGGCCTCAGCAATGCTTTTCCTGGGAACAGACCCACCAAGCAGTGAGGGACCATGGCATCAGCAGGATTAAAGCCTGTGTGCTCTGCTTTACACCTCACCCTTCTCTTGGACGGAGATGAGCGACACAGGAAGGGAGATAAAGCAGCCTTATTTCTGACAACAGCCCTGGAAAGCCAGGCTTTGCAGCAGGCCAGGAGCTGCACATGAGCTTTCAGGAGGGGGATTTGGGCTCCTTGCAAGGAGGCAGTGGAGCATATGTTTTTAGATAGAAAGTACTAAAACAAAATGAAAATACATAAGCTTTTGTTATCTGAGGCTATGAGCTGTATCTTGCAGATTCAAGGAGGCAGCTTGGCTGAATCCCTCTGCAGGCACCAAAGCCTGACTGGGAGCAGGGCCAGAAAAATCAGTGCTTGGAAAAACACTGCTGAAAGATTACAGTTCATCCATACAGGAGCAATTAGGATTTTCCCAGAGAAATTATTAAGTCCAAGCAAGTATATTTGGAAAAGACACACAATACCTTCCAGAGAAGGAGATTAACCAGCTGGAGCGATGTCAGTGGAAGGCCACCAGGCTGGTTTTGGGCACTGACTGGCTACACCAGGGCTCTAGAGCCTAGAGAAGAGGGAGTCTCCATCCTTGGGATATGAAGAAAGAGGATGTAAGCCACAACCAAACCCTTACAAACACCACTTTCACCAGACCCTAATCTGTTGCTGTCAGGCCTCCAAAACTGACACTTTTGGGGCTTGCCCAGAGTGCTCTGGAAAGAGAGACCAGAAATGAAGATAATTCAGGTAAAACATTGGATCATTGGAGGTGAAAAGGACACCTGACACACTTGCAACTGGTTGATGTTATTAAAAAGGTATTTTGTATGGAAGAATCCTCTGCAGCAGCTTATCCAAAGCAGGGTGTTTGTTTTACCTGCTCAGTTCCCTGCAGGGTGCTTCCTTTGCTTTTCCATGGAGACAAACCTCTAGCAGAGACCACTAAATATTTCTGATCTACACTGGTATACAGAACTAGAGAATGTGTTGACAGGCAAAAGCAATTTAATTGCAGTCAGGTTGCATTTTTAAATCCTCAGCCCCTGACCTTCAAGAGAAGTCTGACTATGGTGAGCACAGAAAGCACATCCATCACTGTGCTGGGGAAAAAGAATGGGAAGCCAAAAAGCAGAGTGTGCCCATTTTGAAAATTAGCAGTTCATATTTGTGCTCTGCATTTAATAAGCTTCTGATTAAAGAAGATTTTCAGGGTTTTCCAAATATGGTTTCTTCTCTGGATTAAGTCAGTTTGGTATCTGTACACTCAAGAAAAGCCCATGTGTTTAAGTCAGAAAATCTGCATTAATATTAATTTTGAGCAGGAAAGCAATTTAGGAGTTAGACTATTTGGCAGTTCTAAGAAACGTACTCAAAGGAGTGCTTAACCCAAGACATAACCCATTTTTGTCAGCACCCAGCAGTTTTGAAGGACAAGAAGTGATGTCACTGGCTTTTTCCAGCATGGGAAGGATGCAGCAAACATCAGGATCCGACTGATTATCCCAGGGCAGCCACACGCTAATTGTCACTCTGACACACAGCTCCCTGGTGGCTTCCATCAAGTAATTTCTCCTGTCTGACCTAATTTTCTCAGCTGTAGAAGAAGGATAATACTGACTCATATAGGATTTATGATGGGAAAAGGATTTATTTTATCTTATAAACCACAACTGAGAGATGCCAGGAGTTAAAGGCCCAGTGTGGCAGCAGCAGAGAAACGTGGGATCTCTCACATGAGGAATGTGGTGTTTAATCGGCTGGGCCTGGCCCAGAGAGAGGAAGCAGCACTTGCATTTCTAAATGGGGAACGTTCATTCTGATGAATTATTATGTACTTTATCTACATGTTTAATTTTATTTTTCATTCATCCAACTTAGAGATCATTGAATAATCTGTGATTTTTTTTTTAAATTAAAAAATCGTATGATGAATTTTGTCCTTTTTTTCCTTATAAATATGAGCACTTTGTTCCACTCTGTAAACTGGTGATTGCTGACAGGGTTACATAGAACTTTGAGAATGTTTGTGGCAGGGATTCAGGTTTCCCAAACAAGACAATACGCCAGGTACATAAGACCATCCTAAAAATGTGGCAGAACTCCTGCCTGTAGCATTTCTGCTGCTCTCCAGACCTGTGCTGTCTCCTGGCTCCCAAGAGAGAATCATTAATGTTCTCCTGTCGAGTGAAACCTGATAAATCTCCACTGGGGGTCTCTGTTCTTCCGAGTTTTCAGGTTCAATGCTAGCTCAATGCCCTGAGACTGACTCGAGGTTCTTCAAGGGCAAGGAGACCTGAGAGCCTCCATGAAGTGCACGAGGGCTGTGGGTAAAACTGTGCTGACTTCCCAAAAGGAGGTGCTGACCAACCATCCAGGTCAGGTGCTTTACAGAGAGCACTGGAAAGCCCATTTTCCAGCACCATTTAATTTTCTCAACTAGGCCCCCTTTGGATTATTACCCATTCACATGCAGGGAATACTTGATAGCCATGAACACGATCTTAAGGAATTACAGAACAGTTGAGGTTATTAAGGACCTAATTTCTCTAATCTAACTCATCTGGTCAAGCACAGAGCAGGTGCAGCCAGAGCAGGTTCTCCAGCTCTATATCTAGCTGGATTTTCAATGTCTCTACACATGGAGAGCTTTCAAGACCCACAGCATTGCTACTGTAATAAGTTCATCACTTGAGAACTGAACCAGCTCTGAGAAGGAGACTGAACTTAGATGTACACCAAAGGTTCCTTTCAACCCAACTCATTTTACAAGACCATGACAACCAGGACCAGAATTCTGCCAAGATGAATTGCTGGGTTTTAAAGGAGCTTTTACAGCTGTAAGGAACCACTGGAAATGCTGTCTCCTTGGCCCATGGACTGACCTAGAGTTGGAGTTCAGAGAAAGGGAAAATGGAGATCTACAAGTCATTAGGGGGCTACAGAGGAGGCTCCAGGGGACACTAGGGGTGGGTGCCAGAACACTGGAGGCAGCTTGAGTCTCTGGCTGGAGTGAGGATCAGCCCATGGCCCTGTCCTGTGGAACACTTCACCTAGAGCTGGCCTTGGAGACTGGGTGTTGATGGCAGAGGCATCAGGGCTGAGGCAGGAAGAATGGCCAGAGGTACAACTGGGTTTTCAGAACACCAGGACCCAACAGAAGCTGTTTCTGCATGCAGTTGTGCTTCAGGAATAGCTGACCTTTTCAAGGATCTGAGATCCAGTACAGAAACATTCAAAGAATGTGCATATACCATTAAAATATTACTGCAAGTCCCCAGTGGCTACAAAACTCACTGCCAAAATCTGAGAGAAGACAAAAGATTCTACTTCTGGCAATGTATTAGTCAAGTTAATTAATGCAAGACTTTGTTATAACTGAAAAGTCTCAAACTGACTGATAATATTTGTGAAGTTTAAAAAATTTCTGTAGTCCATCACTCTTTTTTTAACCTTAAGAAATTCTATGGAAAACGTAAAGGGATACTTTAACTGAAAAGGTCAATGCTTGCAAGTCAACACATGAATAATTTAGAGTTGTCTGTGGGATGTAAGTTTGACCCTGTGACACCCTGTGCTCTGTAATGATGTGCTCACCTCACACACTGGTTTTCAGGCACTGAGGGCTGTGTGCCCTTAAACTCAGCTCTGTGGCACAGCCACTCTGTCCACATATCATGCACCTCTCATTAGTAGCTGCCTTTTGCATTTTCTCCTCTGTGCTCCTGCTCCACTCAGTTAGCAGGCTGTGACTAAACTATGTTTAACAGTGAGCAAGAAGCCTCAAGTGAAAGGAAATTTGCCTTCAGAAAAGAAAAATGGAAAGAGTACCAGAGCATCTAATGAGATATATACATAAATAGGTCACTATTTTATTGAATCACAAAGGAACATCCTTTGTAAAAGATTAAAAAAAAAAAAAAAAAAAAAAAAAAGGAAAACTGGTAGTTTTCTTCTTTAGATTCATGACCAGAATAGTAAAGTGGTGTCAAACATCACAGAACATTTGGATGCATCCATTAATAAGAAACGGGAAGCTTTTTTTCAAGGAGTCAGGTAGGACTAAGCTGCCAGATAATTAGTGAAAGAACTCTTTTATTGCCATCAACTATTGCTTCTGGTACCAAACTGAAAATTAAAAAAGCATTAGCTAGTCACTGTTTTCATTTCACTCCAGGAAGTCTGCAAGAGATACAACATTCCTTACTCAATGTACAAAATCTCCAGACTTACTGAATGGGGATCAAACCAGCAACTCAGCTTTTCTAATAAAAATTTTCAAGAAAGGAAGTGAAAAAAATAGCAACTTTTATTCTCCCCCACTCCTCCTTTCAACTTTTTTCTCTTTTTAAGTCTAATTTTACCTCTTTTAATGTTGCTACAGAAAAAGAGAGAAAGGAAAACAAAGGGAATAGAGCAAAATTTAAACTCTATTTCTGCACCTGGGAACAAAACAATGCTCTGTGGCTTTAAACAACGGTTTTCATTCAGTGAGGAACTGAATTTCTTAGTGATCCTTCAAGCAGGTATAATACTTTGAAGTAAGGATTGCAATCAAACGGAAGGGGGAAAAGAGAAGCAGCTGTTTTGTGAGAGCTCCCACAGGCTGCTGGAGAGCCTGCAGAGAGCTGCTGACCACCAAAGAGCCTCTGAAGGCTCTCACTGCACTTACCTTTGAGCTCTCAAATCTCTACAACTCTCCTGAGCACACTCCAAATCACAAATGAATTTGTACCTCCCCTTCCTTGGCAGAATAAACCCAGAGTGTAGGGAAGCCGTTGTAAAGCTGACATCAAATTTAACAGTATTGGAATTATTTCACTCATAAACATTATTGAAATAATTTAATCTATAAACTCAAAGTACCCATGGGAAGACAAGCAGCAATAGGGAGGCCAAATGATAAGCTCAAACCTGGATCCTCAGCAAGTGCCTCAAAGACCTGTGGTGCCCCTGTAAAGCCTCCAAGTCTCCTGGAGGTTTGATTTCAAGGATGTGCTTTCTATGAAAAACATTGCTTTTTATTGCTCCTTTAGGAGCACCAGGAATGCAGAAAATAAACAGAGCTTCAGGATCTGCTTGAAAGAGGTTTAAGGTAAGGCTCTAATTACACAAAGATTAAACAGCGCTGATGATTTAAAAAAATATACAGCTCCTTGTAAACAGACATTTTGAACCATGTGGTCAAATCAAGCCAGTATTGGCACCAAATCTCCAACGAAGGTGCTATCCCCTTTTCTGGTGGCCAGCAATTTTGGCAAGCCCCAACTAATGGCTAATGTGGCTATTCTAATAGTTCACTGTTCATATGGCTAAAGAAGTATCAAGCAAAGGCAGATAGATTCTTGTTCTCCCACCAGAACAATGTCCAGCCATCCTGCAAGGAGAGTGAGCCCAACACAGAAGTGCTGTAGCAGCACTGTCATCCCAAGTTTTTGCTCCCCTGCATGGGTCTCCCTTTCCCTCTCATGAAGCAGCTCTTGAACTCAGCTGACACAGAGACAGAAGATTTGGGTTCTTTCTGCCTCTTCTAACACACCAATTTGTGGAGAGAGCTGTAATCAGGTGCACTCAAGCCTGCCATGAGATCTCCACACACACCCTCCAGTGAAAATCCCAAATCACTCTGCTGGAAACAAGCAGACACCTTCTGTAGGAGGCCCAGGAGACCCAAGGGGATCACTCAATAACCCAGCTCACATGGCACACATATTCATTCAACTTCTTGCTCAACATGAGAAACAGCAAACTCCAGGCAGGAGTGGAGCATGAATCAGTCATTTCTTAACAGGCTTGAAAAGAACAATCTAGTAAATTAAAATGGTGCAGCAGCCTGAGGGTTAATGCTGGTTAGGAAAGGATTCAGTGGAAACCCTTGGAAGAGTTAGGCTGGCAACTGCAGTGGAAATCACAAACAGAAGTGGAGACAATTGATGTGTCACTGCTGCTCCATGGGTCACCAGCTGGAAAAATAGATTTATGCCTGTGAATATGGCAATATAAAACCCAGGGCAAGCCCGAGCTCTTCACTGTTCCCACATATTATAGCAGTGGAGACAGAAATTAAAAAAAAAAAAAACAACAAAAAAAACCCAAACCAAACCAAAACAAAAAAAATCAACCAACCAACCAACCAAAAAAACAACAAACCAACTGCTTTTTAAATGTTTTCTTGACCTGATCTAGCACCTCTCATTTTAATATTTATTTGTTGACTAAGAAGAATCACTGAAGAAAGAAATTATTCCTTGGCGGGAGGGGGGGGGGGGCGGGGGGGGAGCGGGGAATTACAAATAAAATAATTTTCTCAGTGTTTCTGGGTAGCTTGTGGCTTACCTCTTAAAACCAGAGGATTTCTGGTGAAGAGCAGAAGGGTCAGCCTAGAAGAAGGGTGAGAATACTGACATCCCCTGTCTCAAGATGTGGCGGTGTGGTGGGGGAAGCAGTCGCTGCTGCTTCCATAGGGGTCACTCAGGGCTGCGAGTCCCCCAAAATGAGGGGAGGTGTCACCCGGGGCTGCGGGCCCCCCAAAATGAGGGGAGGTGTCACCCGGGGCTGCGGGCCCCCCAAAATGAGGAGGGGGCGCTTTGCCAGCCCCCGCTGCTGCAGTCTCGCTGGCGGCCAACAGGTGGCGCCACTGAACCTATGAGAAATGGCATTTACTAGAAAAAGGAAAGTTTTGTTAAATATCCCTTTCTTTTAAAGCCAAAAGCCCAAGGACGCGAACGATTTTTTTTTTTTTCCCCTCCTAGAAAAATGACCCTAGATCTGAGGTGAAACGTTGGCCTTCTGTGCATCCCACACAGAAACCCACTACCCCAACTGCATCACCGTGGAAGCACAGTGAGGAAATAAAACTTCCAGCTGGCCTCACCGACAGGCAAAAGCCCCAACAGCCGGGGCCAGCGAGAGAAGACTGGAGTTGTGCCTCCTCTCCTCTTCTCCTGCCTTTTGGACTGACCTTTAGTCTCCAGTGTTTAGAGGAGCATGGAGCTTTTCACACTCTGTCAGCACACTTAATAAGCAGGGTGTGCAAACTCATTTTTTACAGAGGCAGTGCCTTGAGTTTTTTCCTTTCTGGCCGCAAAAAGGACCATAGACCTTTTTTTGGCCAGGACTGCAAGGATACAGGAGGCTCAGGCTGCCCACAAAGCCTGGCAGGTATGGCCTGATCAGCCTGCTGATAGCAGCTTGCCCTGCTCACACCTGACGCTGGCAAGACACAGCAGTCCGGCCAGGGCCACCCACTCCTGCTGATTCTGATCCTGATGGAGAGGGCCAGTGCCACCCTCAGGCATGGCACCCGCAGCTACTCAGCTTGCCAAGCGTGGCAGCAGGGCCAGGGCTGTGCTGTCCTCACCAGTGGGGAGGGACTTGTATGCTTTCCCAGCCCAGTCAGCACTGAGCACAGGCATTTGCAATCGTGGTTCCTCTGCCAGGAACAGGAATGATACCTCTTTCTGCTAAATAAGCAATGCAGGTAGTCCTTTTCCTCCACAGATTCCTTGCAGGCTATGTCCTGCCCCAGTCTTCTGGCAAGAAGGGCTTAAATGTTTGTATTTTACTCTTGGTGAGTAAAATAAGCCCACCAAATACACACAGCCCTGCTGCCTCTTGCTGCTGCTTAGCCACTGGAAAGCCAATTGGATGCTACATCCCCTCTCCAAAGAATGATCTGTATGTTTGTTCACATGCTGGGTGGGGTGCACAGAGTGGATTTGGGGTGCAGCTGAAAGCAACACCATCCCAAAAGCACCTGGAGCTGGGTGGCTGTGATAGCACAACACTATTGATCCACAAGATGGGATCTGCACGTTCACATGGATGACGAGCAAGAAGGAGCAGTACAACATGTGTGGGTCGTGCTGACAGCCGGTCCCACTCTCCCAGTGCCTTTCCAGTTAGAACAGGGAATGACACAACTCCCACCTGCACAGCCACACATTCTTAAGGGGGGCCCTTTACATGGGTCCACACCAAAAATAAATAATTTTTAAGAATAGTATTTAAAGAGCAGGTTCTGTTGCCAAGGGTTGAGTGGTGATCAGCAGAACTGCCACCATGGCCAAGAAGGGACAGAAAGGCTTTGCCTCCAGCCAGAGTAAGAAAGCGCAAGAGCTGGCAGCATCCCTCCTGACTTGCTTCTGGGGGTCAGCTGAGTCTTGATGATGCAGCATTCACCTTTGCTGGTCTCACTCCCGAGTCTACTGGGCTCTCCCCAGTTCTGCAGAGACTACAGCTGTAGCAGGGAGCCCTGCTCTGTGCCCTGCAGTCAGAGGTAACTACACCTCGTGCCATGGCACTGCTCTGCCTGCCTGAGAAACAGCAGAACCCTCCCTTCAATCTCTGTTGTCATTAAAAAAAAAGCCCTTTCTCCAGCACCCAGTTTGTTTCCTGTCTCTGACGCGAGTGACCCCCCTGAACTGGCACAGTCTCTAGAGCCCAGCAGCACAGTGCTCCCAGGGTGGTTTGTTTTAAAGTACAACAGGAGCTGCTTACACAGGTCAGGGCTCCCACTCCTGTGCCCACTTGGAACCCTGCCCACACTCACCGAAACCACCTGTGTTATACCAGTAGGAGAGTGGCAAATTTAAGAGCCTCAGAGTGCCAAGCAGATATGGGGGATTATTTCAACTTCATGGTTTCCCAGTGCTACGCACACGCTCCTTGAAGAAATCCCTTAAAACTGTCTGCTTCCAAATAACCTATATACATCACTGGCCCCAAAGATGATACATGATGAAATGGCCTTACAAAACAAATCCTTACATTTCAGCCCAGCAGAGCTTCCAAGTGCATGGCAAAGCCAAGACAAACAAAGCACTGCTTTTGCATGGAAGCATATGTGGCTTGAAAATCCCCATTGTTGCTCTATCCCAGAAAATGATTCACCCTCCCCACGGGGCTGTGCCTTGCCTCCGCACATTTCGCAAGGCTCCTGGCTTTATAACAGCGTGGCGGTGCACGCAGTGACTCCTGGCAGATTCCTGGGCTGGCTGCAGAGTGAGGAGGCAGCAGCTAACCCTCCTAATGATGATTTTCCTCTTGCAGTATTTCTTCCTGCTGGCCACAGACTTAGTGCTCGCCATGACCCTTTCCTGCCTCTTTTATGCCTTCGCATGTATTTCCATCGTGTTTCTGACCTGCTGCATTATCGTCTTCTCCTTTGGCACTGCGGAGAGGAACGCTGATGTGAAAGGGAGAGCAATTGTAATTCTTGTGTCCAACAGCTCCATTGGGAGGATGTTTGCAAGGAACCTGGATAAAGCAGGTTTCGGGGTGTCTGCTGCACAGTGGTCTGCTCAAGAGGAGAGGACAGTGACAGAAGAGTGCTCATCGAACAAAGAGGTAGCCCAGCTCCACCTGACTGAAGACGAGTATAAGAAGACAGTGAAAACCTTCATAGAAAGCCACTTATCCCTGAAAGGTAACTTGTAGGGCAAACTTGTAGATTGTGCCTACTGTAGAAATTAAAATGTACAAGATTGTGGGATCGTAGTTCAGCAAATGAGGAAGGCAGGAATGCTTTAGCAAATGGTAATAACACTCTTACTGCAATGCATTTTGTTGTGCAAAACAAAAATTTTGCTTTTTCCAGGGGAAAGAGACTGCTTTGGTGGCTGTGAAAGGCCCCAGCAGACCCCAGTCCCTGAAGGAAGGCAAGGTAGGCCAAGAAAGGAGGGGGAGAAGGTCCTATCAAGGCACAGAGGGCTGGACTTGCTCTGAGAAGAAAACACAGAAATGAACAATGGGGAGCAAAGCCCAGACAGTGACCGGAGGTGAAGGAATGTGTCTGATTTTTAACCTCTTCTGGATTAAAAAGGAACTCAGATGAGTTCCCTCTTGACTTCTTGGCTGCTGTGAGTTTCCTAAAAGTCAGGTCAGAGCTTTGTGTGGCAGGTTGGGACAGTGTCCCTGAACCACACTGCCATTGTTTTGTGGGAATACAGGAGCGAAGGCAGCCTGCAGAGCTCATATTGGACAGCACGGGGCAAGTGTCCTACTGGGGATGGCTACAGGTACTGCTGGGGAATCTGCCCGGCCCTTCCCAGGTGAAGGTGCCAGTGGGAAGACTGGTTTATGCCCTGCTGAGGCACTCCTGGGACCCAGGACTCTGTGTCCCCCCAGCCATCATTTTACACCTCTTGGGAGTGACAGAGAATGTGGCCTCAGCCAGCAGGGCTGTACCCTCATTGCCCTCAGGGCTACAGGGTTACAAGGGAAGAGGCCAACCCCTCTCCTCCTCGGGAACCTAGCTAAGGGCCCACTGAGTTGCAAAGCTCTCTCCTCCTCCATATTGCCACCCTCCTTCTCCGTCCCTCTCCTCCTTGCTCTGTCTCTCTGGTCTCTCCAAGGCTGGCTCCCTTTGGGCTCTCCCCAGGGCAGCCTCTCTGCTCGCTCCCACCGAGCTGGGATCTCAGAAAGCATCCACATCTCCCCAAGACAAGCAAGACCCTTGGCACTGCTGCCCAGCACTGAAAGTTGTCTCAGTGCTCCCAGGCCCGGCAGAGGAAGGACATTTTGGAAGTCAGAGCATGCACCACAAAGCCTCCCGTACTGCAGACACCCTTCGGAGGGGCGGTAGGGACCTTTAGTCAGCACCTGCTGCAGGCTGCAGCTGTTCAGGACACTGTTCCCTCACAGTGCTCTTCTCCTGAGAAGCACCCAGCAGACCAGCAGTGCCTGTGCAACTCTGCAAGGCCCAGGATGCATCCCCCAACTAATTGCCTGCTCGCAGGCTCCAGAAATGGCTCCCTGCACACCAGCAGTGGGTTTCAGACCGAGTGCTCAGCTGCCTGCATGAGCATTTAGGCTCATTTACCCTAGGAAAATTACTCTGGTAAAACCTTCTTGTGTGCACAAGGCCTAAAAGCTCCCCAAGCTAAGTATCAGCATAATCCTGCTCTGGAAATGAACAACAGAGGCTTTCTTAACCAGTAATGATGTGTGGGAGCTGATGATTTCTGTGGGCCTGTGCTGTTCTAATTAAATGAGGCTGTGGCACAGTGATACCTGTCTTTTTTTTTTGCTCTTGACTAGTTTGGTCCCCGTGCTAGTTCAAGGCTTTTGCAGGTGTCATGTTGTTTTGACAGAGTGCTCTGTCATAGGATCTGTGAGATTTTGCATTTAGGATCTCCTGCATGATATTCACATCACAGACGTAGATGTGGAAATGTATTTCCCAAATGCTGACCCAATTGCATGGCAGATCAAAGCAGTAAGTTGGGAGGAGGAAAAAAAAATAGAAAAATAACAGAAAAATAAAAAGAGAAAGAAAACCTCACTGTTTTCTTGGGTTTCTTTGTTAACAGTTTCGAGTGAGTGCTGATACTCATTTTGCAAAATTTACTGTGATATTTTTGGCATGGGTTAGGCGAACATGAACACTCACTACCAACTGACTAATAATGAAAGAATTTAAACCAAATCAAAAGCCTATACTGGTGGGTCTCCACATGCAGTTTGGCCAGCAGGGTCTGGACAAGGGCAGGAGAAGAGTTAGTGCTGTAGGGCAGAACCATTACACAATCTTTGCCATTTGAAAACTTCTCTTATGCACTTTGTGTATGCAAATTTTAGTTCCAAAAGAAAGGAACTTTTTCTATTTTTAATGGGTTTTGGTCTTTTTTTTGTAATTACTTGACCCTGTAGGATATTTTTACCATTGTATCTTTGCTATTATAAATAAAAACATACTTGTTCTATATAATCAAATCTTTTGAAATTAATCCTAAATGCCTTCCAAAGTAACACAGTGAAGACAGAATCCCACAGTCATGGTTCCTTCTAGAATGAAAATACTTATGACACCTAAGATAATCTAGTTTTCATTCTAGTACAGGCCCAGCAACCCAAATTTTCAGGAAGACCAACACGTTTATTTTGCAGTGACTGTACAAGTTAATAAGATGCTATCAGGCCTAAGGAGATTGTAACAAAGACACAGAGTAATGCAAGCCAGCCCCCTTCCAAATTCTTCCTTTGCTGTATTATAGCTTAACTTGGTTCATAAAAAGCCTTTGGTTCTTCTGGCTTTTAGCCTTTGGTGCCTTTAGATGAGATATTCAAACTTTTTCTGTGACCAAAAGGTCAAAGAGACAGCGGGGAAAAGATGAGAGAAGGTGTTTTATTGCTCACCTCCAGTAGCTGAGCTTGTACTATCAGACATTGCAAGAGCCCTTGGCATCATGTCCAAGTGCTCTGTGATCTGCTGCTTGAGCAATGGCTGTGCCATGCTGCTCTTTGGGTAGGTTGCCTGGAAAGGCTGGCCATTGCCTCATAAATTTCAGGACTGACTGCAGGGAGGGTGGGGTAGGGCAAAGAGGAAAAAATACATAGAGATGGGCAAGACCCAACAGACAGCAACCCGACCTGACTCAAAACGAGTTCGGACAACCAGAGTGCTCACCTGGTTAACTGCTGGAGCCTCTGCTGTCACAGTTCCTCAGGGTTCACCTGGTCACACAACAGTCACGGGGCTAGGCAAAACCAGCACTGACTGTGCCAGAGGATTACACAGTTGTTTGGGTTGGGAGGGGCCTTAAAGGCCATCTAGGTGTCCCTGCCCAATGCCATGGGCAGGGACACCTTCCAGTAAACCTGGCTGCTCAAAGCCTCATCCAGCCTGGCCCTGAACATTTCCAGGGATGAGGCATCCTCTGGTTCCTCAGGTTCCCACAGGAGAGATGATCCTTGATGTGAGTAATGCCTCACACTGGACAGTTTTCTTCCATTCGTTCAGACCTCTGCTATGCTGAAGCTGCTCACAAAAGTTCTGTTGGTTTTCACTGGGTCAGGATTTCATGTCTTGTACCAGGATCTCAGATAAGACCTGACAACTGCTGGATTCTTTGGTACTTACCACCTTCCCTCTGTCCCTGTCTCTCAAATAGGAAGGACAGAAACTTCTACACAAGCAGAGAAATAACTGATGCAAATTAATAACATTGATTCCTAAATAACATTAGGACCCGTGTCCGAAACACTCTCTCACCACCACACTGTACCATGGTTTTTCAGACCAGCAGCAAATGCACATTTTCAAGCCTTGTTCTGCAGGCTCCAAAGGGCCTGGAAAGAGCTACCTACGCAGACAGCTAGGCCAGTGGGAGATACTGGACTGTCATCCTTGGCCATCTGTCCTCATCTCCATGTTGCTGTTGGCAAAGCGGTTCTCATGACCTCTCTCTAAGTGAGTGCAGGCAGATCACCTTCTCATTTGATCAGTTTAAATAGGTGTGTTAAGCTGTGTTAATGCAGCTCATTACTTTCTTCTGCGCACCGTGGGATACTGATGCAATCTCTTTGAGGGAGCTGTGAGGGCAGTCATGCCAGCCTGGGCAGGCACAGCTGATCCTGGGTGAGGAGGGGTGGCACCAGCTGCGGGGCTTGCTCAAGGAGATGCTGGCAGAGCTACACACAGCACTGGGCTGATGAGGCTTCCAGCAGCCCCATGGCTCCTTGGACAGTCTCCACCTCTTCCAAAGGTTAGGCTGCTTTTGCAGTTCTGCTGTGCAGCAGATAACAGTGGTAGATGCTCTCCTGGTACTTCCCCTTGCCTTGCACCTCTCCTTCAGCATTCCCAGACTTTAGTTTGCCATACAGTTTAGTCCAGGAAGGCTCTCTTGGGACACAGACCCAGAAAGGAAGACCCTAGAGAGAGCATGAACAGGAGACAGAGACGTTGGAACTGCGGCCTTGTGTGGTGGACACACTGTAGAAACTCTTCTGCTTCCTAAGGATGCCAGTGTGGTTGATCAGGTTATTTTATTAGAAGGTAACCCTGACTCACTGTCCATACTGTGCTTTCCTTAGGATAAAGGCAAGGCCATACAGCTCAGAGCAGAGAGAAAGCTCAGCTTTCTTTTGGAACAGTCTAGCTTAGTGTGTGGTACGAGCAGCCGTTCCCACAGCTGCAGAGACAGATTGAACAGATGCAATAATCATTGACTGCAATAAACTATAAGGCAGTAGAAATGAATAAAGCAAACAAAATCATACACTCATGCAATTTTAAAGAGTACTGCATTATTTAACTTCACTCAGCTACAACAACTGCAGGCCATCTTGGACAAATCAGCCCATTTTCCAAGCTGTAAATGACCACGTTTGGACTTACGAGTGAAATAAATAATTTTTGCAGCTATGCTTTTGTGCCCTTAATGGGGGTTATCCAGAAGTTTTTGAAAAACTGGCTTGCAATTACACTGCCTTCCTGTCTCTTGGGGATTTATCAAAATGAGATAAGCACTTTGATACAGCAGCATCAGGGCTGTAAAACAACCCAGAGAGAGAAAATAGATCTTATCCTGAAACGTAGGTTGGGAGGAGCTATGTATTTTAAGATGAAGGGGAGGTCTCCAATCAAAGCGTCCTTTTAAAAACAGGAATCTGTGCATCATCTAGAGTCAAGGTGTCTTTTTCTTTTTCCAAATGAAGCCCTGCATCCAGTAACTCTGGGCATTTTATGGGAGGCCAATTATCACTTAAAGTGGTTTTGCAATTCTCTTGTTTCAGCAGACAAGTTCTCCACCAAGCACCGAGCACCAGGGACATCCATATAGAACCTCCTGATTAAAGTGTTACACAATCCAGAAAAGCTGCAGCAACACTCCTCCTCCCCATCCCTCACTCATTGCCAGTGAGCAGAGCCCATTTGAATTCAAAATCTCCAACCCAAAATGTTGGTTTTTTGCTTGTTGGTGGCCAGAGGACCACTGCTTGCAAACCAAGACCTTTAAGCAATAATTAAAAGTGCATGTTGGTCTGCCCTACGTTAAAGAGAGGGTTATGTATTTGGGTGCATTCAGAACACATGACCATGCTCACCACTAATATCAGCCATGACTACAATATGGAAAGAGGAGGAGGTGAAAGAGCCACATACTGCCAAGGCCTTTTTTATCTTTCTTCCAAATCTTCTGTTTGCAGACAGGAACAGAAGTGGATCATTTCTCAAAAAGAAACCAAACAAAGCCCAGCAAGTTGGATACTTATGTTATACTGGCTGATAAATTCTGCCAGAAGCCATTTTTAGCACCCTAAAACAGTACCCTCTTCACACTGCCCCCGCTTAGCTCATGTGAATTTTAGTCCAAAACCATAAGTTTATCTTCCAACAACCCCTAGACAAGAGCTTGATTTTCAAGCTGCATCAATCATTAAACCACACAAGACTGAAGAGTATTTTTAGAGGTTGCCAAAAAGATATCTATATTTGTGATATGTCATTCTTTAAACAAGTGATCAACGCCTTTTCATGCAACTGCAGTGGCAGGATTGGAGATCCTGCAAAGTAAAATATAAACCCCAAAGTGTCTGGGAAGCTATTTATTTATCACTTATGCATGATGCTAAACTAATCTCTGATTCTGGAAGTAATTGGAAATAATCATAGGAGTAACATAACTTTGACACTAATTTAGGAACTTCCCAGACAAGAGCTTAGCTTTGCACCAGTTTAGAGACGTCTTTCATTAACCAGAGCTGGAAGTTTCTGATCAGAAAATATTTTTGAAAAATACTAGGATTGAAGCCCAAAGAGTTCTACAGATCTGTGTCTTTTCCAAATAATGCAGTTTGTCCAAGTGTGTGTGTGCACGTGAATGCTTTTACTCTACCCCTTACCTCAGTCCTTCAGAAAAGTTTTATAGAGGTCAGTTTTAACAGGGAAAGGTAAACAAGTGAGAGAAAATATTTCTGCAGCTCTGCTTTCCCATATTACAGTGTTTGGAGACAGAAACCTGCTGAACAGTTCTAACACATATGCTTAGAGACTTAATTTGAATTATGTGGCAAAATGGAATATGCATAAAAATTGAACACTTCTGTATATGATAATTAAATACTTCCCTGATACAAATAAATTATCTTTGTGATTACACAACATCTGAGTAGATTATGTACTGTAAATCTACTCTTTTCATATTTCCCATTTAACAGACTGTTTTCCCAACACTTATGCTGCAAACTCCAAGGTAACAGAGGATTGTGTGGCATTTTCAGTAGGAAAAGGGGGATAAGAGCCAGCTCTTTTATGGAGTTGTCCTCGCAGCAGAACAGAGCACTTGGCTAGGTCTATGGTCAGCTCAGCTCCTGCAGCTTTGCTTTGGCACTACACGGTTCCCCTGCTTTCCTGGGGAGATCCTGAGGGGAAAAGTCTGCCAGGTACAGCGTGTGGCACTAAAGCTCTTAATAATCCTAACACGGAGCTGAATTTCACCCCTTGGTAGGCTGACTTAGTAATACTGACTTCAATGAAATGGCATAAGTTCATCTGCCACCAAAGTGTTAAAAATCAACCTGTTTTTCACATTATTAAGTTATAAATGTATGTGGTGAAAGCATTTTAGACTTGATGCTTCATTATCGTTAGTCAAATAATTTGTTCTGACTATGTCATCAAAAAAAAAAAAAAAGAAAAAAAAAGGAGTACCTTCCTTCTGTTCTTAGGTGCTTTTTCCTGGTCTCTAGAACTACATTTATTCTTAAGTATTCACTCCTCTGGTTTGGCCAAATAGCTTGAAATCTATGAGCTGTCTGATAGTACCCTGCCAGGCAGCATTAATTTCTAACCCCTGATTACTGATGTGAGTAACTCTTTAAACCAACAGACTGAGGCATAACAAATAGTTATTTTCAATAATGAACAGTATTCGTATTTTCTCCCATAAAAATGTTTCTCTTCAAAGAGCCATTCTCTGCAGTTAATCCAGACATTTACACCTGTCTGTGTCTAGCTGGCACAACACCTGGCTGCTTCTCTCCTTCCCTCTAGATCTCAGTGTTGGCATTTAAATTCCATTCTGCCTGGTCCTCAATGTAGAAACGTAACAAACATCACAGAAATTCATTTAAACCTTAGAGCACAGCTAAAATATAGTGGCCCAGAAAGTTTTTGATTTTTCTAATCCTGTTCTGGATTTGAACTGCTCTTTTCCTGCAAGAGTCCACGTGCCTGTCCTTCATTACAGCCTTGTTTCCCCACTCCCATTTCAGGTGGACATTATTAAATTAACTGAGATGTCACCAATCTAAAGCTAAAACTCCTTTTAGGTTGCTTGCCTTCCTTTCTTTCCTTTTGGCCACCTTTGTGGTTTCATATTAAACATACTAAAAATGCATTTGCTCGCTTTTGTTGCTACCCAAGACTTGCACAAAATCAGGAAAGCTTTTAGTCCTCACCAGAGATATGAATTTCAGTCCTGTTTTAAATTATGGAGGGCACATTTTCCAACGAATAAACACACTGATGGAAAATTCCTGAGCATTTCCCATAACCATACACACAACATTAACTAATTTACCAGGTATCAAACTGCAAAGGGAGGGACCAGGTCCTTCTTATCCATCCATTCAAGAACAGCAGACTCCAGTGTTATTTATATAAGGTACAGAAAATAAAAATACAGGCAGATATGTGAGAATAAATTACAAACTAAAAAAATTACAAAAAAAGGTCTACAATAATAAAACAGAAGCCAAGTCCCCAAATGTTTGGATGCCGGAAACAGAGTTGACAGGAGGAATGCTCCCCTCATCCATTTGCCCTCTGCATCCCTCTCTTTAGACCTCTCCAGCAGATTTTTATTCATGCCACCAGCTCCAGGGCACAGATCATGTCTGTCTGCGTCAGTCATGTGGATACTGATGCAAAACAGGTCGATGCACTGACTCTGCCACTCAGCCACGGCAGCAGGTGAAAGGAGACTTTGACTCCCAGCTCTGCTTTCTGAGAAGCAGTGAGGCCAAGTGCTGAGAAGGACAATTCTTGGCCAGGAAAAAGTCACCTGGAGCTTCTCTTGGGCTCTTGATAGAACACTAGGGAGGTATTTTCCTCCATACCTTATCCTGGCTCTCTCTCACCAAGGCCAGGGCACTTCTTCCCTCAAGCAGCAAATCATTGTCTCCTCCAACAGGACCTAGTCTTTCCCCTCTCCCATGGATGCACTGTCTGGAGACAATCTGGAGCAGCCATCAGGTTTTAAAGAAATATGGCTTCTAAGCAGACACTGCATTCTGCATGGGTCAGAGCCCCTAGGCACCCTATTTTGAAGTTACACAAGCAAAAAAAAAAAAAAAAATCCTCTCACAAAGATTATTCACTACAGCAGAGAGAGAAATGCCCCAGTTCTGATTCATTTTTTTCTACAGAGTAAAAAACATTTGCACCCGAATATGCTGCCATGGGATATTTGGATGTAATGGCTTGGCATTACAAAGGGAATAAGTGCCTTAAAGAGAACAGGTCCCATTCAGTGATGGTTTCTAATAAGTGTAATTTGATTTTTCCTAGAGCACATTTCTTGGAAAATATGTGCCTTGCTTTTCTTCTAAGAAAAGCAATTTGTTAACAATTGTCTGATCATAAAATTGATTTGACCTTCTGCAAATAGTCTGACTTCTCAGTGGCTTTCTGAACTTTTTGAAGTGCATTAGGTTGTTCATAGAACACAGCTTTCTCTTGTTTATTCTGGATAGCCTCTTCATATAACTGATGGAAACACTTCCAAAGCTTTTGTAAAAATAACTTCAAGGAACTGATAAAAAAATAAAGATTTGATATTCCAAGGGAATTTTAGTGGACACAGGGAGGAATATCCACCTTTGAACCAGCTCTGCTCCTAATGCTGGGAGTCTTGCACACTTATGGCCCCCTCCTTGCCAGCATGGATTGCTGCTATTGAGCTCATTACCCTCGCGTTTTTCATTAGAATGAGTTGCAAGTGGCAAGATTTCATCTGTAGCTGTTGTATCTTTGGAGAAACATCCCCACGTAGTTCAGAATGATTTGGGTGTGTTAGTTGAGCTCACAGCCTGTTGGTTTGGCTTGTTTTGGCAGGCATGTACGGGAAGATGAGGAAGCCATCCATCCTGATCTGGGATGAAGGGGCAGCGGACACGCACGGGGTACTCGAGCCAAAGCCCTCCTGTGAGAGGAAGAAGGCTTGCAAGGCTCCACGCAGGAACTGCTTATTGCGGACAGGTACAGCTGAACATACTGCATTTCACTGACAATGTCTAGAAGAGGGGAAAACATCTTTATAATGTTGCAGCCAATACAGGAATTTTTTCTTAACATTTCCAAAGTTTCAAAATCAAAGCCCTTGTTTGTGGCCACTTCTCACCAGGGCTGGTCACAGACAGCTTAAAATGTGTGTTTAATGGTTTTAGCTGATATTAAAGTATTGCTCTCTCAGACTGAACTTTTAAACAAGACTACCTTGGTAGGACAGTGCCAACATGTGCAAGATCAGTTCTGCAAAGCTCCCACTATCCCAGGGACCAGCTGAGGTCCCTTCTCCTGACACAGCAAATAAAACCCCATGGCTCCCATCAGCAAAATGCAATTCAGTAACTGGCAGCACTGGGCCTTTATCAGATGGCAGAAATTCTCTTCCTGGTTTACTTTTCCCATGGAAAATACTGCTGCTTTAGCATCCACTTGGAAGAGCTGTGTTGTCAGTTGTTTGTAGGAAGGAAGACTTCCTGATTAGAAATAACCCCCTAATTAAAGCACAGCTTTATTTATTTACATGTCACATTCATTTGTAGTTACTCATTCAGTTATAAATTACAAGCAATGATATTTAATTTTAGCTGTGTGTACAATCTCCTCTGTGAGACTGCCACCATTGGAAGGTGTTCTCTGGGCTTGTAAGAGCCTGCACAACACAGGCAGGTTTTGGCCCTGGGGAAGGGATGGCTCTGGCTGTGGTGCACTTAGTAAAAGAGCAGTAGCAAAAATAACATTGTAAGAGCAGGCAGCTAAATACTCCTTCATGAAATAGCAGGAAAAAGTAGGCATCTCCTCCTTTCACAAGTGGGAAGTATTAGATGTGGAACATGTCCTAGAAGAATGAGGTAAACAATCAAGAAACACCCAAGTACCTCCAGCAGGGTGTTCACTCTGGGAATCCAAAGCCCGTAGAGGCTGTGCTAAAAAAGCTTTTTTTTTTTTTTTTTTTTTTTCTCATTAATGTTGTCTTTCACTACTGAGTTAGTGGCTGAAACAGTGTCACTTTTCTATTTGCAGCTCTCTGCATCTCAGTTCTCTTTCACCCACTGACATGTGTCCTGACTCTCCTGAAGAGAAGCCCAAAGCTACTCGTACCTCTGCTCAAGTCTAAAAACTGACAGGTGAAGCAGCACCCTCACAGCTCAGTTACCTTCCAGAGGCAACCAGCACCTCCTGCACCTCTTTCACCTTTGGTGGGACAGGGAAGGGGACCCACGCGGTGGGGAGAGGGCTGGGAGAACAGCCCAGGAGCAGCCTCCTGCAGCACGGTGACAGCTCAAGGATGCTGCCTTTCTGCACCAATGTGGCCCTGAGGAGTCCAGCCCAGTGCACAGCAGTACAAACACAAGACCAGCCAGCTCAGTCTCCAACACTGAGGCAGAGCATTAATTGCTCTCCAGCATCTCACTGGATTTTAAGATGCACAATAGTTACTCTTAAAGGGCAACCCTCAAAATATCCTGTCTCTGTTCACTGTTGGACCATCTCTCCCCAGCTCCTGTAGTCTTACTGCTGCAGGCTCCAAAGACCCTTGAATTCCATTTACTCCAGCACATGGCTGGAAGAACAATTGAAATGGTGTTCCCCAACATCCCTGCTTGAAAGGAAGCACCCAGAGCACTCTATGATTCTCTGGTCCAGGCTTTAGGACAGGAGAGAAAACAGAAAAAAAATTAAAACCAGAAAATAAAAAGTCAGACAGTTCATTATATGATCTGCCAGTGTCCCCAGTGGGCAGTCTAATCTTTCCTTGCTAAAGGGGAGAGGGTCCCTGGCTCTCCATCTAACACTACTGCACGTGTCTGGCTCTCAGTAGCATTTTTAGCCTGAGTGTTGGATCAGGGCCATAGAGCAGGCTCTGATGCTCTGTGGGACACAGAGGTGGGTACAGCCTGTGTCACCAGTGCCTGCTGCAGCAGCTGGGCTGAGGCAGCACATGCAGCCCAGCAGCAGCAGGAGTGAACTCAGGGAAATGAGCAAACAGCACCAAAGAGCTAAAACTCCTGCTGTCTTTCAGCCAGCAAGGAAACCCACAGAGCACTACACATTGGCACTGTCACACCACAATGGAAAATAGGAGCATAGCTGGGATCAGAAGTGACAAACTCCTGGCAGCAGGAGACTATGAGCAGTGACTTCAATTGCAAGCCAACAAAAAAATGTGGATGAGGACAGAAAACACCTTCAGAATCATCCCATAGGCCTGCAACTCCCTTGCAAACCTAATCTGTAAGGAAGAGAACACTAAGACTCTGAAATTTTGGGTTGTTCATTACAATGCTGTACTGTGTGCACTGGGATGTGCACAGAGGAAAAAACATCTGACATGAAAGGAAATAAAGAAAGAACTCTGCTGGGAAGCAAAACACTAGGGCTTGGTTTTCATTATCTAATGCCACAACTCAGAACTGCCTGACTGATGATAAGAGATGTCACCCTCCCAGGGAGCTAGATCCAGAGAGGAAAAGGAAACCTTTCAAAACAGCTCCTGTAAGACATTAAACCAGTTTAATATCAAATCATACGGAAAACAAATATTTTAATTCTGTAACATCAAAGCACTGAGAGAGACCATGATAAAGCAGAAAATTCCTGAATTAAAAGCTTGAGGTTTTAGTTTGGCAAATAACCAGTTACATGAATAATGCCAAACCCATATATTCTGCAGAAAATCCAGAAAATGTTTCCTTTAGTCAGAACCCTGCTCTGAGCCAGTGTTGTCAACTCTCTCAAGGCAAAATCCCATTCTGTGCACATAACCCTGTACAATTTCAGCTGATAACCATTATTTTCTCCTCCAAAATAGAGCAGGGAACATGTGTGGGCTGCTGCATGGCTACTGCTTCTCTCCTAGAGTGACCTTCAAGCAAAGGATGCTGCCTGCTTGTGCACACTGCAGTATTCATGGTCTGATGTTAGCGACATTATGTGAGCAAAGCTCCTGAAGACCTCAGTGGAAGTTTTGCTTGCCTGAGGACTTAGGAATGGCCTACATGTGTTTATAAAGCTTTCCAGTCCATTGGGATATAGGCAACTGTGTGCAAGCAGAAAATTATCACTGTGAGGCAATACCACCATGAGATAAATTATAACTGCACTTAAAAGTATGTTTATCTCAAATTAGTGATATCAAACAAACACTGAAGTTATAGACTGCTGCCGCTGACTAAGGGATCTGAATGCCCAGATGCTTTTAATCTGAGTGGCAATGAGGGATTTGAATTCCTTAAATAGTGTTGAATGTTGCATCACTAACATATAACACAGAAACATGAAAGCAACTGGCTTTTCAAACCTACAAACCTGGCCAAAAGATTCTGGCAACATCTTTTTAGACACATCTCCCCAAGCATACAGTCATTAAAATTAGAGATTCAGAAAATCCTGAAAGTATTCCAAGTCTAAATAAATGTTTTCAGAAAAAAACCCAACAATTCCAACATGTTTTTCAATATATCACTTTGATCCATTTAATAAAAATGTAATTGGGCTATAAAAGTCTGCTAAAAGAAAAACAGCTTTAGCACCAGGTCCCATGTCTTGCAACTCAAAACAGAAATAATGGATCACCCAAGATCTCTTCTTTCACCTTAATCTCAACTGCAATACTTCCATTTTTTGAACCTTTTTAAGAAAGTGCAGAATTGGACTTCAAATAGAACAGATTTTCCTGGGCAACACTGTAAAATTATTTCCTAACAGAACCTAAATGTTAGTGGTGATGGAGAACCAGAGGGAAGCTGGTTACATGAACACATCCTTTTACCACTTTAAATTATGTTAATAACTAATCTACAAGCCAATATTATTCCTTTATATGTGTGCCTGTCAAAAGATACTAAGAGAACATCCCCTTGGGTTAAATCCTCTGCACCCTTGTCACTCCCTTAGTAGCACTCTCTCTCTATTTTTGGGACACTTTTCTCCTGACTTTCCTCTCCTGAGCAGGGGTCAGACACAGAAACAGCTCCACTGAAGGCAGAGCAGGAAGTATCCACCTCCACACTGGATACAGAGAAGTGTTTCAGACAGCCTGAGGTGAGAAATTTCCCTTCATGTGTTCATTGTATTCAGGGAAGGACAAAGAGGGAGGAGAAGGCAAGAAAGCAAAATAATGATTAGTGTAATGGGATTTGCTATTTTTGTTAATAGTTTAATCAATATAAACATATACAGAACCCTCTGACATGCTTGCCATGCTCAAGTGTCTCTATAATTAGCTCAACACTCTTAGCCATGGTTAATATCACCTAATCTCTACTACTCACCTCTGTAACAACAAAAAAAAAGGCAGGACTGGGATTTCCTGTGTCTCAAACTCAGCCATGCCCAAGTGACCATGCCATGGTGTGTCCTGGCTGTGCTGGATACTCCAGACACACAATGTGGGTGTGACTGGTCTCAGGACAGGTGGGACTTGCTCATTCTGAGCAGAATAATTGAATAATCCTATGGGTGCTGTGCTCCAAGGCTCTGCTTGTACCAGACATGCAGGTGGAGCCACATGTGCTTCTCACCTGCACTGGAGACAGCCCAGCACTTCCAAGGCTCTGCAGATCACACACACCTGGATCCTGTGCTTGTTCCCTTGCAGGAATAACTTGGCAGCAGCCCCTGACTTGAGAGTTCATCAAGGAGGTGCTGAAGAGATGCAAAAGATAGGAAAGCAGAGACACAGAGGGATGAGGCAGAACTGGTGCCAGGCTGGGACAGCACCAGGCCATGGAGGTGCCACACAGGCTTTGCTGAGTTTTGCCCTAGAGCAGTTGTATTTGAAATTCATACCATGTCAATTATGGGATGTTACTGGTGTCATACCACAGGACACAGCACATGTTCTAAGGAGCCACAGGTCTTCCTTACAATCCTTTACTTTGATTTTAGGCAGAGAGAGAGAAAGTTTGTGCTAACTTTTGCTTTCATCTCTCCAAATAGATAGTGCAAAAAGCATATATGAACACCCTTTTGGGGTATCAGTATAAAGCTAATTTAAAAGGCTTTAAACTGATTTTGAAATAAGCTGAGACAATCTCTAAACTGACAAGTGCAAGGCAGGGGGCAGGAATAATCTCTGCAAGGGGCAGATTTCCCTGAGGAACAGCTTTCCCCACTGCCAAACTCAAAGTGGGGGCACTCCATCCCAATACTTTTGCCCACAGCCTCACGAGAGGGAACTTGTCCCATTTATAGCTGCTCATCTGTGAGCAAACAGCACTGAAACAGTGACTTGCACAGACAGCATCTGTCCCAGAGAGCCTGGATTCCACATCCCACAGTAAAGGAACTTGGAAACGTGAAGTCACACGATTAGTTTGCTATAATGTGTCTAATTTATTTTGACATTCCCTTGGGATGAAAAAAAAACCAAAACTAAAACCAAAAAATAACTATGGGCAATGCTGTTGTATCAGCTCTGAGAAGCATGAAAAACCACAACTGCAAGCAGAAATGTCTTATGGGTAGGTGAGTTATTTTGGCCTTTTAAATATTTATTTTAATAAGGAACAACTGACAAGTTTCCACTGTGCCACTTGGATGCACCTTGCACTGCACTGTGTCACAGGCCAGCTGTGCCTAAGGCAGAGCCTGAAATACCATTCCCCACTTATAAATTCTATGTGCTTCCAAGTAGACACTGAGTAACAACCCTCTCTTGCCTAGGGCCAGCAGGACAAACCTCAAACATTGACCAAAACCTTAAATACCCACTGCTGTGGCTGAATCCTTGTTTCCAAAGAGGGCTCCCACTCCTCTGCCTTTTTTCCAACGGATGTGAGAACCTGTCCCCCCATATAGATAGGGTAGTGAAACTGATAGGAGCATTACAGAGTATGACCTGGGGAAAAGAGAAAGCCAGAGGGTCTGGAGTCATCTGTTCAGGAGCTTTGGACAGTGCTGCTGACCAACCATCCCACAACATTTGAACTTGAACGCTTCTGTCAGAGAAACCTTAACATTTTCAGGAGCTTGGGTTTAGGAAACTGAGATCGAGCCCATTAGACATTGATTGTCACATCAATTAGTCAGTTCTCCTAACGAGGAGATTTCAGTAAAACTCCTTTATTGGGAGCTTGTTTATAAAGCAAGTTCAGAAGCCAAACAAAAAAATCCAGTTACCTTGGTTATTCCCTCTTTGTAGTACTACATCTGCTGCTGCTTGGAGAGCTGTCAGAAACCTGCTCTACATTATTGCTCTTTATCTACCTCCAAAACCATCACTGAGGGGCTGAGGCAAGGTGGAACAAAATCAGCAACTTGGACTTCACCCACTATTTATCAGATGAGTTTCAGGTTAGATATTGTGATTTCCTTGTTGCTGCATGCACCCTCCTACCCTGTTCTCTGTGCTTACACATTTAATACCTGTTACTCAACTGAGTTACACTTACACATTCATGATTTCCAAAATGGAAAACCTCTGGATAACTAAAGCTGTATTGCTGAGAAGACAAGATTCCCTTTCCATCAAGATGAGATTACTGGCTCTGATTTAGTTAAATCAACCTGGATTCATGCTGGTAGATTAGTGTAAATGAGCCCTAGAAGGTCTAGAGATCTAGAATGAATTTCCAGAGATTATTTTGTCCACTGGCCTGGCTGGGGGAGGACATGCACAGGCCATTCCGGACAGGGGGTCTAGCTTATTTTGAAGGAGTCACAGACCTCTCCCAGGAAATCTGCTCCAGTCCTGCACACTCCATTAGTATCAGATTAGTTACTAAAAATAAAGTGCCCTGATTTTCCCTGGAAGCAATTTAGCCCAAAGATTCTTGTCTTAACTGCCAGGGTCGGGATTACCAAATTATTGCCTTTTTCCTTCGCAGCAGCTGACAGTGTTCTGGGGAGAAATACAGTCTTCCCCTCAGCCTCCCTCTCCTGAGGATGAAACCCCCTCCACCTTCCCTAGCAATCAAGGTCCTTTTTGGACCTTTGGACCTTCCTGCCTTCCTTTTCATATTCAATCCAGTCCAGCTCAATTTGGAAGTACCCTAGGCAAAAGCAAATGCTCCTGCTTGCTGGATTATTGCACTTGCCACAGGGGGAACAGTCCTGCTCATACACTTAACGTGCCTGTTCTATAACAGCATGGTGTTCTTTATTGATGATCAGCTCGTGAGCCATCAAAATCTATCATCCTCATTGATAAGTGAACGACACATGTAGCTGTTGGTCCCAATCCTGTCATAACTATAGAATAACCTATATTAAGAGTTTATTGCAATACATAAATCTGTATCAGCAGAGGGACAAAGCACTGTCCCAGCTGCATGGCAATCTGACTTTGGTGGGGTTTTTACCACCTCTCCACTTGCAAGCATCACACTGAATTCTAACCCTGCTCAGTGGGCTCAGTGCCTTTCTGAAGTGTTGCCAGCTGCAAGTTTAAACTGCATGCTCTCTCTTGCTTCAGCGATTCCACAGGTGTAACAAAAGACAGATGCAAAACAAAACCCTCCCTAAAACACATCCCTATCAATTTTTCAACCAATTTTGCATCCATATATTTTCAGCCATGTCATCATTATAGAGGTACACGTGAAGCAACTTCAGAACTCAAACCTTTGAGTCTCGTGTCTAAAAAAAAAAAAATGCTTTCTGTTACTCATCCCCTCAATTTCTTCTAGGTGCTCTCCAATAGTTTGGTTGTTTGTTCCAGTGTTTGTCCAGGAACCAAAGCTAAGCTGACAGGTCTATAATTCTAGATCTGCTTGTTAGCACCACTTTTGGACCTACAGCTCAAACCTGCACTATTGGGCTTTGCTCCAACAGACCATTTTAGTACATATTTAATTAAGAGGGAGAGACATCTGTGGCTGTAGAGGGGTTGAGTCACATGCTTATTGCTACACATGTGCTTGGATGTTTTTCTAGTTCCTAATAATAGATACATATAAAAAAAATCCAAAAAAACAAGACTCAACACACCAAACCCAAGAAAACCAGAGATGTATTTTCATACAATGCTTATGACTTTAAGAATGGAAATAGAAACAATTACTAAACATTGACTTTTCACTCATCCTAGGAGATCATTCTCCAATATCCTGTGATCATCTTCACTATGGTGACTTCTTTTACTACTGTGCTTCTTCATTCTCTTGTTTTGTTAGATCTCTCTCAAATCTCCCATAATACCTCCTACATTGTGCCTCCAGCACATTCTTCAGCCTTATTAGTCCTTCCTTTTAGAGAGATAATGAATTGATTAGATGTCACTTAGTCTGTCATGAACTGCTATTGACACCCCTTGCAGCAGCCTTCTGTGCATTCCAAGGGTGGTTTTAAGCTTCTGAAAGACAGAGCCCTAACAGCTCTGGGAAGCAAGACTGATCTCACTCCCTGGCCAGCTCAAACCCACAGAGCTATTACATCTCCTGACTTCAGGATTACCTGTAGCAATATCCCAGAAGGAAACAGCACACTGAAAATGGTCAAAGGACCAGCACACAATGGTGGAGCTCACCCAGACACCTCTGCTGCTCCCCATTATCCCCTCCAAGTTCAGGATACCCATCCTGATCCCTACCTAAGGCAGTTTGCTTAAATACAACCCTTGATCTGATGCTGCTGCTTAGCAAATGAACCACTTACAGCTGCAGAGTGGGCTGGACTGCCCCCACTGGTAATCCCTCAGCTCTGCCAGTCCAGTGGATAACTGTCATTGGAACAGTCACCTGGACCATCAGGTGCTGAGCCCCAGCCCCTAACTCCCATCAGTTCTGCTCTGCTGGGTTTTTCCTGTTTCTGCTGCTGCTTGTCCCTGGCTTCCAAGCCCAGGATGGATGTGGTCAGTCAGGTTTTCTTCCACACCTCTTCTATATCATTTCTTCATTCTGTCCACATGAATCATTTCCCCAGATCAGCAAAGACACCTCAAACACACTGCTTATTCCAGACTAAATTTATCTTATGCATACAGAACTGGGGAGGAATTCCAGCTACCAGAGCTCTCTTGCAAGCTAATTATTCTTCAAAGAAGTTCTAAGCAGTCCCAGGGAGCATCTAACTATTGATTTTCTACTCTGTATAATTTCCCTGAAAAATGTAATCATTCTCCTCCTGTCTCACACTGTCACTTGTCTCTCAGAACAACCTGAGAACAATAAAATAGCGAGATAGAGGGCACCAAGAAGGGCACCATCAAAAAAATATATCTCTGTTGAGCAGAGTCTGTAAAAGCAAACCCAGGAAATGTCTGTAGACCTTGTTTAATATTCATCAGCCTGTGTAGGGTATAACTGAAACCCAAATGCAACTGTTATGAAAATTCAGGCTAGAAGGAAATCAAATGGAGACAACGCTCTCAGTATGCTGCCATTTCAGAGTTTCTCATTTCTGGATTTCTAGCATAAATGTACCACAAAGAGAAATGTTATTGAATACATTGGTTGCTTACAAATGGCTACATTTTTATAGAAATTGATTTGTGGGGAAAAAAAAAAAAGAGAAAAGGATATGGTAATCGGAGACTCCAAGGAGCTAGCCTAGTATAAATCTATTCCTAACACACAATTTTATGGAACAACAAAATAAAAATGGAATTGAGACCAGCACATCTTAAAAACCCTGTTGCGCAATATTAAGGGGATTTTCCTCCATGTCCTTGCACAAGAAAGTCCTTGACACGATTAACTTAATGAACATTAAGAATGCCTTTTGACTTCAAAAATTTAGCACCTTTAAAGATACCTGTAATCAGAATATTTAAGCAGATACTGAGTTCCCCGCTGCTGTTTTATTCCTGTGTGTTTGCTATGAGCTCCAGCCTACTTAAGGACACCATGGAATCATCCCTTGGCACTGCCCAGTGAACTGCCTGCTGAGGGACTGGCAGGCTCTGGAGGGACCAGAACCACCTTTATCATAATCAGACAACACAGGCAGGAAGATAAGGGCTTGTGAGGAGGGAACAGGGAGAACAGGGTAGGGCAGTACTGCTTTGCCCTTGTCAGTGCTGCCAAAACTCTGTGATGTAACATTAAGCCACTCCCTGAGTGTTTTAATCAGGACAGAGCTGCACAAGGCCAGCTCCACGAGCTGCCTTTGGGTCTCTGCTGACCTTTGTCAGAGATTTGCGCTTCCCTCCTGGTATGGCCATGACAGGGTAAAGAACTGATTTCAATTTCTTCCATGCCTGGGATTAAAACCTTGTGGGATCTGGGACCAGTGGTGGCTCTGAGGCTGTGCTGTCCAAACTCGAGCCTGGTTTAATCAAGTTTTGCCACCCCCTTTCCTCTAGATGTCAAATCACAATTCAGGAGAATAAATGAAATGCTTTGGAAAGTAGAACACACAGTTTCCATTTGTGGTAGGTTTTTTTACTTATTTTTTTCAGAGATTTCCAAGTCTTGCCTGTTTCCCTTGGGAAAATAAATTCTTACCAGAAGCTATTTAATGACAGAAAAGGAAAAGCTATTATCAACTTAAAGAGAAAAAAATTAGCTGAGCAAATTCAGGTAAACTGTGTCCTGCTGCTGCCAGGATGAGAAGTTGGTGCTCAGAACACGGCTCCTTTTTTATGCCAACACGCAACTATGCATCCTGACATTCATGGTTTACCAGCCTCCATGGGACAAAGGGCTTTCAGAAACAGAGTATTCTTTAGCAACCCAGACAAGAACTCAGCTTCCATATGTTCCCAGTGCTTCAGGAATTGCTTTGATTCTCAGTGGTCTGAAACACAACTGTGGCCATCCCTGCCCACTGCAAGAGCAACAAGAAAGCTGCTTTGAGGTGGGAACACCATCACAGAACTGGGCTGCTCTGTGGCACATTGTCTGAGTCTGAGTCCATTCCTGTTCCCTGATTGTCTGGCACCCTTGGAAATCTGCCAAAATTAAAAAGCAAGTGCAACACCATCAGAGTAAGGGAATGGCCAAAGCCCAAATGCAAATTTTATCACTGAAACCTTAAATCCAAAGGTCCAAATATAGAGGCTTAAAGTTTTGAGCCCTCTGTGAGAAGCATTAAAAATGACCCAGTTTAGAGTGCTGCCAGGAGGCCTTGAACGTTCCCTGTGCTTCTTCAAAGCATCTCCCTTGCATTTGGGGGGGTCCATTCAAAAAGTGGGCATTTGAACGATGGCAAGAAGTACTCTGGCAAAATCCTTCTAGGATTTAAAATACATCTATTTTAACTTTCCCAGCATTAACAAGAGCACTGTCTTCTACACCTTCAGGCATCTGCATGCCAAGAAATGAGGGCAAGATGTACAGATGCTGCAAGCCAAAGGAGAAGACAAGCTGGGAAGAAGCCAAGCTTCACCCAGGAGCAGAGTGACATTTCAGAACATTATGAACATTATGCTTGGGAAGGTGCCAGTCCAAATGATCTGCACACTGCCTGGGCTGGAAAACTAAGCCCCCATATTTCTGCAGTGGGGCAGTTGCAATTTCTTACCAGTGATACAAATGTTAGGGAAGGCAAGAATCCCAAGTCAGGGAAACTGCTCAGCTCGGGTGTATAGGAAAACATCAGCTGCCAAAACATGGGTCCTGTGTGTTCTCATAAAAGTAAGGCTGTATGAGGAGGCACTAAACAGTAACATTTCCATCCTGTTGTCCTCATAGAGGATCCCTGCCAGCCATCCCTCTGAACCCAGAACCTGGCTGTCTGTGCTGTCCCAGTACAGGGACAAGGAGGTAACCCCATGCAGTTGTTCAAGAGGTGTCAGGCTGGACAGTGCTTCTGGCAGCTGGAGGTGGAACTGTGTCAGAAAAGCCAAGCCTTCTTTTCTGTGGCTTTCCAGGAAGAAACCAGACCTATTGATTAATTCCTTCTGCATAATGTAAGTGAGGTTTGAGATCAGATGCCGGTGGGTGAGTGGTAGCTGCTGTCTCAAGTCACTCTCTGTGGGTCTCAAATTGCATCAGTGAGCTTAGCAGCAAATTTCAGTATCTCAGTTTCTTCTATTCAAAGCCTGTCTGCTGTCTATGATACAGCTCCTCTTGCACACCTCCAACTCTAATGGAGCTGGCTTTGGACTTCTATTTTTAAAAGGTCTATTTGAGTCTCATTTTTAAAAATGCAAACCTTCATGTATTTCCATCCTTTGGGCGTTTACTTTTCTTTTTGAGGGGGCATCAGGGTCTGCAGGTATTATTCTTGTCCTGCACACAGGACAACTCAGACTTGTAAATAAGGAAACCAGGCTTCTTTGTCACATTAGCCTCTGATTTGATATGTTCTCTTAGACCACTTCTGCACTTCCTTACCCATCCTTGTGCCCTCACTACCAGCTGATACACTCCTAAGGATATCTGGAAATTGATACTCTACAAAATTTCAGAGTAATTTTCAATAGAAATCGGTGTCATGGTTCCTCAAGCCCGGACCAGCTGGCAAATGATGTGTCACCTTCTGGGCTGTCCTTGAACAGCTGCATACAAGGGCAACAAGGATGTCAACCACCCAGTCACTGATTTATACCCTTAGCTAGAGAGGGATGGCAGTAAAATTATCCACACCTTCCCCTGTACCATTTTGCAGGATGACAGAACTGGGTGCTTTTCCAGCAGACTTGTGGCTGTGCTGGTCACCTCAAAGCACAACTTACCCTTCACGTGAATGTCACTTTAGAAATACACAGTGATCTGGGGTTATTCAGCAGCTCTATCACCACGGGCTCTGTACAGGATGAACAAACACAAGCCCTTCTGAGGCCTGTAAGCTGATGGCATCACGGAGCAGGGAAGAGAGATGCTGCCTTATGCTAAGAGAAAGAGCAGCACCCTCCTGTGCTCATGTATACTTACTGCACTGCAAACTCAGAGCTCTTTTACTGCTCATCAGCACGAAGTATTCTTTGGCCATCAGTCTCCTGGGTCTCTTTCACTGCATCCCCTCCAGACTGTGTTTGCAGGGATGGAACTTTCTTGCTATTCTTCTAAATCATCGCAGCCTGCTTGGTTTCTCCGTGGTATTTCCTGCTTGTCTGTGTCTCAGGTGCTTCCTGCCCGTGGGATCCTGGGGTGCAGGTGAGGCAGGCACATTATCCGACCCCCTAAACCTGGTGCAGAAGGTGCTGCAGCCCGGGGCTGCAGGGCAGAGGCCGCTTCTGCCTGTGCAGGGAAGGGAGAAGGCGTTCAGGACAATCCTCTTCTCCTGCAGGTTTCTCCCGCACAGGCTGCCACCTCGTGGGCACCGACTGGCACGGGATTTTTCCTTGAAATAGTTATTCCCAAGTGCAAGGAACTCATTACTGTCAATATTCTGCACTGATGATCCAAGGAAACCACAACCCTTCGGGTCCCTGGCTTGAGAAAATTGCAGAAGTGCAGAGATGATAAAGTTGTTCAGCTTCTAACGTGGTTGGTGGGATAGATCTTCCATAAAAATAAGAGTTCTTAACAGGCAAATCTATAGGTGCCACAGCACCTTGTTAGTCAGCAAGATTGTCACACTTTGTACTCAAAAGCTACACCCCTGCTGGCTATGTCACTTGTAGGAGCTCCTTGTATGAGTCAGATTTCACATTTCTATCTCTTGCATGGTAAGAATCTGCAGTCAAATCAATGTAAATATGTCCTCTGGTTTTTCAGGTACTTCCTTTACAGCATTAATCTAAATTACTGAAAGTTAATTCTGGGCAGATCTGGAGTGGGACATTTAAGGCCTGTGTAAACTTCTTTTAAAATATGCTAATTCTTACACTGGATAAATTTATCATCACTGAATTGATTTGTATCTACTCCAACACCACTAGAATTTCCCAATAATCTGGCAGTGCAAGGGCTTTTCATCACCTGGGAAGAGCCCCTGTGTTCAAACACATGCTGTTTCTCCAACATAATTAACTTTTAACCAGAGATAAATCCTAATTTCATAATGTTGTGCCATCAGTTTTCCTGATGAATCTGTATCTGCACTGTGTGCCTAAGATGAAAACGTGTGCTGGAGGACACCACTTTGATTTCAGCACTTTCCAAATCTGGTCACCAGGAAGAAAAGGAGACTTGATCTGCCCTCATCCTTTTCCTGCACCTTCAAACGAAGCTCTCAGTTAGCTGTGCTGAGGTAATCCTTTCATGACAGAAGTGGGTACTAATCTGTGTGGAGAAGCAGCCCAAGCATTTTTACTCCCTTGTGATCATTTTGCAGTATCCTTTGAAAGTCGGAATAATCCCACATTTGTGTTTCAAGTCAGAAATGAGATACAACAGTGTTTTTTTGTTTGTTTTTGGAATGTGTTATTTGGAAGGTAGAGGGTGTCTTTTCACTTTCCACGCTGCCTCTGCATAAGGATACTCCAGCTGAGCCATCTGTCCCTGAGTCAGGGGTGTTCCAGTGGAAAAAGGATCAGTCACTTCAGGTTAGAGAAGATGATGAATTTTCCTAGGACAATTTTCTTTCCATCTCTCTCTCTTGCTTTGTTACTACTCCAGTACTGCCAAAAAGGACTTAATCCCAGGGATTTACTAAAATAACTTCTGACAAATGGAAGACTTAATCTCTGGAATAGTCTGGACACCGTATGCAGTGACGAGTATTTGAAAATGTTTAATGGATAGAGATATTCCTGCCTTGCCTTTTAAGTAGAAGCCGTCTCCCTTTTTTTGACACACTGAGCAAAACACGTGGCATCCTAAATCTGTTTTGTCAACTGAGTCCAGGCTTTTTAAAAATAAGCAGCAAGATTTAATACAGCTCATCATATTATACACAACCAGACATCCTCCTTAGTCCTCAAAGGCTTGATATTCCCCATGCACAGCCCACATACAACTGTTCCTGTCCAATTCCATTGAATGACAGCCTCCCATGGGCTCCTTTCCTTTGACACCACAGCACAGCCTTCTCTGCCTGGATCCCAAAGTAGGACATGCAGCTCACCAGCTCTAAAAATTGCAAGCCTTTCTGTTCACACTGTCTTTGCCTGTTCAACTGCACCAAAACCCCATATTTTGATTTTCTTCCTGGAAAGCAACTTTTCCCAGACCTGAAATGCTTGCCTGCAGATGAAAATTCAATGTCATCTTTTTGGATAGTTGCAGCCAGCAGTGTCACTTGTGTGTTAGCATTAGAAGTAGGAGCTGAATTTGCTGAACTTCCAGATGGGCTGGTCAAGATGAATTTTATGGGGTTTTTTTTTTGGTCAAATAAGCATAATTTTCACCAGCATCAAAAGGTGCCAGCAGCCTGCTATGCTATTTACCGTACAATAGCAAGAGGAATGCTATATGGTCTGGGGGCTGAGCTGACAAGACACAATGCATGGCAAAGAGAAGTCACATTTATTTGGAATTGCGTGATACAGCCAAAATCCTGATCCTGCACCCTGAAAATCATGAAAGCTCCAAAAGCATTGAAATGCTAAAAAGAGGGGTCTGTATTTATTGTTTGCTGGGTTATTTGGAACTTTTAGGAGGCACTCTGTCACATTCTCAGCATTTTTCTGAAGCTTTGACAAAGTAGTGCTCTGCATCACATGGGATTCATGTGAAACCAAGGATGGCTCTGCAGTTACCTCAAAGGACATCAGAGTTTCATCTTTGCTTTGGAATACAAAATAATAATGACTTCCACACCATGCTGGTGAGTTGAGCCTGTAAGAAAGACATCAAAGATCTTACTCCTCCTACCCACTGCTGAGAGTGGGCACCACCGAGCATGGCAGATGGCAAATGTTGAGACAGCTCCAGGCTGCTAGGAGAGGTAGAGGGCTAAGGAAACAGGAACAAGAGAATGGGGAAAATAAGCAGAGGTGAGTAGATTTGAGAATAGGGAAAAAGGTAAGAAGATAATTAAGATCAGAGAAAACACTGCCCCCTCTCTTCCCTTGTAGCTTGATTTCTGCTGGAGCTATGCTAGACAAAAATCTCTTCCTATTATTTAAATATGAATTTAAATAATATGAACAGATTAACCACAGCAAGCTCTGCTACTCACAGCCACTGATCCTCTGCTCAGGAATGAGGTAAAAAGGAGATGTCTTCCCTGAAATCAAACTGGAAGTCCCAGGGTGCAGTAGAAGAACATCCCAGCTCTCCTTTATCCTGGTCCTTTAAAGAAACTTGACAGTCCTTTAGGAAAGCAGCTTGTGTTTTTAGGGTAGGGACAACATGGCAACCCAATAACAAAAAAAAATATACTATGATGCCTTCCCAGAGAAACTTGTTATTTCACACTGTAAAAATTACAGTGACACAGAATAAAGCTTTAAGCTTTGAAGCAAAAGCTTCAGAGGTTGCTGTTGCCAGAAATGCTCTTAGGAAGAGTTGAAGGTCCCTGGGCATATTCTGGGAGCAGAATTATCCAGATTCCCATCAGCATCAGTCTCTAAGTGTCTTCCATTTCCTCATCAACTTCCTCAGAATCCAAGCTTTTACTAAGACTTGTTACAGGTAAACCACAGCTAACTGGAATTGCATAAGAGGTAGAATAGATTGAGATAAAAACTTCATTTTTAAAATTAAAATAAGTCCTAAAGATGGGAAAGATGTCAGAAACTAGACAAAGCAGAGTCATAAATTCAAAGTACACACTACCATGCAAGCATGTGCATGTGTGCGTACACATATGTGTATATATTTGAGTTAGGAACGGAATACTATAAACCCGAGGAAAAGAATTCCAATAAATAAATAAATGTTACGGCAAATGTGTTGCACTGGAAACCTAAGTGGTCTCATTTCCTGGACTATGTAGTCATGAAGTTGTTTTTAAGTGTGAAGGACACAGTTGTAATCCACAACTTTCAGCCTAAATTATTCCATTGCTCTGACAACATACAGCTCCTGTTCTCAGCTGGAAGTGTGTCACATTTGTGTACCACCTTTTTAACACCATTAGAAGTTTTTTTTTTAACAGAGGCAGCATAAAATTCAGAGGTTAGTTGGGTCAGCTCTTAGTCTTCAAATGAATGGTTTTGTCACTGCCTGTGATCCTTATCTTATTAATTGGATGCAAAAGCTGAGAGAGGAGAGGCTGGCAGACGTGGACGAGAGGGGGGTAGGAGGTATGGAGGAGGAGAATTTGGAATCCCTCCCTGCCTTTTTATGCCAGAGGGAACCAGACAGCGAAGGTGGCTGGAGGACAGCCTGTTACCAGCTCTCGTGATTTTGAGGGTTGCATAATTATTTTGTTAGTATAAAGACAAAATTTTGTGACTCATGTAGTCACAGAAGACTGAGAGATCTTTTGAAGGCTGAAAAGCAGCAGCATCTCCCAGTGTGATAGAACATGATCAAATAAATCCTACTGAGGACAAATATCTGGGTATCTTCTTTGTGGTTTACCATTCCATGTCCTACTTTGTCTGCCAGCAGGAAAGCATAACCTGCTTTCCCAGGCCACTTGAGGCTTTGAGTCCTATTATGCAATACCTATGGAGAGCTGAGTAGCACAGAAGAGAGGGAGAGAACTGAACAATTTAAAGCTGAAATAAACCTAGGCAGAGGTGCAGGCAATGAGAGTAAAAACACAGGAATGCCTTGGGCCTTGGAAAAGCAAAGTAAGCAACAATTATTTTCTTTTTCCTTTGGATGTCATTAAAAACTCAATGTCAGTGCAAAGGTATCCCCAAGCTAACACAAAACACAGCTGACTGTAGGGACCACACGATTTCTGGAGACTCATGGACAGCAGGGCAACACCAGTTCAGAAACCCATCAGCCACAACCAGACACAGGTTGTTCACTAAATATAAACAGGGCTGACTGGAGAGCCACAGGGATGTAGTTTAAGCAAATATTTGGAACCTTCAATGTGCATGTTAAGACCTGCAGCTTCCTCTGCTCTTGTGTATATGTCAATGAATGACTGCCCCCTTTGTTTTTCACAAGCCAACTTTGAATCACAACTAATAAAGGCATTTGGTTCTTTCAGTCATTTCATTTTACTCAGAGGAGGCAGATATGACCAGATATGACATACTATCACTTTCAATAGCTGCCTGGAGAATTTCTCAGACAAAAGAAAGGGCATAGAAAACACTGTCTAATCACATTTCTCCTGTAATTGTAGCTCTCAGGGATCTTTTCTTCACCAATGCATAACTGTCACTTTAGCCTACATGAAACAGACATTTTCCATCACCATGGGCTAATGTAGGCACCATTGAGATAACAACAGTCATAGACTCGAGTCAAAAAAACCCACATCAATTTAATACTGCTAAGTAATATAGAACATATGATACAGAAACTATAACATAATAATACAGCTGTTTTAGAAATCCCCACCGATCTAGAAACACTCATGGCTGCTTTCATTTGTACCCTGCGGCCAGTCCATAGCGGCGGGACGGTGTAAATTCAGCAGAGCAGGGAAGCTGAACTGTCCATACCAATGGATCTCGGCATAACCCAGCTCCCTTTCGCCGGCGAAGCTCCAGCTGACCACGGCACGATGCTTCCAGCCTGCGCTTTCTTTTGGAAACTAAAACTGGGGGGAGACCCCGGTGGGGAGAAACCCCTCCCAAGGCCCGTGTTTCCCCAGCATGCCGCCTCCCGGAGGAGCCGGAGCGCGATCCCCGGCTCCCCGTGCGCCGCGGGGCGGGGCGGTGCCTGCGGGCGGCCGCTGCTCTGGGGAGGGGATGCCGGGCGGGGAGGGCACTGCCCGCGGCTCTGTGTTCCTCCCTCGCTGCCCGACAGCGGGGCCGTGGCGGCGCGGGCGGGATGTGGGCAGCGGCCCCTCTGCTGTTCCTGCTCCTGCTCCTGCTCCTGCTCCTGCTGGCGCGGCTGTGCCGGCGCGGGGCGGCGCGGCTGGAGCCGGCCGGGCGAGCCGTGCTCATCACGGGCTGTGACAGCGGCTTCGGGCACCTGCTGGCGCTCCGCCTCCACCGCCTCGGCTTCACCGTGTTCGCCGGTTGCCTGAGCCCCGGCGGGGACGGGGCGCGGCGGCTGCAGCGGGAGGCGGGCGGCGGCGGCCGCCTGCGCGTCCTGCGGCTCGATGTGACCCGCGCCCGCGACGTGCGCGCCGCCAAGGAGCTGGTGCTCAGCCACCTGCCCGAGCGAGGTGAGCGGCGGGGCGGCCGCGGGCGGGGAGCGGCAGCTCAGACACCGCCGGACACGGTGTCGCCAAGAGGGCGGCTCGGTTCGCCCGGGACTGCTGGCGGGGAGCCGCCTGAGAGGGTCACTGGACTGTCACAGCGTGAGGGTGGCGAGCATCGTCAGTGATGGGCTAGGTGCGCTTACCGCTATTGGTAAGGACGGCGGGATTTTATAAAAAATCCCTTGGTGCTTTCACAGACTGGGGGCTGTCCGAAGGTGCCGACTGGGGAAGGCGGGTGCGCTGCCCAGTGTACCGCCGGGGAGCTTCACCTTTCCACCGGGAGAGGAACTCCCTGAGTACGGTGTCCCTGGAGCCCCTCTGCAGGTACCCAAAGGCACAAAGGGCAGAGAAAGTGCAGAACAACTGTGCGGGCATTGGAAGGATGGGACTGATGCCTTTCTGGGAAAGAGAAAATAGAATATGCCTCTTGTGAAAGAGGAAATAGAACAAGAAACGCAGTGAGGGCAGCTGCTGTGCCATACCAAAGCAGCTGCTTCTTGGAAGCACTTGAGTTATGTCAAGCTAGTCCCTGGAGAGGTTACTGAAAGGGAAACCTGTCAATTATACACCCTACAGGGAGTGTGCACCCAGGGGACTGGATAGACTTAGCTCCAGAATAATTGCAGACAACCTAAATCCTGGGTTATCCCTTTAGCAGTTATCACCCCAGCACAGGTGATGGGGCCACAGTTACCTCCTTTCCCACTGGGACTGCAGGGTGGGAATTATCCAGTGTAATTCTGGGATACACTTGGTGCAGAGCACATTTCCTCAGGCTCAGAAGTGAGATTCCCTCCAGATCACAGATAAACACTGCCTGCTTATACAGGGAATAAAAGTGGGGACTGGGGCACACAGAGAGATAAGGAAATGCAAGGTCTCTGCCTGCTTGGCTCATTATCTCATTGGGAGGGGGATGGAATGAGAAGTGAAGGAAGAAAAAGCTTAGACATTGCTCATTAAGCACATGTATTTGTGGTTGATCTTGATCTTATCTTACTAAAAGGCAGAGCCTTCCCCTCTCAGGCCTTTCCTCAACCTACAGATAAACACAAGTGTCTCCTAAAAGCCTTTAAAGGCTCCCTGGGGACCAGGTCACTTGGAACTCTGGGTTTCACATACTTTATCCTGCAATTCTGACACGCTGTCCTGCAGTGGTCGTGCTCATGCTTCCATGTAGACCCTGGAGTCCAGAGTCAGCACTAACTCATGGGATTGTCTTTGCTGCTTGCAGACTGTGCATGTGCCTTCAGAGCAGTTCCAGGCCCATCCAGGTGCTTAGCAAGGCTGGTGGGGAATGCAGCAGTCATGCAGCACATGCACAGTGCTGTTCTGGGCTGGCACTCGGGCCCTCACACCAGCCACACTGGGCTGGGCAAGCACACAGATTTTGTGAAACCTTTCTCCAGCAGCTCTGCTGCTGCAGAATTTTGAGGGTATTCTGCAAAGGCAGCAAAGAAAAAATTATTTTATAGATCCAGGTAGCACATAGGCCACATGGGGAAACTCACATTTATCAAGTATTCTTCCTTTTATTTAATAAGAAGAAGCAAAGGAGTTATTTTAATGGACTAAGACTACAAGTCTTCATAGTTTCAAAAATAGAGGGTCACAAATATTTTTTTCTCAAAGGAAACTGTGGCAATGCTCATGCAGACTGTAAGCAAAATACTTCAGTAGTGTTCGTTCTTGGCACCTCAGAAAATAGGTATGTTGTTTTCTTTGGTATTTTAACTTTATAGAAACAGTTTCAGTTTCTTGATTAAACACGTTAGCTCTCATATTAACCAATTTATTTGTTAAATATAGGAATTGTAATTTTTTTGTATTTGGGCCAAAGATTGTGTTTAATTAAATACTTTTTCATTAGGAAAGATAATTCTTAACCATTTGTAATTGCATTTATGTTCTGAAAGAACCTAGAAGGTAAGAAAAGTGTGTGACTACACCAAACATGTTACCTGCTACCCAAAGCATGTGCCTCAGTGTCCCACAGTTAAACAACCCTCAGTGGTGAAACTCCAGGACATTTTCCCTGGTTGGATCACAGAGAGCAACATCCAGGGCCTACAGAAGTGTCCTGACCAAAGTGGAAATCAAGTGCAGCTCCGACATTTGTAATGAGGAGAGCAAAGAGTGGGTGGTGAATCCAGTAGACTGTTGGAAATAAGCATTGGACAGATAAAAAAGTCTGCTTTTGATTTTTGCACAAAAAGCTCAAACTGATGTAGGAATCCAGTGGATTGTGCTGAAGGTTATAGTAGATCATGCATTATGTTGTTTAAAAGCTGTGACAACATCCACCTTTTAAGTAGCTGCTAGCAGCGTTCTGTATGTCCCTGTTAGCTTGTAAGTAATGTGGGACAGTTTTCTCTTTTTCTCCTTCCCCCTCCCTCAGAACAGGAGAATTCTGTTCAGTGTAAAATATCAGAATAAAATCAGAGTATCAGGAACAAAATACAGTTCTCCCTACATCTCCTATATGCTGTAACTATAACTAGCCCAAGCTTCTCATTATCTTCTCTCTCTGTTATACAAGAGTAGAAATCCAAAGCTAATAAGAAATAGACTGTGACTTGGTGGTTTACAATTCTGTTAGTCTCTACAGCAAACTCAGAATTTTTCTGATTTTCTTCTGTTTCAAATCAGAATTTCTCTTCCTTTTCTTGCCTGCTATGAGTGGGTGACATTAGCTAGCTGGAATGGAGGGATATTAGTTTTAGTCCCACTTCCTACTCAAAGGTTATTAAGTACTCTCTTACACTTAATTATGATTTAGTATTAATGGAATTCACACATGGTACAATATTTTAGTCCAGACTCCCTATAGAAATAGATTATCCTTACAGTGAAGAGAATTTCAGCATAATATTCCAAGCAAAGGATGGTGACTCATGAATGGATGTAAATATAACTCAGGAATCTCATCTGGCCTGCTACCACCCTGCACTGCTTAGTTTCCTTTAGTATTGGTCTGAAATCTATCAGGAAAGACCCTGTCATTTTCATATGGGCTCAGACTTAAAGCAGAATTTCCAAAGATCACTGATCCCAAGAATACCTGTTAGAATTTACAGTGTGTGGTATAATTCAGGTATTATCTGAGTGTTGGCAGCAACACAGAAACAACCTGATTTTCAAAAGGTTTTGCACATTTGCAGCTGGACTAACTTTAATAGGAAGAGGATTTTAAGAGTTTCTGGAAAAAAATGCCATATATCTTTTGGACCTAAATAAGGACTTTGGATATATGCCTTTTGGTCACCATGTTGTGAAGTAGAAATTATTTGGTTTATATGAGAGCTGCTGTTCTCCAGAAAGCCTCACTAATCTTAAGTTTGGTTTCCTAATGTGATTCTTAGATCCATAGCTGTATCTTTTAATCTTTGTTGTCAGGATCCATTTTCCCAACACGGAGATCAGTGAAAATCTCTGTGACATCCAGTCCTGCTTTCCAGTTTATTTTTTCCCTGCCTGCTGTAGCATAGTCTAAGACCTCTCTTCATGAACTGTGTTTGGACTGAGTTCTGTTTTGACAGTCTAACACACCAAACATCACCTGCTTTTTCCAAATGTGGCTCTGCATGAACACTGAGGAAATGCAGCGTCACTCTCCTTCAGCTGCTTAATTCTTGTGCCTTCTCCTTCAGGATTTTCATCTGGTTTTTCTAGGCTGCACCTAAATGCACCTGAGCTGCATTTGGATAAGCAAATTTACAATATATTTTGAATGCACATTATAGCATTAGTTTTTACCACAAACATTTCAGGAAAGAAAGACCAAAGCAGATTCAAGTACTCTGAATACAGAGCTGGGCAAGTTGTTTCTCAGGAAGCGGGAAATATTCTTAGAAAATAGCATAAGGGAATAATGAACTGTTTGCTACTTGGGTGGAATTTTTGTGAATTGATTCAACTAAACAAAGTGACAGGAAACATTCTGGAAAATACCAGAACATTTCCCATTTGGGAATGCCAAAATGTTCTAAGAAACAGTATGTTTTGCTTGAGGGCAGACTAAGTGTTTTGAGCTGACTGGGTACAAAGTATCTTTTTGTGTTTAACTTAAAAGTTAAACACAAGTCTGTTTTAGTTTAACTCAGGCCAATTTTTCTCCTCATGGTTTTTGATTTGGCCTCTACACAGAAGGAAGTAGCCATTATTTTGTGAGCTCCCAGATACGCAAAATACGCAGGCTGGCCTGACCAGCAGGCACCTGGAGGCTTTGAAGCACATGAGGCAAATGGCTGGAGAGAAAATTTAAGCCTTTCAAGCTAAATTCTGGATTTCGCAGTTTAGAGGAAGAGGAAGAAAATCAATTGTCTAAAGATTAATGGCTGTATTTCTGAAGGCCTGATGAAATTAGGTGTATATGAAGTAAGTGTTCTTGCTGTGCTGCACAGGGTGCAGTGGCAGAAGCAAAATGACTTTTTTTAATTAGAAAAGGTAAAGCTGAAAATATCAGGAAGCAGCTTTTGCAGTGGTGTTCAGCTTTAGTTTGGGTTGTGTTAGAGTTAGGTTATATAAAAATAACCCTGAGTAGAGAAACCTCCAGCTTTGAGCAGAAACAGATGGGGTGTGCAGTCACTCAGCCTGTCTGCAGAGCGGATCACATGCAAGTACAAAAATATTGATAATTAGCTTCTGCAGAGGGCTCTCTAAGGCATGGATCTGGAAGCGTTTTATGGGGAGGTAAGTCCCATGTGGCTGGGTTCCATATTAAGATGGAGAAATAAAGCCAGAGGATGATGGAAAGACATGGAAAAAGAGTTCAGTGGCAGGTGCAAGAAAGAAGTCTAGGATGCCCAATTCCATGGCCAATTTTAAAGTCCATTTCCTCTCTTCTGATTGATAGCATTTGGGGCCATGGAAAAGAAGTAAGTCCAGAGGAAACTGCTGCATTACTAGGGCAGCAGGCTGTCTGCAACTAAAGTTTTAAGAGGGGTCCAGTGTCAACAATTGCTGGCTGACAGGCTGCTGAATAGTGATTGATTCTTTTTGGAGGATAGAATTATCCAAGTTCTGTGTGGTAAATTCCTATTTTTGAGTGTTTTGCCCTGCAAATGAGACATTCACTAAAAGAAATCAGTTTCTTTCTCTGTTTAAAATCCAACTTCACTAGGTAATACAGTAGTGTATATATATGGTATAAAAGCTTACAGAGGTCTGCTTACAAACTAATTCCAAAAATTTTCTGTTTCATCTCTACTGTTCTGAATGAAATCTGATATTGGCACTTCTTGGTGGGGCTCTGGAAGGACCTATGAGATATGGGTATTTCAAGATACCAGGACATTATTGCAGTAGTTTCGTCAGAGATCGGAAAGAAAAAGATTCAGCCCAAAGGTTTCTGCGGTGCCTTGACTAAGGTGATCAGAAGTCTCCTGAGAATAACTCTGCTGCCACGGGTACAGGAGGCTATAGTTGGGTCAGCATCACCCCTGCCCCAAACTCATGTGTCCAGAGGAAGAGAGGCACTAAAACCTGCTCTGCCTCTCCAAAATCCCAGGCTCAGAGGTCCTGTAGAAGGCATGACAAAACAATTATTTGCCTTGGACACCTACAAGGATTCCTTAAAAGAAATGCATGAGCAAAGTTGTCAAGGCTGGCAGAAGTAAGCTGCAAATTCAGCTGTTTCAGTGCCAGTCAGGCTACCCTGGTACTCCTCAGTTATGCCGCTGTCAGTAAGGACTGAGGACAGGAACAGAGATGTTCCAGAAGCAGTGTGTCACTCCCTGCTTTGCTGGCCATCCACAGTTAGGGGCCGTGCAGGCAGGCACAATCCAGCACGGCTTCATCAGCACTTAGGCAGCGTGTGAGCTGCTGCCTGTGAATGCTCCCTACTCCAACACAGCATTCCACAGCTGAGCTTGTTAGCACTGGCTCACAGGAGACCTGCTGTGCCTTTGGGCCAAAGGGCTTCAGCTTCCTGTCACTGAGCTCAGGCACAACAAGCGGCACTGCCAACACCCCTCTGCTTGTAAACGCTGACATCTTTCTCCTTAGCACCAAAACCTGTCATTACATGGGCAAAAAAGTTGTTAAAAAGTACAAAATTTTGAAAATACTGTAACTGTTGACCCTGCTTGATTACTTTACCCAGTGTTGCAGCCATGTACCTGATTGTAGCTGATTTCAGAGGAAATCAGAGCTCAAATCTTGGAAAAAGATGCAAGACTTAGGCTCTTAAATTAGTCAGGAACTTTGAAAATAGTATGCCTTAGCCTTTAGACTACTTAATGTAATTTTGACAAAGCTGCTCATAGCACACAGTGGGATTAAAGTAATTAAAATATCATGGTACACCACACTGGCAGTAAGATGTAGTCTCCCAGATCATGTTATTCATAAATATCTTAAGACAACTATAAAGTGAGCAATTATTAAATAGCACTGAGACTTATAGGAAAGGTGTCTCTGACCATAGGGGTGGGGGTAGAACTGGATGATCTTTAAGGGCTTTTCCAGCCCAAACTATTCTGTGATTCCATTTAGCCCAGATTATGGCCACAGTGGCATTCCTTCACTAAACAAAACATGCCTGCACCTTAAAGTGGAAAAGACAAAGGTGTTACACAACTATACATTTTCTTTCAAGGGTCTGAATCAGTGGTGTTGCTTTTTTATCTAACAGTGGTTGCTTTGCAGTTAAAGGTGCTTGCTGAGTCAATTCTCTTCCATAGGTTTCTGGGGCCTTGTCAACAATGCAGGAATATCAACATTTGGTGAGACAGGGTGGCTGCCTATGGAGACATATGAAAAATTTGCAGATGTGAATCTCCTTGGGAGCATCAGGACAACCCTGGCATTTCTTCCCCTTCTAAGGAAATACAAGGGTAATGCTAATCCACTGTTATTTAGAGTTGTAGAATAATTAGCTTACTATAATCAGGGTAATTTAACATCTATAAAAGAGGCTTTAATTGTCTTTCATTGAACTGAAATGACAGCCTCCTTCTGTGTGGCCTGAAAGAGCAACTTGATCCTGAAAAGAGGGTGAAGCCATAAAGGGGAAAAAATATCCTTAAAGATTTTGTCTTTGCAGCACATAGAAGAAAAGTATTTATAAATAAGGATTTCTCTCAGTGTTTGACTCAAAAAAGAGGAAGAATATTTACCATAGATCATTAAGCCCAGGCAAGCCTTTTAAAGCACTGACAATCAGAAAACACAAAGATCCATTAAACTGCCTAATTTTATTATTTAGGCTTTACAATTTTATTGTTTGGCAATTAGGAGAGGAGGAATGACCCTACAGAAGTGAACTAGAGACATCCAGTTCCAGCTCTGTGGAGCCTCTGTGATCTTGGGCAAGAAGCTTCAAGTATGTAGAAGTGCATGGGTACCCAGTGGGATAAATGTATTTGCATGAACTTCCCTAAATGTGGGCTTTGTCCTTCTTTCTGAGAAGTAAATGTTTAATAGCCCTCTGCAGCATGGCAGCATGTCTTGGGTGCTTTGCAGTTTGTTCCCTACCTGTCTCCATCTGTGTTTGGGGAGGAAGATCCCCTCTTCCTTGTCTGTTCTGGCTGTAGGCTCTTTAGGGTGAGGATTTGCAGCATCAAGCACAGGAAGGGGTAGTTTTCATCTGGAAACCCCAGGTGTCACTGCTACACAAACTTGGTAAGATAAAAGCATCCCTTTTTTTGGGCTATTCTGTTTCTTTCTGCTTGGCTGCCTTTGGTAGATGATATTCTGACACAAGAAGAAAGAAACCTTTAAATACTGCAAGCTGGATGTGTTTTTATAGAAGAATGTGCTATTGTGTGTACCCAGTGAGTGTATTATGTGGCCATTACACAGGGAGACATCTCTTTTCCCTGTCATGTCCTACTTACTGCTGAAACTCTGTGATGCTGATCCACCAGAGACATTTCTCTGACCCCATGAATTGCACAGGGTTACTTTGAAGCAAAAAGGACTAACAGTGTGTGCAATATTAAGCACATGCATAAACCTTTAGAAGGTTTGGGTCTGGATGGCTGCACACACACCTTAGCTCAAAGGAACATTTTGTATCTCTCCCAAGGCTGTCAGTGTTTCCTTGATTTCCTCCTGCACTCCATTTTCAAGTACCATCCATGTAGGAGAGGAGGCCAAGGCACTCTAGGAAGAATCCTAGATTAGCTGTCGCCTTCTTTGCAGGAACAACCAGGACAGCTAAAGCTTATGTGCTTGGGGGCCACAAGTGACCTCTCCAAATTAAAAGCTTGAATTACCGACATTGGAACATTTCCTGAGGATACTGAGTTTCAGTTCCCTTAAGCACTTTGAAGAGAAGTTAAATGAGGCGTCCCACATCCTGGGTGTGAGCCCCAGACCACTCAGCCACTGGACAAAGGAGATAGAGGTGATCCGACCCATTGCTTATTGCCATGGATGTGCACCTATTCCAAGAAACACAAAGTATTATTAATACTTGTAAAGGGAGGTAATGCCCTCCAGCCTAAGACTTAAACATTCTACCCTGAGAGGAGCAACATTTACCCATATCTTTTCCAGCTGGCCAGGCCAGCTGATAGGGCATCCTGATCAGCAAGCTGGTAGTTATTTTCCTCTTACTCTAGATAAGATTTATTTGGGATGCTGTAATTCAGAATGACAGATTTCACTGCATTCCCATTATACCTTTTGATATCCCTACTCCATTTGGTGAGATCTGGGGCCCAGATGTTATCTGCATCTGTGGCAGCAGCAGGAGTGCAGCTGCTTCTCTGTATTGTCATTGACAAGACCATCTTCTCCCTCACCTCTGGTATTTGTATATCCACACTCAGACATTCCTTACCCCATGGTAGGACTATGTGACAGAAGTTTACAAGGAAACAGTGGAAATGAACCACAGTCCAGTGCCTCACATGAGGAATCTCTGCTATTTAAGGCATGCCTGCACTCAGCAGGAGTTCGAAAGGAGGAAAAGCAGCACAGATCAGGGAAATCATTGTGAGGTATTACAAACCTGCACACATTTGGCAAGTCATATCTCCTTGGTGAAACTTACCACTGTACAATCTGGCTTGGACTTCATATGCACAGTACAGAAGCTGGTCTCAGTGCAGATACATTATTAGCACACTAAAAACTGGTATTAATAACCATATAATCCACCTCAGGGAAAATCACCTCCCCTCTCCAGTCCTTCTCCTCTTATTAGCACAGTGTCTTACTACTGTTTTTCAGTCTTTAGGGCTCTGCTTTGTTTCCATCTTTTTCATCCTATCTCGGGCTCAGAAGGAATAAGCAGCACACTGGGAATGTGTTACACTTTGTCTAGTCCAACATCTGTCACTAGGTGAATATTTTTGTGCAAGATTTTCTGCTCAGCAGAGCTGAGTGCCCATCTGTGCTGGGACTGCACACTGACACTGCCTAGTTTTGGCACAGTGGGCAGTAAAACAGTCTCCTGCTAAACACCACATTCTTAGCAGCTCAAGACTGAGGCAAATCAATTCCATGCTAAAGACTGAGAGTGAAGTTATGTTATTTGCACTGTTTTCTTTCCAGGGCGTATTGTTTTCATGTCCAGCATCATTGCCTATTTTACTCTGGGAAATGGCATTTATTCTATGACCAAGGCAGCTATTGAAAAATTTTGTGATGCTTTAAGACTGGAAATGAAGAAGTTTGGTGTCCAGGTAAGTGATGTAACAAGAACCTGGAAACCAGGTAAGTGATGTAATGAGTTATGTGAAACAAAGTAACAAACATAAAAGCTCAGAAATGCATTCCTGGATGCAGCTTCCTTTTGGAAAGAGCTGGTTTCTCTGTGGCTAATCAGTCACCTGCAAATCACTGGGAATAGCAGTCCTGGGGGATGTTTTTGGTTCTGAGAAGCTGTTGGGTAACAGTCTGTGTGTCAGCACTGAAACTTTCACATCCCCTGCAGTGGAGAAGCTTCCTGACACAGGCCTGCCTGAGCTCCCACCAGCAGTGAGGAACCCAAATGTTCCCTGGGTGGCTGCAAAGAGCCCAGAGGCGAGTGCTGTGCAGCCAGAGTGAGGCTGTCACTTGCCTGAGGGGTTCTTCTCTCCTCTTCCAACACTAACTCCTTGCTTTTTGTGAGAACAGCTGCACTGAAAGAGGCAGCACTGTGCAGAGTAGTTATGTTTTTATTCTCTTAACCTAAGAGGCTCTAAGAGTGCTCTTAGTGCCCTAAGCAACTCTAATAGTCAAACCTGAAGCTTAGATCCCTAAGTAGCTTCACTGGGCTTTTTCTTTGGAGTCACTCTACTGCTGAAACACTTTTCTCAAGCACTCAAAATCTTACCTGTCAGGTTTGCATTGGTGTACTGTTTATGTACACAGACTTACAGTGCTGTTCAGAAGCTTTGTGTTGGAAAATACTACAGCTATGCATCTATTAGCCACCCCTGTCAGATAAATACGAGGGGCTATAAAATACCAGTGACTTTACAAATCCTAATACCACACAGCATGATGAGGATTTCTGCTGATTAGCTGAGTATAATCTCAAATGCACGGAAGGGCTTAGTTTAACAGGTTAGCTACTCAGGTTGTTTAGGGATTTTCCTGTTCCACCTCTGCAGTAGTCCCAGCACATAACTGAGTGAGCCAGGCTGACAAACATTTCTGGAGTATCTTTGAGAGGTATTTTTCTGTTTCTCACTGTATGCAAGATGCTGGCTGGCATTTGCCTGAGAACCTGCCATGTGGAGAGCCTACAAAATGCATGGTCCCTTTTTGCTGTGCTCCCTTGCACTGCTGTGTTGTCCTCTCTGTCCTTTCAGGAGAAAGCTGCACAGAGGTGGCAAGGAGCAGATGGAGCTATGGCTCTGTCCCACTGAACTCTAGCCAGGCAAGCTGACAGCCTATAGGAAACAAAGCATGTGTCTTCCAGTAGAAAGGCTACAGAAAATGTGGGAAGGGCAAAACCCAAGCCATCTCTCCTTCTCTTCAAGCCAACTCCAAAAAAAGGAAGCTTCCAACCCCTCTTTGTTAACAATAAATATAGGAAGTTTACTATTTGGCTGATACCAAACACTTTTTACAATAGCACCAGAAGGGAGGGCTCCCGAGGATGCCATGTGACAAAGCTGCTTGAGGCTGCATGAAGCTGTTCCAGCTGTGCACATCATCCCTCTGCTGGGGTTGGTCTGCATCCCTTCTTTCTCCCTGTGCATAGGACCTGCACCCAGTCCTCCTGAGAGCAGCGAATCCATCACCGTGCAGGCCAGTGGGCAGGGTCTGACACAGCTGGGCTGGGTGGCTGAGGGACGGCATCAGGGTTTTATATCATCACAGACTTGCCAGAAAATGCCTGTCAGATTCCCAAGTCTCTGACACAGCTCTGCATGGGTTTCCCTCACCTTGTGTTGCAGTCTTTAGAAATCAGGTCAGTTAAATGCCACAGAGCTTTTAATGTTGCATATCTACAAACAGTTTGAACAAGGCTGCTGCTATCTGAGAAACAGCATGTGTCCTGTGAGTGCTCAGCCTGCTCCAAAACTCCCTGGAATACTCAGCAGAACAGCAGCAACACACAAGGAAAATGTGGAGCAGCAAAGGACTTGTGTGCTTTCATTTAAATCTATGTGCAGAAATCTACAGAAATCTGCTGATGGCTTCACTGAGAGGAAAAGCAGGACCCTTTGGTCCCCCTGTTCTTCACTGACAAGACCTAGTTTACTTTTAATTACACCTACTTGGAGAAAACAGCATTTCTTTCCCCAGGACCTGATAATTTTCTTTGGTACCTTCTTTTGTCCCAAATTGGGTCAAAAATTATCAATTGCAAGGTTCTCCACTGAGTGAAAAATCCAAAATATTCCACTTTGGAAGCATCAAAGTCATACTGAAATGCTTTGTCTCAGTATTGTCAAAACATTTATACTGTTAACCATTGTAGAGCAATCAAAGATGCTCTATTGCATTCTGTGAGAGTGTGCTGAGTAGTCAAAACAAGAACATTAACATCAGAGCAAAATGAGAAAGTCAGAATAAAGTACCTCTGCAATCTTAAATATTTCACAGGAATATATTTGATTTCAGTCAAATTTCCAGCATTAAAATTTCAAGAAAGCAGCATTTTCTGTCTGTCTGTAGAGAGCTTTTGGTCTGTGTTACTGACTATAGTATTTAATTGAATTCACAATGAGTGATTTCACCTTGATAAGTTTTACATCTCGCTTGCAGGTCTGTATTATCCAGCCAGGAAATTACGCCTGCTCTACAAAAATTCAGCCACCGCTCAGTGCCGAAGAGATCTGGAGTGAACTGAGTGAAGAGGAAAAGGCTGTTTACAACAAGGAGTATGTTCAAGAGCGGGCAAACTTTTTCAACAGCCTCCTCAGTAAGGGAAGCACTAATGGCAATGAGGTTGTCGATGCTATGGTGGATGCTCTAACATCTCCTGCACCCAAGGCACGTTACATGGTGGCGAAGCTGAAGGAGAAGGCCCTGGTGTTTGTGTGTGCTTTTTTCCCGACTGTTGTGATGGATTCTGTTCTGTCTTATGCTCTGAGCAAAGTAAAACTTGCATAGGCTACAGTGGTGCTATTCACTGACTCAGGTGAGGCAGTTTATAAAATGTGAAAGTCAGAGCTGAATTTAATGCCCCTGTGTGTCAGTGCGGTGACACTGATTAACCAGTACAAACTTTGGGGAGTCTCCCTAGTCAGAACTGTCACTGATTGCTAGGGAAAAACATACAGGACCCCGTGTAAAATTAAATAATTTGTTTAAGTAACTTTATCTCTCCCCCATGGAAAAACCCCATCCACTTAAGCCACTTTAGTTATTGCCTGGAAAATGTAATACATCTTTTTCTAAAGCAATAGCAGATACTGTGTTACAGATATGCTGCAGACAAAATGGAGCATATCCTACAGAGAAGCTGTACACCTGAAGTCATTACAACAGAGACGAAATGCCCTTACTTGTAGAAACCTGAGTAGCCATTTATTCAGGGGTGATAGGGAGAGGTTAATGGAAAAGTCATAAAATGAGCATCGGACCGCAAAATACTTTGAATGGAGTTAAGTGGCTATAGCAAGTTAAGTGACTGTAGCTCTAAGCAACCTGGTTTAGTGAAAGGTGTTCTGCCCACAACAGGCGGGCTGGAATTTGATGATCTCTAAGGTCCTTTCCAACCCAAACCATTCTATGATTCTATGAATAATAAGGTTGTAATGTGAAAACATTGTCTTGGCTAACACAGTTCAGTCATTTTTCAGGTGTTCTGGATAAATCTGTAACAAGCCGACACATCACAGACTTCAGAAAACAAGTTACATATTCCATTTATAAATGAGTATTTAATCCTGAATAAACTCTATCTTTTATCCAATGTCTGGATTAATCAATGTGTTGACCCGAAGTGTAGTGAGAGAGCTAAACACCAAGGAGACATACCAGTATACTTGGAGTTCAGAAATAACATATTGAGGTTTGGCTGCTATCATAAGGAATAAGGTCTGAAGAAAAGAATACCTACTACCAGAAAAGGGAAACATTAGTAATATTTCTCTACGGGAGTCATTCATAATGGCAGCTCCATTAAAACTCTCCTACTAATTGTCATGGAAAAGATTGCTGGTTTACACATACAGTTTTAAATTTGACTTGGTTATAATATGGCACAAAATCCAAGAACTCTGGGATCAAAAGATCACAGGAGAGCTGGGATAAACTGGTGGCAGTGATAGATACAGGGCAGCAGCACTGAGCATTAGCTTCCCCCATACCAGATCTCCCTTAACAAATCAAAGACTGCTTTAAGTTGACACAGTTAACTTTTTCATCTGAAGCACAACTTGCACCCTGTACCTAGGAAGTCTTTATTAACATATTTAATTAATTGCTGAGAAAATTTATGCTCTCTCCTGGTAGGCAATTTGGGCAGTATGAATCAGAACACAGGCGAGATGAGCCCACAGAGTGACAATTCTGGGCTCTCTCTTGGTACACTCAGCAGTGGAACAGCCACTGCACCTGTCAGAGATTGTGGTTCAAGTTATTTCTCTTTCCAAATGCTGATCCCATCCCTGGAGCTGGCATAGGCAAGAGGACAAGCCTGAGCTCCCAACTGTTCCACAGACTGTCAATAGCAGGATAATCAGATGATTATCATCCCTCTCCTCATTTAACCACAACAGAGCAAGGCCAAGCAAGGGAACAGGAATGAGGCTTATTCCAACTGAACCAATCAATTTCTTGTATAGGAGTTCCCCCTGCTTGACCTCAGGGATTTCAGCAGCTCTGCATTGCTTTGGAAGCACTGCTTTCATGCCCTTAGCTGTTGTTTGTGCAGACTGCCCTTCCTCACAGTAAGTAGCACTGGATTCCACAAGCAGCTTTGAAGCCCAGATGTTTCTCCATCAGGCCCAGGGAACAAGTGCTGATCTCTACCGCATTACACTGTCTCCCTTCTGTTTGCATTTCTAAAAGTTACTGCACTAAGTTGCTGACAGCCAGTACCATCATATCTCCCTCACAGACACACAATAACCTCCAACTGGAAATTCTTTTTTTGCTGGGTATGGGGTGAAGCATGTGATCAATATTTCAGTAGCCTCATGTAACATAAGATGAGAAAGACTCCAGAACACTTATTCCTTCACCTTGAAAACTGAGAACTTGCAGTGCATAGGATTTTAAACAGGATACAGTGACAGGGTGAGAGCTGATGGGACAAATAAAGCAGTTTGTATTTTCATTGCCATCTAACCATCAGCCTGGAAGCTAACTGAAAACCAGCTACAAAATTATCATCTTTATTCCTTCCCCTCAGTTTTTTAACATTATGATCTGCAGATAAAGAACTAATAAAGAGAGTCAGATTTTGTTATTAACAGAACATCCCACTGAAGTCATCTGGAATCCTCCCACTGAGTTCTATGTGTTCCAAGCCACAGAGTTAGACAAGTAAACATGAAAATAAGTAGCAAAATAATTTCAGAATCCCTACACTGAGTAGAAAAGAGACCCTGATAGGAAATGGTGATGGAAGGGGTGCAGCATTCCCTCCTCCACAAGTGCCATAGGGTACAGAAGCTGCAAGATCAGTAACTGAAGGTTTTACTGAGCAAACCTTTCTAATCAAGTCCATGATGAACCCTGGGGACTCCTAGAGCTGTCAGCTCTTCAGTGAACTCCTGCCCTGCTCTGTGGCACTGGAAAGCTCCCCTGACTCTGGGCATCCCAGCCCTTATCCTGGCCCATATGGTACCTGGGAAGCACATGCTGCAGATTTGCTGGACTGCCCCACCATCCCTTTTTACTTTGCTGCATCCCTGGCTGAGATGTGCCTCCCTCTTCTTCAGTAACTCTGAAATCACCTTTACCTCAAGTTAAGTTGAAGTGCAGGGGCATACAAGAAGTCTGTATTTACAACATCCAAAAAAAGAAACAGTTTTAGGAAAAAATTAGGTGACAAAAACAAAAGAAAAAAAACCAAACAAAAACCCCCCAAAACCCCACAACCTAACCTCTATTGACATTACTCGTATACCCGAAACACTCCTCTCCCAAAATCCAGCTAACATGCTGCAGATACTTTCCTGAGACTGTTTTTCTATGTAGCATTCATCTGAGCTGAATTCAACAGAGAACTTCTTGGCAAAACACTTTAGTTTTTGTTACTATTTGTCTTTACAAGCCTTGCTGACACTTTGGGAATTTTTTTTGCCTTGAAAACAGCCACACCAAAAGAGACTCAGATTTCCTCCCGAGTCTCTTCTCCAAGGACACAGTATCAGGGACTTAACAGTTATTTCATGGATTTTCTCCTTGTTGAAAAAGCCTATTACTAAGAGTGCATATTAATTGGTAGAAAGAATCAGTGTTGCTTTTGACAAAGCAATTATAGAAAGAGTAAAAAGAAGAGTGAAAAAACCTAAACCAGTTTAATAAGTTGTACATTGATCTGAGTGATACCAACAGCTTCATACAGCAGCATCAAAACCAGAAGCAGAGCAGATCCCAGAAAATACAGGAGGAGGAGTTTGGTGGTACCTGCCAGCACAGTTCTGAGAAGGCTGTGCTGCTGCATGAAACAAAGGCTGTCTCAAGGAAGAGACTACTTCCCTCCCTTGAGAGGGCACAGTTGGAGCAATGCTCCCACAACAGCTCCCAAGATGACCTTCAGAATTAGCCAAATGTGTAGATTTGTGTCATTCTCCCAAGCTGCCAGGTCTGAATAAGGAGATTTTGGGTGGAATGCACCACACAGCAGATTTTTTTGCAGCAGCATCAGAATCCAGAGAGATGAATGGCAGTGATAATTACTTCCACAGTAAAAGGGCTTAAGTAAAAACCAGGCAATCCTCAAGCACACCTTGCAGCTGAAGTCAGGCTGTCACCAGCTCAGCTCCCCTTGATGTCAACAGGACTCCAGGGCCATCCAGCCTGAGACTCCTTGTGGTGCAGAGCCTCCCTCCAGAGTCAGCTATGGGACAGCTGTAGCATCCTTGGGCTTTGACATCCACAGAGAAAACCCAGCACAATGCAGAGACAGCAAGTGGAACAGAGGATGGCAACTGGATTGTTCCACATGTTCCAAGAGGAACAATCTATAATCTACACACTGTGTCGTGCTCTCAGCCTGGCACCTGCTGCTAGCACCAAACAAAACTTCCCAGCCTTTGTATTTTGAATATTTGGAAGCACCCGTTCAGCAGTGAAACATTTTCATGTGTAATTAGATAATTTTGGAGCTGCAAAGTAAGTGTGTCAGTAATGGGCACTTGACCTATAATGGGGAAGAATGTATGTTGCAGGAACAATTGAGGTTAATGTTTAAGAGTATATAAAACAAGGCAGAAACATATGCTCCTCAGTAATATATGTTCTTTGGAATAATCTTGATTTGGGTGTGATTTAGTAGCGATCTCATTATCAGATACAGTGGGCAAAACCTATCTGCTGTGGGCTCCACAGATTGCATTAATCCAGGGAACCATGAAGCCAGTGGAGAACCTCTTGGATTGTCTCAGAAGTTCCTTCCTGGCTGTGAGAGATGTCCCACGTGGGAAGGGAGTGGAGCTGCTCTGTCCTGTAAGCACCCAGGACAGAGCAGCCTCAAGTTAGTGCTGCCCTAACTCACAGCACATCAGAGCTCTGGGCAGCGCTGCCCTCAGGTGAGGACTCGGGCAGTGGCATACCTGGGGCTGTACCAGAACACGTGGACACTGTACCCACATTTATGCTGTGCCAGGTCTCCCATGTTTGGCTCTGGGAGCTCCAGGGCATGCTCAAAGCTCTGGGCAGTTCGCACCTTTCCTTCCTTAGGGCACTCAGTTACCTTTTTACCAGCACCATCCCACTTGCATTCCTGTAGTAGCTTGTCACTCCCCCAAGACTGAGCTGTCAGCCAAAAAGAGCCCAGTAGTTTGAGGCTTCAGACCTTGGAATAATTTTCTCTGGTGAGCTTTATTTATCTCTATAGGCAGGGAATACTCTGAATTTCTCTAAGGGGATTTAAATCCTATTTATTTTGGAGATGTTGCAGTACCCTAATACCAGAGCAGCACCTCTGCTCTTGAAGCCACATTGCTTTGAACCATCCAGTATGATGCTGAGCTGCTTCTTGCATCATGGATCCTCATTATCACACTCAAAAAGTTCATGGAAAGTTGATCACCATGAGAAAATAAATCAAGCATAAAAATCTGAACATATACACATGCAGTTACATGCAAATTAATTTTTGGGGTGAAATAGCAAGTACCCAGACTGGTTATAGTCTAGTTACGGTGCTTCCACAACTTCCAGAGAAAAGGCATGCAGATGTTTCAGATAGGATCTTCAGTTATTTCCATGTTGGACTAAATTTAAAAATGCATGTGCTAACCTTTCTAATGGGAATGTAACTGCTCAACAAAGTGAAAAAGGGGAATTTACCCCAGGCCTTTGGCCAAGACATGTGTCTCCTTATTTGTGGCAACAGCAAAAGTAAAAGTTTTACATAGAACAGTCTGGGAAGCATTTTCTAATGTGCCATGTCTGCATCAACCATTTAGTGCAACCAAGGAGAAAGAGAAGGGCCTGGATGCTATGTTTTCCGAAAAGGAAAGCAATACACCAAGGCACGACAGTGCATCACTACCAATCCAGCCAATTCGTACCACAGAGTGCTAACACTAAATAGCTGCTGTAGAAATGCATTCCTTGCAGGGTAAATAATGAAACTTTATGCTAAAACAATGTTTACTCTTGTTGTGACTCACCACACAGTCCCATGGCTTTCATCAAACGCCTATCCATGCTGTTGGACATGCATCCAGCTGTGTCACCACTTTCCTGGCAGAAGAGATTTCACATCAAAAAACAATTTAAAAATTTTTTTCCTAATGCTAGAGGTGATTTGCAAACAATTCAATACCTAGGCTTGTCCAGGAACAAGACAGGCAGCGTTGCTGCAGTTACCCCGTACATGACTACTGAGCCTGGCAGGAGCACTGAAGGCTGGGTTGTGGCATTTGGGAATTGCACTAAAGGAAATGGACGGAAAGGAGATACAGAGTTTGGGCAGTCCCAGGGTTAGTGCTGTTGCCTTTTAAAATGCCTTAGGCTTCACCTGACAAGCTCTGAGTGTTTTTCCCCATTCACTGATATTTTTCTCCTGTTAATACAGGTTTCTCTGGAACGATTCCATTTCCATCCAAGCTCATTTATATTATTGTGCTACACAAACCCTGGGGGAATGGCCGGGCAGTTGGGTGATACGCGAACCTCGCCACTCCATTTTTGTGGCAGCTCCAGTAAAGTCTAGAGCTGAAACAACCACACAGCATTGCTGCTTCCCATGGGGGAGGACAAGGAGGCTTGGCGAGTAAGTCAGCTAAAAGAAGAGAGAGCCCACGACACCCAAGTCCTTCCCCAGCGGCCGCCTCACCCCCGGCGGCCCGGAGGGCGGCAGGGCGCTGACCTGCACCGAGCTGAGGGGACCGAGAGGCCGCGGCGGCGCTGAGGGCCCCGCCGGCCGAGGGGAGCGGTGCCGCCTCACGGCGGCCGCCGGCCCGACGCCGTTGCCAAGGAGACGGCCGCGGCGGCGATGGCTGCCGCCGAGGCGAGCGGGGACCCAGCCGCGGCCCCCGAGCCATCGGCGTCCTCCTGCTCCTCAGGTGAGTGCCCCGGGCTGCCGAGGGTCGCAGCCGCCGCCGCTGCCGGACGTGGCGGCGAGAGGGCGGAGGGGCTCGGGCCGCCCTCCCCGGCGCTGCGGAGCGGCTGGGGCAGAGCCGGCGGGCCGGGAGGGCTGAGCGCAGCCTCGCAGGGCACGGACGCGCTGCACATCGCTCCCCTCACGGCCCGCACCTCTCGCCGCTGGCATTTACCTCAGTTTGGGTGTCTGCACGGCCAGACCAGCGCGTCCTTGGCTGGAAACCTTGTCTGGGTCATCATCGGCTCTCCAGCATCCTCCCTTCCAGCAGTTTCTCTCCAGTTAAAGCCAGTCTCCTCTACAGGCTGCCCGTTCCTCTGAGTGGGCAGTCCAGGGAAAATAAACCAACCCCTGCTGCTCACCCTGTGCCTTGTTCCTGGGCGCAGCAGCACCTCATCCCCGACTGCACAGCACTCCAGAGGCTTCCCTGGAGCCCCGCTGGGCTCCTGCCTGAGGAGCCACACCCCTACCTAGCCCCTGTCCCTGCAGGTGTTGCTCACAAAGCTGATTGCCAGGTGCTGGCAAATAGGGCTCCATTACAGCCCAGTTTCGATGGATACTGAGGTGACTGGAAGTTGCAAGGCAAGCTGAAGACAAAAAGATGCACATCTTTTCATCCAAGCCAGCCATAACCTCGGAACTGCCTTAACAGAACTCAGGACTGGGCCCTGTTTCCCAAAGGACTGGATTTGTGCTGAGATCTTCACACGACATTGAAACCTGCTCAGTTCAGACCTAAGTGCCCATCACTGTGCTCGGCTGTGCCTCAGCCCAAGGCAAGGAATTACTGGAGAATTAACACCAAAAAAACCACAGTGTTATAGGCTATTCATGACATTGGAATTCAGTTTTAGGAAGATTTTGCTGCATCACTCCTATTAAACATTAGTCACAGCCAAAAATCCAGTGCAATTATTCACATAAAGCTGTAAATATAGCATGGCACTGTTACCATATTGGTTCCTTTTATACTGGCATATAGGGCTCGTGCTTATCTCTGTGCTCAGTGTGCAAAGGACTGAATTTAGAAAGTGCTCAGCTATTTTCTCCCACTAAAGATAAAACATATGAAAATTTTGTTTACTGGTTTGTGAATAGTGATAATTAAAGGGATGTTTTCAACTGGAAATGTTGAAACTGACAAACGTTGCAAACTTTTAAGGCGGAGTCACAAGTGCTTCCATCAGCAGTCAGGCAGCAGACTTTGACTGGGAGACAGGGAATGAGATCACTGGCCACCAGAACTTCCCTCTCTATCAATCTACCTCCATCACATCTTGGAAAGCTTTGTGGGAAAACAGGAATCCAACTGAAATAATTTTCTTAATGCCAGGTGCACTGAGAAAAGGATTAATCTGGATTTGAAATGAGTTCACGCTCTCCAACTAGCAGAATGAAGGTAGTGAGTCTGTTGATGTTTGTCAACAGATAAAATTGTTGTTAAGCAAATGTTACAGGCTTGGGATTTGTGGTTATGGCTTCACAAAGCCTTCCCCAGAGCATGACTGTCTTGAAGCCACACTAACCCTGATTTTCCATTAAACCATCTGTTATAGGTGAAATGATAAAAAAAACTATGAAGTACATAGGGTTGTTAGTATTTACTTAATGAAAATTGACATGATGCTGCAGTTTTCATTTTAAAAGCCTTTTTCTCTTGCTTATTACTTTACACGACCCTGGCTAGAGTTTCTTATATCCCACCTGTCTTTCTTTGATGCTGTCACTTTAGAAACTTCTAATAAAACTTGATCCAGTCACTTTCAACAAATGCTGCAAAGAAATAATAACTGTAACAGTTAAAATGTTATGGTTGTTTTCGTGTAAATTGTTGGGTCTTAATGCTTTGAAGCAAAGACTTAAAACTGGGTAAGGATTCAGTGGTGGCTGAATGTGATAACAACAGACTTCACTATTGCAATAAAAATAATTTCACTTCTGCTCATGTCAATAATTTTATTGCTGCATGTGAAATATTAAAATAATACTGTGATAAGCAGCTCAAAAGCACCAGAAATATCTGATCAGGACTAAAATGGTACTCAATTGTGCAGTACACTGTGAGCAAAAATGAAAGTGTGCAGTAAGTATAAGGTGTGCCATCAGTCTCATGTCCAGTGTGGGGCAGAGGTTATAGGTAGCAAGTATTTCAAGCAGTCTCCAAGATAATCAATGAAATAAATCCAAATCCATATGTATAGAATTTTATATCAATTTTTTCATGTTTGTTCATTGAAGGTTAGTTACTAACAAGTTTTTAGTGCAGTTGTGCTCATTGCTAGTTCATGAGTTCTACTCATTTTATGGCATTATTAACCTATGTCCAAGGAGAATATAACTTCTTTGGTGTTTGCTGCTTCAGGGGGAGATAGAAAGGAAGAAAAAACAAGTTTTCATCCTAAATAAGTTCCTGAAAAATGCTGTGCAAAATCCAGGTACAAATCATTAATAACAGTGGGAAGAAAGTTTTTTGGAAGTAAACCCAAGTTCCTTACTGCTGCAGGATGGTGGGAAGTGGAACACAAGCATAAGAGAACATTTAAGCTTGTCAGTTCCATCTAAGTATCTTTAAAAACATTTCTTTTGCTGAATTTCAGTGGTGTAAGTCCTGTAAGAGCCTTCCCTGCAGAACCTTCCTACCCCTGCAGGGTTTGCATCACAACACTTCCCTGCACTCTGTAGCCAGAAGAAAACTTCCTGGATTGAGGATTTGCTCAGAAATTGCTTCAGGCTCTAAAAGCCAGGCTCTGTGGTGACTTCAGTGTTCACTTCTAGCAGGGCATTACTCTGAAGTACCCTTATTTCTCAGCTCTAAGCTTTAGGACTACAGGGTTGCTATAGGTGTAACTCCTGTCAGCAGGATAAAAATCTCTGCATTTATTCCCTTTCACTGGACAAAATGCCATAGGAAGCACAACATGGTAGGGATGATAACAAACAAGCCACAGGTGACAGATTTAAGTTATTGCTACCTAAAGATTTAATTGTTTGATGTAAGAATATACTTGTTTATGATCAGAATGAGGGTTATGTAAGACCTAAACAGAAAAGGATTTAAGTAATGCCATGTTTAAATGGAGAACGTCTGAGAGCAGCTGACCTATTCAGACCAGATTGCATTGCAAAGATAAAGTATTTGCATTTTAGTACCCACTTAAGCACTTCTGCAAGGGAGAAGCTTCTAATAACAACACCTTCACCCAGCATAGCTGGATGCACCAGGAAAGAGCTGAGGGCCTTGTCTGGCAAGGAAAGCAAGAGGGACAGTTCTCAGAAATCTGCCAACAAATTGACCCAATCTCTGTTCCAAAACTAGGCTGGACACAGAACTTCAAAAGAAATGAAAGGCAATAGCTATAGAAACTACAACTGGCAAGTTGTACCTGTGGTACAAAAATTACCTCTCTGTCCATTCCCAACATGATTCACCTTCAGTAATCTTTTTATACTTTTCCGGCAATTTTCTCTCAGGCTTTCTTCCTAGAATGGGAGGTCTTGCCTCACAAAGTCTGTTGGAATCATGCATCCTTTTGCATCTCTCTCTGCAATCTCCCCTTCTCACAGACATCCACAAAGCACCCAGCAGCAGCCAGGCAGATGCTGAGTGGTCTCATTTACAGACTACACTGCAATAAGTAAGAAACCCAAACAATCCCATCCCCAAGTATCCTCTAACAGATTTTCCTTCATCTTTTTGTGTTGCATGTCCTGTAAGAGTTCTGGAGGACAGGCTGACCCAAGGCTTGCTGAAGCTGACAGGAAGCTTCCCATCCACTTAGGAAAGCTTCAGAAATGGTCCCTACAATGTCTGACCCTTCCTGACCCTCCAGCCATGAGTGCTGATACTAGCTAAAAGACGTTAAAAACCTAAAAGAAAAAAACTGAAAAACATCTAGAATTGAGGCAAGTGCAAAGTCCTGCACTGATTTTTTTTTAAGAAGCTTGTGATGTGTGACCTGGAAGAACCTTTTCCCAGACCAGTGCCCTGCTATCTGCATATTTTTTTCTCCTAGGGTTTTGTTGCAGAGAAATTTGACTTACTCTTTTATGTACATAGCCTCATAGCCTAGCAGAAAGTTCATGCATCAGCTGCCAAAAAAAAAAAAAAAAAGGGGGTGGGGGAAGGTGTTCTCAAGCACTGATGAGGTGATGTTAGTATAAATTTTACTATAAATTTTATGTTTCAGCAAGTGCAGAGGACATGGTGTCTTGTTTTTTCCCCCGTTGAAAATAACAGATGAACAGCCTCCCCTTAGGCTTCCAAGTAATTGTAGATTATAACAGTTCCTTGAATGGAAAGCAGTTACCCTACAGCTTCTTAACTTAATTTTCTCCTTGAATGAGACCTCTTCAGAACAGTTGGATGACTAGAAAGAAAAATTTTGTAAGGTGCCACTTGGGTTGATATGGTCTCTATATGTGCTGCCCACAGTAAAAGATAAATTAGTTCAAAACTTAGTGTTCTGTCCAAGTAAAGTGGATATTTTCATGCTGTGAGTATGGTCTGATTCCTGATTTTAAATGGCATGTCATTATAATCTCCTCTGTGATATTACATTTTCTTTTTTGTCCATGCAGAAAGTACTTCCCTGAAAGAAGTCAATCTTCCCTATCCTGAGAGGCTACCAGTAGACAAAAGGCTTCTAAACTTACAGATCTATAAACTTCTTCAGTGTGTTCACGAGAAAGACAAGAAGCAAATAGAAAATCTGATCCAGAAAGGATTCCCAGATCTCATTAATTACACAGAGCCCAAGGAAGGATATAGTGCCTTTCACGTGGCTTCCATGAAAAATGACATTGAAATGTGCCGCTTCCTGCTGGAACATGGAGCTCATCCAAATGTCCATGACAACATGGGACGCACTCCAGCCATGAAGGCAGCTGAGCTAGGTTATGAGGTGATTTTGGAATTATTAGCAAAAGCTAATGCAGATATGACTGCTGTGGATAATGAAGGGAAAGGTGAGTGAGAAGGAAGTGCCATAAAGAAATCCCTTAACTCTGTGGCACACTTTCTACACGTGATGTGTCCCCCCTGTGGAGAGGAACTGTGGGTTCTGAAGGTTCTGAGTGAATGAGGTTATCCTTACAGCCCAACAGAAGCTGTTGGCCATAACAGCTTCTGTTGGGCTGTAATTCTCCCCAAAGAGTCTAGGCATTAAATCGTAAGTCGCCCCAGTGCAGAGCTGGGAGGTAACTTATAACTGAGACTCACATTCCTCCCATGGCCTGTGACATACTGAGCTCTGGTTTTCTCCTCAATTAAAGTCTCTGAAGTAGAAGTCTTTTTTGCATGGATACACCGTCAGTGAAGGGGTCTCTGCTGTAGATTGGTCAGCTGTGAAGCTCACAGCCTCACAGCACTTCTGGTAATTTCCTTTTGCACCCTAATCCTCACTGGTTTCCTTTGCAGGTATTTTGTTTTACTGCCTTTCACCTACAGGACGCCACTCCCACTGCCTGCAAATTGCTTTGGAATATGGTGCAGATGTCAACAACTGTACCACTGCTGGGAGGTCTGTGCTTCTACAAGCCTGTGAGCAAGCTCATGAGGTTAAAGAAATGTGCCTGATTTTCTTGGAGAAAGGTGCAAGTCCCCATGCAAAAGACCCGGTATGAGCATTTCTGTAACTAAGGACAGATACAGGAGTATAGAGCAGAGTACATGACCTTAAATCCTCTCATTACAATAATAAAGCAGTGAAAATTGCTTAACTAAGTGGCCATACCCCTTTCCCTCTTCCGTGCCACCCTTTTTTTGGAGGAGACAGATTTAAATCTTCGTTTCGATTTTTGTAGGTTTAGAGTGCAAATATTTCCCCAAACTTAGATGTAACTGAGTCAGCTGTTAGAAGATGCATTTTGCTGTACTTCAGTGGAGCAGTGCTGATTTGTATTTGCCTTGATGTGTTCTTAGATTTTCAGAGTTGAAATAATATTCACTAAAAGGTAAGTCTATTAGGGAAAATCAGATGAGCAATCAAGGCAGGAACAAGGCATAAGAAACTTTTTTCTCTTTTGTACATCTTAATCATTTATTTGTTTGCTTCCTTAGTTTAACAAAGACCTGAAAGACTGAAGCTCTGTGATGTTGATAAATCAAGAAGCTCGGGCTTACCTTTAGAGTTATCCAAAGCAAACATCCATTATTATCTAGGAAAAGACATCAATGTATTAGAGTGTGAACTTTTCATCACAGAACCATAGTGAAATTCCCTGGTTGTTTTGCCTTCCCCATAGTACTCCCCAGCCATAATCTCCTTATGCTCCTGCTTTCATAAGCTGAGGTGGTATTTTGTGTTAGATGTTGTAAATATGCATGAGAAGATACCCACAGAATACAGGATTCCTTAACTACAGAATTGATTTTCATGGGCATTATTCAATGGACTCAAACTTTCAATGTACCTTGTGTTGCTGGGATCTCACTGCTCTCTCTTAGCAGCACTATGAGTAGATTCTGAAAGCTTATGTGCAAGTATCTTTGAAACTATTAGGCTTGTCGTTTGTTCACAGAAATAGCTAAAAGGAGACTTCCAGTTTTATGCTAGCTTGGAACAGCCAGGTCCCGCTGCTGTTCCCACACGGAATAAACTGGGGGTTGTTCTCTCGCTCCCCTGCAGGCCACGGGCCGCACGGCCGTGATGGAAGCTGCACGGGAAGGTGCTGCCGAGGTGGTGCTGGCTCTGCTTCAGAGGGGAGCCGATGTGAACCTGTTCGACTTTGAAAGACACAGTGCTGCACATTTTGCAGCCAAAGGAGGCTTTCTTGAGGTATTAACATTTGTGGTGTCAAAGCATTGCTGCAAAGCCAAAGCTGGGCAGGTTTTTTGTTGTTACAGGGTTTTGCTTTGGGTTTTTGGAGTGTGTTTTTGTTGGGGTTTTTTTGAGTCCATTATCTCAGCTGATCAAAGCATAATGATCAGTAATAAAAAACATAATCTTTTTAAATATCAAAGGGATTTCAGCAGTGATAGATAGGCCAGATAGGGGCTCACAGTGAGCTAACAAGAAGATTCTCCTTGGTGTCTGAAACAACACAAAGTTTCTGTTTCATCAGTTAAATAATCATAGTACTATAGAAAACATTAATGTTATATGTGCATTGACCAGCTGGACATGGGAGAGAACTTCATTATTAGAATGGGAATGTAAGATACTGCATTTATTTGTAAATCCATCTCAAATTTTCACATGTTAAGAACAGACAAGATTTTTGGTGGGACTCTGTTTGTTTTTCTAGATTCTGACGATTATTTCAGGTTATGGTGCAGACTTGAAACTGATTGCTATGAATGGTAACACACCACTTCATTACGCTGCAGAGGGAGGATTTACAGATTGCTGCAGGTATATAGGACAAAGAGGTATATTAAAACTAAATTACTTCACAGCTATTATCTGTATTCTATGTCTGTGCTAAAGGAAAGATTTCATTTGGGTGTCTTTGAAGGATTTGACCCTTGGGTACCCTGTGGCAAAATTCTCCCTCAGAAGGGGCTAACAGAGGCTCTTATGTGGATGAGAAAACATTTCTCAAAGAAAGCAGCAGAAGCACCAGGTGTTGGACAGTATTAAGTGCTTCCAGGTTTAGTTGGGTTTAGATGTATTGTATTGAAACTTCCAATAGAAAATAAATTTTTGATTTGATGATCACTTAAAAAAAATTGCTGTACAGTCATGAGGAAAACTTCATGCCCATGGATATTGAAACATGCCCTGAAGCAGATCCTTTCCTGACTTGATCAGATGATCATGGCACTTCAAGCTTTGATCCAAGAGGACCATGCAAAATCCCACATTCTGTTATTGGGATCAAGCTAGTGATCCATTGCCAATTTGGGGTACAGAAATAAGTGACACTTTAATATTACTTTGCTTCTTAACCTTGCTCACCACTCCAAGTAAAATTGAACTTTTCTCTTTTTATACATATTCATGAGTGGATAAATAAACAGAGCATGGGTTATTCAATGCTTCTCCCTTTGGGAAAAAAATATGGACATGTAGCTGACCTTCCAGCCTGGGATCAATGATGTGGTTCCACCTACCACTGCTATGTATATAAAGTAGTAGGCCTGTGGCAATGAGTTGTCTGTGTATTATAAGTTTATTATATTACATAATTAGTAATTCCACTGCAGTATTAGCCAAACTGTATCCATATTTCTAGGCTGTGATCCTACATGGTCAAACCTGGCAAATCTGACCCCAAGGGATGTTGCCAAGAGTGGTGGGTTTAAAGCAGCAGCAGCAGTATTGCGCAAAGCTGAAAAAGCCTTTAAAAAGCCAGATGAGATCCTTGCCTGGTACCTGAAGGTGTACGACTGGTCCTTGCAGCATGAGGATGCCATCCGCAAAGAGTTTGAGATTGATGAAGAAGGAGATGGGATGGTATCCAGAAATGATTTTATGTCAGTCATTCAGAAGCAGTGGGGCACTGTGGATGAGGAACAAATAGAAATTCTTGCTAAAAAGCATGAAGTATCTACTGATAGGATCAGCCTTGATGATTTTTTTAAAGGCTCTAAATATTTGCAGAAAACCTTTCTGCTATCATCCTTTGGGCCCAAAGCAAAGAAGAAGAAGAAACCACAGAAAAAAAAAGGCAAAAAAGGCCTCCCTGTGCCAGTTTGTGTAATCCCAAAGAGTGAACGTCCGCTTAGGGAAGATGGCTTCCCTACCTACATGGTTGAGGCTGTCCCAAACATTCCTGAAGAGCAGCGTTTCAAACAGGCCCTCCAATCTGCCCATCCCGTGCTTGATGACCGTGCCTGGTACGTAGAGGAGCCAAGGAAAACCCTCATGGATATCAACTACCTGGTCAGAGAAGGAGACTTTGTGTCTCTGCAGAAAGCCTTCGACGAGGGTGTGCCAGTAGACATAAAAGATAAATATTACAAAACACCTTTGATGGTTGCATGTGCAAGTGGCAACATAGTTCTTGTGGAATTTCTTCTGGAAAAGGGGTAAGATAATTTCAATTTAACTGTTATTTTGGGAAGGCTTTCAAAAGCATAAATATCTAGTAAATATTTGGATGCAAAAAACTATGGTTTGTTTTCTGCTTATGTAGCATTTAATATTAAAGTTAGTTCCCTAGGATCTCAAGTCACAGGGCCTAAGTTTAGTATTTTTCATATTTTAGTAGCATGGAAATGAAAGCAACCAAGAAAGAAGTTCCCCAGGTCTGAAATTTGTGGTGTCTGGGCTGTTGACATTTAGTCAGCAGCAGAGTTCAATCCTGTATCTCAAGTAGTGCATCCTCATAAGTGACCTCTCAAAACTGGGAAATTATTTTGGGGAAATCTGACTCACAGGACTTGCCCGAAATCATCAAGGCAATCCTGGACTTTCCGGTTCCATGTGCCTGGTTTAAACCTTCACTTTCCTCTGCAGCTGAGGCAGGCTGAAACAGCAGGATTTACATCAGAAGCCCTTGCTACTAATTAGCCAGCTCCTCATCTTAGAAGTGCTTCAGCAATTCTGTAGCCTGCAGACACACTTGTGAAAAATCTAAATGACAGCTTAAAAATGAAAGCAATTTCAGAAAGATTCAGTCATACTTGTGAAATAGCATAATCTCTTATTGTCATACTGCTGTGGTCCTACAATCCTTCACATAAACGCTTAAATGAACATTTTTCAAAGATATTATGTTAACTCTGTTCTCTTTCCTATACATACATAGAATTCATGTTAATATCTCAGGGAAAGGGGCTGTAGTCATTGCTCTGGCTCCTGCAAAGACTAACAGCACATGGATCTTTCCACACCCTGGTAATTACACTGACATTCCTAGAGCATATGGAAAATTGGGTAATGTGTATATCCAGGTTTTCTGAAGATAAAGATGTAGGAGCTACCAAATTAATCCACCAGATTAATCTCTACTCCTTTTACCAAGCCTCCATAGAAGCACTGGAATCACAACAATATTTAACAATAAGACCTAGACCTAGAAACAGTAACTTAGATTGAAAAAATAGTACCAGTTTTAAGATTTTTTCAATTGACAGAAATGAAAATGGGGAGAAAAGTTGTCCATAGCATTTAGATTTGCATGTCTCAGTATCATGCATTTGCAGTTTAGCATGGGCATTCAAATACCTTTTACACTATAACCTTTTCAGTACAAAACCACAAATCCATAATGAATACAAAACAAAACATTTATCCAGATAAATGTTTAACATTTATTATGTTTAAAATTAAATTGGTGGTATCTACTTTCTGTCTTCCTCCAGAAAGAATTAGAAGTAAATGAAATTTGGTTTGATGGGAGATTCTATGCTTGATGGGCAGAAAATGCAGAAGAATTTTTAAATCAGTGCTGCATCGTCCCTGTTCCCATTGATTAGTTTATTTTTGATAGGATGAAGTTAGGAAGAAGGGTTCAGGGGCAGAGAGAGTGTGAGTGTAAGCAAAGAGATTGGGTTGAGAGAGAAAGTGAAACCACGAAAGGAGCTTATTTTAATGAGAATTAAAACAAATAAAAACTGCATACAAATAAACCATAACAGCTTAGTGACTGACAAATAAGACAGATAAATGTGGTAGTTCGGGGGAATTTACCGTGCTAAGATCTCATCAAAGATAAAATTCTGAAAAAGATTAAAAATTTAAAGAAGGAAAGAAGAAGAGATGAATCTGTACTTTTATTTAGACAATCATCTGACCTGAAGAGCAAACAACTATCTCTGGAAGCAGCTTCCTTCATAATTTTTCCTCTTTCTCCCTTCCTACTTGTCTTTTGGGAAGACAGCAGCTTTTTGTCCACCCAGTAAGTGGGACAGTGTCCCTAACTCCTTCAGGACCTCTAGGGCTGATAATGCTTTTCCTCTCATTCAAAGGCAGCCTATTGCAAGGATCTCCTGTGAACTAGTCCTTGCTTTCTCCAGAGCATCCCAGTTTTAATTTGGGAGCAGAAACAGATCCTAGCCCAACAGCACAGTAGCTGAATAGTTTTTCGATGCTCAGATTCCCAAGGCAGACCTTCTGTACCTCATTTGTCGAAGGGAGAAGCCAATGCAGAGAAATGAAGCAGGCAGGAGGCAGCAACATTAAAAGGAAAGGTGAACACTTCCCCCTTGTGCAGGCAAGCTCTGCAGTGTTGCCACGTGTCCTGTAGCACCTGTTCTTGGCTCAGAAGTGAACTTTTTGAGTTCCTTGATCTGCTTTCTGCCATTCTCAGTGAAGCCGGAGCACAAACACTAGCAGCCTTTTACAGGACTAAGGTGTTTGAATGCCTGGGTTTTTTCCTGTAGCCATGAAAAGCTCCATGTGAAGAAAACTCATGGCTTAGGAGGGGTCATGAGCAGCACCCAGGCACACTTACAATTACTATTCCATGACAAGTTCAGAGACTCAAATGGGTTCAGAATAGCAATATGAAAATAGCTATTTACATTGAATATGCCATTGCAGTGGGCAGTTCCAGCTGACTGCACTTGGAGCTGGGGCTGTTACTGTAGATACTCAACAGCTTCAGCTGCCACAACCACTCTTACCCTGTGCAGGGCTGATGTAAATGCAACAGACAACTTCCTGTGGACTCCTCTGCATCATGCCTGCTATAATGGACACCTGGATATCACCGAGGTGCTGGTGAAGGCTGGAGCAGCTGTGAATGCCCCTGCAATAGGCGATGCCACCCCGCTGATGAGAGCCATTGAGGCCTGCAGGCTGGACATGGTCTATTTCTTAATCACTGCAGGTGCTGATGTCCAAGCTATAAACAGCAATGGTAAATAGCAATGTTTCCAAAACAGGCTGTTTCTTCATCAAAAACAGCTGGAGCACTTTGAGAACTGTTCTGCATTTAGCGTTGCTGTCAGGATTGGGATGAAGGTAACAGGTTCAGTTAGTTTACTCCAGTCTGGAATCATTATTGAAAAAAATGCTTTCTTGGGCTTTGCATATCTAGAAAATGAAGTAACATGATTAATTACTGAATTCAGAAGACTATTACTCCTCACAAGATACATACAGAGTTACAAGTGGCTTTAATGAAAACATTCTATCTAGTTATTATTATTTGAGGGAAAATTAGATTTCAGTTGTGGCCCAGAGTATAGTCTGCCACTCATTTAAGTGATATATTTTAAGGCACAAGCAGCCCTGGTTAAAAAAACTTCCTTGCTGCTCTACATGTAGATATAACTCTTGAGAAAAAAAATAAATAGAAAACCAAATCTGAGCTGGTACTGAAGTGTTACCTCCTCACAGCAGATCCCTCCTTCAGCATTATTTCCACTGTCTCCAGAGTAATTTAGAAGTTCACATGCATCACCTTTCAAGCTCTTGCTCTAACATAGGAAGCAGCATTGCTACACTATGAGAGTTTCCTTGCCAAAATGCCTAGTAGTGAAACCCTGCTTGTAGAAGGGATGTGTATTCCTTATTTCTTAAATCATGTGGAGTTCTGATTCACACAGCAGTTCAGTCTCACAGATACTTTACAGCCAGAGTCTCATAAGAACCAGGACAGATTTTTTTTCCTTCATTAAACACTGAAGCTGATCGTTTCCATCAGGGGGCTTTCCCTTGCCAGCCACAGAGCAAGCACAGGCAGAAGGAGATGGGCAGCACAGTACAAGATTATGAATGCAGACCATCTCCTAGTGCTAAATGCTCTCAGCTCTCAGAGATCAAAATGACAACCTGCAGAACCAGTGTATTAAGCTGCAAATGGCAGAACATTAAGAACAAAGCAAGCAATACAAGAATTCCTGCAATATTCCTGGAAAATGAGTTTCAAGGCTCATTTCTGCCAGGTCTTATTTCTGCAAGCAGTGCTGATGACTGCTGGTCCTCACAGCAATGTCAGGCACACTGCTGGCACATGGGGATGGGTAATAAAACACTGGCCATATTAAATTCAGTTGATTGTCCAGTTGCAATAACCAAGTGCCAAAGTTAATTTTCATGGTTTACACAGATACTTATTTTTTAAAATACAGGAAAGAGTGTTCTTGATCTTGCGCAAGTATTTGAAGATGCTACAATAATTGAACTGCTCGAAAATCAATTGCAAATTTTGGCAGAAGAACAAGAAAAAGAAGAAACAAAGCCAGCAAAAGGTGGGAAGCCAAAATCAGCAGAGCTACCGAAGCCTGTGAAAAAAGAGGTATGAGAGATGGTAACAAAGGACTGATTTACTAACAGTTAGCAGAGAGCTTCTTTATTTCCTTTCTTTGCCATCCATTTCTCTCTAACGCTGTAACTCAGGCAGGTCTATTAAAGCGAGTATTTTCAGATGTCCGTACTTGTTCTTGTGAGAATTAGAACTTGTTCATTGGTTGAAATTTGTCTTGCTAATTATACGAACTTCATGTCTTCCCCAGACACATATCAGAATGATGTCCTGTATCACTGACAGGACACAGAAAAATGATTTCTTTTTCCCTCCTCCTGAAGTGTATGCTCATCCAGGTCTGTTATGGTAAATACTGAACAACTGGTAACCATAATTTCTTAAAGGAAGAACCTCTTTTTTCACAAGAGCAATACCCTTCAAACTGGTTAAAAGGTTTTTTGTTGTCCTAGTTGAACTCCCTGAGACAATACCAGGCTTGCTAACTTCCTATTTTCCATCTTGTCCAATATCCTCCCTCTTCCACTATTTACCTGAGTCCTGTTTCTCAAATCCCACACTGATGTTTGCCTGTTTTATTTCTAAATGCTTTTCCTGCACCTTCTGGGAGTCTTGGGCACCTCAGCATTGCCCTATTCCCAAGCTGGCACCAGCCTTGGTGACCAGATCCGGGTTCTCCTATTGCGGATGAGACCTTCCTGATTCACCAGTGGTACTTTTAGTCACATCCAGGATGCTATTTAGGGAGAAGATACAATTGTATAGCTGGAGGTGTCCTTCAGCTGCCCTGGGCAGTGCAGTAAATACGTCCCAGTAGCTAAATGTTGGCATCCCCCTTGCACAGAGGTTTTGAGTGTCAGGGAGAGCAGAGGACTTTCAGAGGCAGGAGGATGACAACCTTAGGTGTTTGTTTATTCCTCACTTGGAAGAGGATGGGTTCACCAGTGGTACAAGGTGACTGTCTTGGGAGTCATAAAGAGGAGTTAGTGTTTTAGTGCCCAAGGAGGAGAGGTGACTTTTACCTTTCAAAAGGTTGGCTCTTGCAATTTTTGATTTTAAAATATCAACTTTGAGAAAAACAGATTCTAAAGAGATTAAGAAAAATACTCTCCCAGCAAACATTGTAGCAGAGTATCAGAAGATGCAGGATGCATGCCTTGCTTCTGAACATGATGTATTGGTATAATTGGTACCTTCTTCCCCTTCAGTCTTCAGATGGATCTCAGCCATCTGAGGAAGAACCTGTTCCTGAAAAGACAAAGCGTTCCCGTAAGGACAGTTCTGCTTATTGGAAATCTTTGGCCACAAGAGAAAACAAAAATGACATCTCCTTCAGACCCAGAAAAGTACGTACAGCAGCAAAACATGAGTGCAGTTCCATGGTAATGTAAAGGTATTCCTTGCTGAGATCAAAACCCAGAACAATCCAATGACATTTCCACCATTCAACTAGCTTAGAAATGACGTGACACAGCCTGGAGAGGTTGCCACCAAACAAGAAAAGAATATGTTAAAGAGTTAATGGATGCATATTCTATAATAACACAAAGATATATATATATATATATATGTATGTATGTATAAAACAAATATTTGTGGAAATCAAGCTCTTATCAGATTTTAAAATTGGATTAAAGTGCAGCCACAGTAAAATAAAAATGCAATTACATTTATGACACATATTTTTATACTCCTGCTTTTAAAAGATAGGAGTCTATTTGCATGGGATGGGCACCAACTTTTTTCAGTGACAGTTACTGAACTAGATGGACACAGCACACTAAATATTTCCTACCTAGAGCTGGAATAGTGGAAATACAACTTTTCTGTCTTGTTAATACATGCTTAGAAATAACTGAGAAACAGAACAACATAATCAAAGCGAGGTAATATTTTTTCTCCTTAAAAAGGAAAATAACACCACTGCTGGCTGAACAGTTGTGTTTGGAGTTTGTTTATCATCTCCTTAACCCTGATTTATGCTAGTTTCTACAATGGTCTCAGAAGACTGAGGCTACATAGCTGATGACTCTATAGCTAATTACTATTTTCCACTCTGAGGATCATAAGGCTGAGTCAGTAATTTTAAATAATTACCTTAAGATCGTATTTCCCACATTATCTGTAATCGGAGTCCATGGCATGATATAGATTGGAAGTGACAACAAGAGAACGCTCTGTTTATACACACACAAATTGTTGACCTCTGCTCTGCTGGGAGGCCACATTGCTTCTTTTCTATGTCTCATAGTGGAAAGGAGCGCTAGAACATGTCTCTCTTTGGCTAACAGTATCTTCTTAGTGCTTCTGTTGCAAAAGGCCCATTCAAATTAACTACACATACCTGTATTTTGTAGATATGGAGCCCTGATGCCACAGCAATGCAGCTTGCAGAAAAGCGAGAATTGCTCTGTGAACGTGCTGCTCTTTGTGGGCACATGGAAGATTTTACAACCCTCTTCAATAGAAAATTTAAGAAATAAGCACAGCACCTGGAGAAAGCTACTTCAGCACAAGTTTTGAGAAGACAAAGATGTAAAAGGCTACTCCTTTACAAGGAAGGAATCGTGCAGTGCTCAGTAAATATATCTCAGTTACCATAAAAGAAAATCATGTCAAGTTTTTCCTCTATAGATTATGTTGCATACACATAGTCTTCTGTTGAGGGCTTAGTCTCAAAAAAGATTTATCTTCATGTGATTCTAAGTCTTGGAGCTGACTCAGTATACTTCCTAGAATAGCCACTATTGTGACACACACGTCCTTTGTAAAGGTGTGGCTTTATAAGGCTTTCTTCACCCCAACACAAAACTTCTTCTTGGAAGATACATTACCCTTCTACTTTAGATATATAGATATGAAGATAGCATTCAGTAATTAGCTAAGTCAGCAATGTTCTGAGTTGCCTGTAGAGGCAATAGAGAGTTCAGAATTTACAGCCAGGACTATCACAGTGCCTAGTGTACTTCTTTAATGTTCTCCCATTCATTTGCCAAAGTGCATGTGAGACCTGAAACTGCTTCCACCCCAGCAGGCTCATATTGTTTTCCTTCTGATTTTCTGAAAGGATAATAATCTTGATATAATAATCTGTAATCCATTTGCCATGTCTCCCACAGGTTGTTGTTATCTCTCAGATGAAAGGGGGGTCTCATAAGGGGTGCTGATGGAGACCTGCACTGCAGAGCTCCAGCCACTGAGATCATCAAGTCCAGCCTTTGACCACTGTGTCACCCAGACCACGGCACTGAGTGCCACATCAAGTCTTTCCTTACACACATCCAGGGACGGTGACTCCACCACCTCCCTGAGGAGTCCATGCCAATATTAACCCTTTCTATGAAGAAATTCCTCCTAATGTCCAACCTGAATATGTATCTCTTCATCCTCCAGGAAATTTTTCCTAAGCTTTTCCAATTTGCCAGAGGGGGTTATTAACAAACACTGTTCTGGGGCATCCAAAATTGACATCACATCCATTGTTCCAAATTTTTTGCCTCTATCTTCTTTCTAAGAGATTTATCTTGCTCCATCACCTCCTGAAGGACCAATTGAAGCAACTGATTCATGTCCCATTCCCTCCGAACCACTTCTGGTTCAGCAGCTCCCTGTGAGCATTCCTGAGAGCTGCAAAGCTTTCACCAATAATGACTGTCTGAGGTTTGTCCTGACTTCTCCTGAAGAAGAACATTCCAGTAGGTCTGGACCCCACCGATCACTCCACCAGAGCCAAGGGTGCCTGTCTGTGATGGCAGTTTAACATTGTGACCCACCTCTGCAGCTGGGTAACTGAGGTTCTTGTTAACAGATCCCTCGGGGGCAATCAGAGTGAAACCACACTGAATGACCAGTGTGTGATTTTTATCTGCCAGCATAAAACTTCTGCTGGCTGTAGATGATTGTAAATAACAAAAATAGTAGAGCTGCAGTTAAGTCATAGAAGGCAGCGTGGGCAAGGAGCCCGTGAACAATCGTAAATGAAACTGCATCTCTGAAAGAAGGAGAAGCAAAGGGGCAATTTGCTGAACAGTACCCATCAAAATAAAATCAAGCAGCAGTCAGAAATTATACTGTAAGGTAAAACTGTGTTTCTGGCAGAGATCTGTCATGGAGATTACCTAGGATAGTTCACAGCCTTCACATGTCCAATGAGGATTTTCCTAGTTCTTAGTACAAGGTTGAGGAGCACACTGTTCCCTGTGGAATCCTCTACTACCTGTGTCAGGAAGGGATCATCAAAGCTTTCCAAGAACCTCCTGGACTGTCTGTACTTTGCTGTGTTGCCTCTCCAGGTGTCAGGGTGGTTAAAGTCCCTCATAAGAGGGGAGAACCAGGGCCTGTGTATTGAGGCTGCTTTGAGCATCCTGCATTGTGGCATCATAGTGGTGATGGAATAAGGAGGCTGTGTTCTGTGCAGGACACCCATCACAGTCCCCAAGGGATGGAGGGATAGGAAAACCTGCTTGACCTGGAGGAGGCAGAGCCACCCACGGCTCCCCTCACCATCAGACTAGCCTGGGACAGTGTGTTACAAAGCAACCCCTCAGCCAGGGGCAATACTTGAGCAGGTGACATCCCACCTGCCCCTGGCCCAGCAGGCTAAGGACAAGGGAACAAACAGTGGAGTATCCTGAGGCTGTGGAGTGCAGCTGGGATGCTGGCAGAAGGCTTGGCAGGCCAGGGAATGCCATGGCAGGATTCCCAGACTTGGTGAGGCAGAGGCAGACAGGTCAGCATGTTCTCTCCCTATCTGGCCAGCCCGTGGGCCTCGGACATGGGGATGTGGGGACATAGGGACAGTGGGCTCAGGTAGGGCTGTCCTCACAGGGCAGGAGGCAGCTGCCAACATCAGCTACCATGATGGCCGCCAGTATGCAACTGAGTCTGAGCGGCTGAGGAAGGCCAGGCTGCATGTGGAAAAGGCCATTAAGGTAAGGGGTTTGATTTCACACTGCCCCGAGATGGCACATGCTGGCATTTGTGCGCCTGTGGCTCAGGAGAGCCAAGCCAGAGCATGGGGGTGGGCAGGCTGAACTGGCTGCTGTCCCGCAGGAGAAGAAGATCTTTGCAGTGCAGGGCCCTTACCCCGTCATCCGCCGGCTGCTGCGCGCCCGGGGCTGGGTGGAGAGGAAGCTGCCCCGCAATGGCAGGCAGAAGCAGCAGCCTGGCGACCGAAGCAAACAGCAGCTGGAGAAGAGGGCAAGTGGTGGCGGTCATGAGCAGGGGGAGGCAGTGCTGAGCCCACGTGGTGGGGCACAGCCTCCCTTGGGCACAGCAAAGCCCCTGCCCCACCCACACGATAAGGAGAAGAAGGGGCAAAGGGAAGATGAAGACAAGAAGGAAGACATGGAGCAGTGCAATGAGGACTCTGATGACATCCATGACCTCATGGTTAGCTAAGAGGGCTAGGGCTGAGCTCTGCCACAGCTCCCCATGTCCTTCCCTTGGGACCCTCAGGGGCAGGGCATAGCTTGGGGCAGGAGGGGGGATCCCTGGCTCACCCCGGTCCACTCCCTCCCACAGTCCTTCCTGGTGCAGGACCAGGTGCCAAACTTCCTCTGGACCATTCGCCTTAGCAGCATTGACCAGGAGCTGCTGCGGAGGATTGACGTGGTGAACCGCTATCCCCATCAGTCCGCGCTTTGCACCAAGGTGGGAGCCCAGGGCCTCAGGGAGAGGACACAAGGGGTGGGGGTGTCCAGAAGGGAACGACAAGCTTCTCTAAACAGGAGGGGCTGTGCCAAAATCTGCAAAACTTGCCCTGGTTCGAGCAAGTCGACTTCAATACCTTTTTCCCCCGGTGCTACCGGCTGGGGCTCATGGATGAGCAGGAAGCCTTCATTGGTGAGCCTGGGGCTGCTGCCCTCCTGTCACCCCTCGGGCTCCAGTCTTCCCATGTCCTGTGCAAGACTAGCTAGGGATGATGTTTCCCTCTTTCAGAGGATTTCCACCTGACAGCAGCTCGCAGCCTGCTCAAACTGGCCCTGCAGAAGGTCAGAGACAGGCTGGTGGGGACAGAACAGCTCCCAGAATCTGACAAGGTGCCAGGTGAGTGCACGGAGCTGGCTGAGCGGGGCAGAGGCGAGAGATGAAACAGGGAGATCAGGGCATGTCTGAGGGCTGAGCTTGGAGGCTGAGCCTCTGTTCGTGTCCGTGGCTTTGGATACCTTACTCCATCCCCTGCCCTAGCTCCAAAGGAACCTGTCCCACAGGAAGGCTCAGTGCTTTGGCCCCAAGGCTGGTGTAGGAGTCCTGTCTCTCACCCCATGCTGTCCACAGCAGAGCCGTGCTCCCCGCTGTATCCCCAGCTGGTGGAGGAGGCCCTGGAGGTCTGTGAGCAGCACCTGGGCATCCTGGGGCACCAGGACATCGACAGGAAGACCCCGTCACCCTGCCGCATGTGCATCGACTGGGACCGCTTCCTTCCGGAATACTACCGTGTGGCACAGTGGGTTCTCAGCAAGATGGGGGCAGGGGGGATGGTGGCAGGGCTGGTGCTGAGCCCCCCATGTCACTCCACAGTGAGGGGACCAGGCTGGTGCTGGGCAGGGAGCAGCAGGAGCGGTGCCAGGACCTGCTGCGGCGCCTGGAGGAGAAGCTGCCACAGTTCGGCATAGAGGGCAACCTCAACGTCTGGATCGTCAAGCCCAGCGCCAAATCCCGTGGCAGGGGTAAGGCTGGGGGAAGCATGAGGCACACATATCCCTACGGAGAGGGGATCCCACCATCACTGTGTTGCCCAGGCATCATTTGCACGACGCGGCTGGAGGAGGTGCTGGAGCTGGCGCAGAGCTGCACAGGATCCCCGGCGCGGACATGCGAGTGGGTGGTGCAGAAGTATGTGGAACGGCCACTGACCATCTTCAACACCAAATTCGACATCCGGCAGTGGTTCCTGGTGACTGACTGGAAGCCACTGACTGTCTGGTTCTACCAAGACTGCTACCTGCGCTTCTGCTCCCAGCCCTTCTCCCTGAGTCACCTGGAGCCGTGAGTGTCGCCCCCTCACCCCCAGCTCGCACTGTCCAGCCCCCGGCATCCCCTGACCCAGCCCCGCTCTCCCTGCCCCAGTGCCAGGCACCTCTGCAACGTCTCCATACAGAAGCGGTACAAAACATCACAGCCGGACTCCCGTGTGCCCCCTGACAAGATCTGGTCCAACAAGCAGTTCCAGGCCCATCTGGCACAGCTGGGCCAAGCAAATGCTTGGCAGCAGGTGATGGTGCCCGGCATGAAGGCAGCGATCCTGAACGCCCTCTGTTGCACCCGGGACCAGGTGGGCTCCCGCAAGGGCAGCTTTGAGCTCTTCGGGGCCGACTTTCTCATCGCGGAGGACTTCCAGCCCTGGCTGCTGGAGATCAACTCCTGCCCCACCATGAGGCCCTCATCAGTGGTGACACGCCAGCTGTGTGCCAACGTTCAGAGGGACACGCTGCGCCTTGTGCTCGACCGCAAGGACAACCCCACCTGTTCCATTGGTGCCTTTGAGCTCCTCTACAGGGAGGTAGGCTGGGGGTTGGGGACAGCCACAGCCCAGGCATCCCAAGCCCCCGCTGCCCCTTGTGTCCTCCTGCAGGCAGCCGTGTCCTCATATCTGACTGTGGGGCTGAAGCTGATGGTCACAGGCTGTGCCCTGAAGAAGCCCCAGCTGGCAAAGCATCGATCCCAGGACAAGCCCTCCACCACTGTACTCAGTACTCCCCAGCTCCCTGCACCCTCAGGGGACACAGCCACCAAGGGCCCCTGGTCCAGAACGGCACAGGAAAAGCTGCCTCCTGGGGGACCACAGAGCAGCTGCTGCCTACCCGAGTCTGACCCTCCAGAACTGCTACAGCCCCTGGACTGCTCTGCTGGGAGCCAGGAGCTGCCATGGCTCCTTCACCTGGTGGTGGGGCAGCCCAAGGAAGCTCAGCCCCAGGAAGCTCTTCCCCAGACAGTCTTGCCGGAGATCACCAGCTGTCCTCTGGATAGGGGGCCTGTGCCACCGCCCCGGGGAGCAACCAAGAGCCCCTGGCAACCTCTGGGCGGTTCTGCCAGGAGCCAGGAGCTGCCATGGCTCCTTCACCTGGTTGGGCAAGCCGAGGATGCTCAGCCTGAGTCAGCTCAAACCCAGGAAGCTCAGCCCCCAATCAATTGCCATCCCCTGGATAGATTGCCATTGCCCCGGGAAGTGCCCAGGAGGCCCTGGCGGCCCCCAGGGGCCGGGAGCCAGGGATTGCCACAGCTCAGTCAGCCGCGTGGGCAGCCTCAGGCTGCTCGGCCACACATAGTTCTGCCCCCGATCAGTGCCCGTCCCCCGCTGCGGGGGCCTGTGCCACAACCCCGGGGAGCCCCCAGCAGACCCTGGCGACCCCCGGGCTGTGCACCAGCTCCTGCAGGACTTCCTGCCAGGCCAGCACGCCTACCGGAGCTGTAACAGCACCGGGACGCGCGGCCCTGCCTGGGACAGGCGAGCACGGCAGCTCCCACGGCAATGCAGAAGACGCCCCCACGAGATGACAGCTCCATGCCCGTCCTGGATGGTGTGACGCGGCAGCACCCAGCTGCCTTCCACCGGAACGAGAGCCCGTTGCTGTGCCGCGGTAGCCACCTTAACCTGCACGCCTGCTTTAATAGACTTGCATGAGAAGTAGCCTGGCTTGGACCTTCTGTGTGTGGGAGATATGGACACAGCTGGGGATGATGCTACAGGCAGGACCTGGGGCTGCCAGGGCAGCTCCTCTGCTGGGATAGAAACACAGGAGGCAGGAAAAGCTGCCTCCATTCCTGCCTACCTGTGGTGGCCCCTGCCAAACAGAGCTGTGGCACCTGTGACATTGCTGCACCCCAGCACTGGGAACCAGTCAGGCACAGAGTGCTGGCAGGGCTGGTGCCCCCTGCAATGCCAAGGGGATGCCAGGAGGAATCCCATCCTGTGTGCATGACAAGGAAAGAAGTGGGTGCTTGAGAGCCTGGCAGCAGGTGGGGATTAATGGGCTGGCAAAGGGAAGTCAGGTATCCTCAGTGGTCCCCTGTGGGCACTAGGGCTCCTGGGGCTGCTCGGAGGTACAGGAAAGGATGTGGGGGGGGGAGTGCAGTGGGGCCCTGGGGCAACACCAGCTCCTGCAGGCTCCTTTTGTGACAAGGTTACCCACCTTGTTACAGAATCACAGAATGGCTTGGTTTGGAAGGGACCACAGTGGTCATCTGGTGCTACCTCCCTGCTCCAGCAGGGTGATCCCAGAGCGCACGGCACAGGATTGTGTCCAGGTGGTTCTTGAGTGTCTCCAGGGAGGGGCATTCCTTAGTCTCACTGGGGGATCTATTCCAGTGTGTGGAGTGAGCTCTTCCTGACAGCTGGGACTTGCACAGCCAGGACAGCCCCTGTGCTGGCAGAGAGCAGACAGGATCTCATGGCTCCTCAGCCCTTGTGCCCACCAGTCCCTGTGTCTGCTCCTGTTCTTCGAGGATGGCTGGGCTGGGCCCCTTCTGCCCCACTCTGGGCTGGGCAGGCATGACCAGTGCATCATATATCAGCTGCAGAAAAAGGCTGGTGCTTCTGACAGAAGAGTTCTATGTGGAGATTAGCTGGGAGAGTTTTCTGCTGTTAGAACCAGTTCCTCAGACCACAAAGTTCTTCCTCACTGGGGAACTCCTGCTGCACTAAGGTCCAGACAGACCATTTTCTGCTGGCTGCATTCATCAAGGCCACTGGAGCAAGTGAAAGAGAACCTGGATGCAAGGGGAAAATCAAACCTGGTCAGCAGCAGGGGCCATCTGCATCAGTTTGGATCATGTAACCATGTTGGTCAATAGCCCCTGAAAAAGCTGTTTGGCAGAGCAAGTATTGAGGGGGAAGCATCTTCTGTTCCCTTAGGAAATCCATATGGGGATCATCCTTGGGCCTTCTCATCCCAGCCAGAATGGGCTACACACTGTCCCAGTGTCACAAGCTGCTGCTAGTGTAAAGGTAACAAAGAGGAAGTTTTATTTCTGACTCCAACATGTATACTTTTCCAAAGGTAACAGTGGATTGGAGGGTGAACACACCACCTCTCCAAGGACACTGGACAAACTACCAGTACATCAAATTTCTCCGCCTCTATGAAGGAATGCAAAACAATAGGTTATTTACAGAAAGTTGTGTGAGAAAGTTTTCTACAAGAATGTAAACTCAGAAGGCTTTAGAAAATCTTAAAAAATCAGGGTGACACTCCCAGTCTTCACAAGTTGTTCCACACAAAGAAAGGGAGAAGAGCTGACTTAACTGGCATTTTGATATGTGCCACTCAGTCAGAAAACCCAGTGCTCAGAAAACATTTTTGCATGACTGGTCAATTCATTCAGATGCCAGTGGTCCAGAGGCAGAAGTGGAGCAAGTGGAGGGGCTTGCTTGAGTCAGAATGAATTTTTCAAGACTGTCCTCAAGTGTGGCAGTGAGGATGTATTTAGAGACTCCCTTTGTACATCAGAAGTGGAGTAGGAGAATCTCTTGCATGAAGCAATGACAGCAGCACAGGAAGATTTTAGGGATCTAAGAGCAGATGTCACAAGGAGAGTCAAAGGATGAAGCTCCAGAACTTAAATGACGTCAGCAGAAATAAGGATGTTGAACAAACAGCTGGAAGTAAGTTGTGAGAGAGGGAAAGAAACTGTGCTAATGGACTGGTTATGGAAAAGATGAGTGATTATTTGGTGGATGGTCTTAAAGGGAGCCAAGGGATAGTCAGAGAGAGTGACCTTGGTAATAGAGAGGAAAGCTCTGCTCTCTCACGTGACAGACCCTTCTGGGAAGCTGAATCATTTGTGTGTCAGAAAATGTACTGGGAACAAGTAATTCAAACAGATTACTACTGTGACTCAGTCTCTTGAGATGGGTGACACAAGCAAAAAATAAATCAAAGGGGGAAACCAGTGCAGAAAAGTTAAGCAGACAGAGAGCAGCAAAAAAAGGAAAGGAAAGATGAACTCTACACATGTACACAACTTAAGGCCAGAGGAGTTGTATGCTAGTGCTGTTTCACAGGCAGGGTGTCATCTAACCTCACCCACACTTTGTGATTTGCCTTTGAAGTTCAAGCACTTGTGAAGCCTTCAAGGATTGTTTCAATCTAGCAGAAGTACCTCGGGCTGGCTGCTCTTGCTACCTCAGAGTTCTTCATGTCCTGCTGGATTTCTGCACACCTAATTCCCTGTTTCATCCATGCCCCCACCCAGGCAGCCCTCACACATCTACCCGAAACACAAACATGCACAGTGAGTCCCTTTGTGCAGTTTCTTGTTCCCAAGACTTCCTAAGCCTCTCTGGAGTTTCCCCAGCCTGCCTCTGCTATGGATGTTCAAGGAGGAAGATGTGATCACAGTTACCTTGTGCTAGCAAACAGGACATCAAGTCATCACTTTGATACCACAACAGCTTCAGTAAAAGGCACAAAATAACATTTATATGATAAAAATCCCTCTCACCTCTGTCCTCACATTAATCTTACAGGTGTCCTACATCCAGTACATGTATAATAAAAGAACCTGCTTTTTCCTCCCCATTTTAAACACATTTAGCATTCAGCTGGGTTTTCGTGAAAGGCAATTTGTAGCATCAATATTGTTCTAGTCCCTGTAATCTGTGCTCATATGCTAATGCAAAACAGACAAAAAATCCACATAGTGAAATTCTTGGGCTGCTGTAAGCACAGTGGAGCTAATAAATACATTTACAGCTTAGGACTTTTGAATGGCTCCTGAATAACCAGCTTTATCAATTGTTCGAGACTGAATCTCAGGAAATTAAATTTTGCATTAGTACTGCCACAAATCTCTTGCCACAGCTCCAAGGAACACCTCATTTATAATCTGAAATCAGGGAAGACTTTCAGTTAGAGGAATTGTATTAACTTAAATGGGCTGGAGGAAGGAGGCTTTCCTCATCCCTAACTAAGGGCCTACTTCCTTCCCCCAAAATGAACTTCACTGGGGCAAGGCTAAATCATTGTGTGTTGGCATTATGGGCCATGGAGACCTCCTGGAAGAAGGCAGGGGGAAAAAAATAAAATAAAGTGGCAGAGTATTTGCTGAGTGTGGTCTTACAGAAGGATGGGGTGATTAAATCCTCTCCTACTACCAGCAGTACCTGTACAACCCAACAGCTCTTCTCCTGTGGCACAGGGATTGCAGGGAAATCAAACACTCTGGAGCTGCTACAACTGCTGCAGCCTGTGACATGCTGCTTGCAGGAGAAACAGAACCCACAGACACCCAAAGGCAGGAGAGCTGTAGAAACACAGAAAACAGTGTACAAACAGGAATCTGTTAGTTTTGTGCAATGCAGCTCCTAGCTGGTGACTAAAGATGCCAGAAGAAGCCTGGCACATCATAGGGAATTGCTGTTGAGATGTGCAACCACTACACAGGACCAACAGAAATGCTCACAAGAGCCAGAAGTAGCTTCAAATTGCCTATTAATTCTGGATGCCTGTCAGCAATTGTTATCTGATGGGCCAGAGTGAGCTGGGATCTTCTACGGAGGAAAAAAAAATAAATCAAATCTAGCCATTACTAAAAAGAAATAGCTAAAGAATCATTTCATCATGACTTTCATCCCCTTTTGCCTCTTAGCCCCCCTTCACAATGGCTGTTTCCTCCTGGCAGCACTCCCTCTCAGCTTGCTGGAGCTCTTGGCCCTGCTCTTCCCACACCATTCACCCTGTCCCAGCTGAGGGGGTCACACTGGTAAAGGTGCAGGACCTCCCTCCAGCTGCCTTCAGCTGCCTGTGAATTGCCAGCAGCTGGGGGCATCCCCTCCCAGCCTGATCATTCAGGGCTTTCTCCTTGTCACCATGTGGCTCTGAAAGCTTTAAAGCTTTCCTGGGTGAATAGATTTGAATTTATCAATAAACAAGGAATATCCACCTTCTGACAGTCAAACCTGCGTATATGCAGGCACCATCCGCATTTGAAACACCGATTTGCATCTTTTTGTAAATGAGTTTGCTGGGGCCAGGCTTGTGAAGTGTGCTTTCAGTGTGGGAGGAAGCTTTACCTGAATGTAAAAATATTCAGTGAAAATGAATTTCAGAGATGCATGTTGCTCTGCTTACAGAAACCGATTTTATGTGACCCTTCAGCAGTCACAGCAGGATCTGAAAAATTCTGAAATATGGTCATTTTAAATACAATTTTTGTGGGGTATGTAATCAAAACTTTAAAACTAACCATTTTCTGTCAGGCTCAAGATAGAGTTATAAATAAAAAAGACAAAACCAAACCCAAAAAGAAAACAAACAAACAACCCCCCCTTCATGCTTCAAATATCTGTTCTAACAGACTTTTGAGACTTACCATCAATAGTTTTTAGTTTTCACTAAAATGAATGCCAGCAAATCTGTGGGCTTTGGGCAGTTATGTTTCCTTGACTCTATTTGCATGCTTATGCACTAAGGGAAGAGAAACAATTGCTCATGACCCATCACCACCAAACGCCTCAGCTGCGAGGCTGAATGTTAACTACTGCCTGTTTACAAGGAGTGCTTGCAGCAGTCTCAGGAGCTTGGGAGAGGCTGGATCTCTCCAAACAATGACAGAAGAGTGGGTTTGGCATAACCCCCACTGAGTAGCTCTTTTTGCTTTGGTCCTGCTGCTAACTGGGGAGCCTTGGTGTGCCATTGCACATGTGCTGGGAGCAGGGTAAAGCAAGATCCTTGCTAGACTCCTGGATTTAAAATCCTGCCTGGACCTTCAGAAGAGTTTTCTGAGATGTCATGAACACCATTCTACCCCATACACCTCCCAGTTAATTTATCTCACACTCTGTGCCTTGGGGCCTGGCTTGGTACCATGTAAAACATGCCTGAGAGACTCTCTAAAGCCCTGTCTTTAGTTTATCCTCAGCCACTGACATTTTCAATCTCAAGATCAGCTGCAGCAAGAAACTGTGGTGAAGAGGTCCTGAGTCCAGTTCTGGTATGGAGCTCCTGATCCAACATCTGCTCGGGAATCTTGTGTTAAAGAGGCACTAGAAAAAAAACAACAACTAGACCAGTCAAGCTTTAGTACCACACCTCATCACCTGCCTCTCCTTCATTCTTGAAGGGCTGCCCATTCCCTCCCTGCACCTCCCTTCCTCCTTATCAGGAGCACTGCAAAGGCCTCCCAAGGGAATGGAAGAAGGAGGGCTGTCACCCTGGCAAACACCATCACGGCACAGCAATGCAAAAAGACCATTCTCCTTTCTTTAGTAGTAAAAAAATGCCTCCTGATTCCAAAAGGCTTACACTACAGTAGCTGAGACATCAGTACTGTTTCACTGGGTTCTCTGCCCAGGGTCCTGACAATATTCAGAAATTTGCCTGGGAGCACTAAACTAAGCCAAAAAAATTGCAGCACAAGTGAAAGGCTCAATTGAAAGTCACATCCAAGCAGGCAAGACACAGTGCCAAGGCAGTCAGCAGCCTGGTGGATATTTTAGGCTATTTAATCCTTCAAATATATGCCAAGTATCTACCTGCAAGTCCTCAGCAGGCAGCTTTGCTTTAGTGAGGGGTTCATTCCAAAGGAAGGTAAATGTTAGTGCCTTCCTTCCACTGGAGCTTCTAATAACATCAAGTCAAATAATTATTTCATACTAATAAATGCAATACAACACAAATTATTAGATTCCTAACAATCCTGTTTTGGGGAGGCTCCCCGATCCATAAAGCTGAATCACTTTGTGAGGAAATCACCTGTGTTTGAGGTCTGCTCCTGGGGGCTGGGGCACGATGGTGATGGCATAGGGAGGAACGGGGCAGTTTGACCACATGCCATGAATAAAAGTCACTGTCAGGGGAAAGATCCCCCCACAAGGCTTTTGGCTCGGCTGAGCAAGAGGGACCCAGCGTTTTGCACGCTCTATTTTCTTCTCAGCCCAGAGCAGGACTTGGGGCACAGCTGTCAATCTGAGCTGCTTTTCGTCTTCCTTGCCAATACTTCCCCGCTACATTTTCCCTGCGGCAGGCAGCTGACAGGGGAGAGGTCCTGGTGCCGAGCACAGCCAGAAGGACAGAGCTCTCTCTGCATGCCTCCAGGTGCCGCAGCGCTGCAGGGCCGAGCCCCCTGCACTTCCCGGCCGGCGAGGACCCGGGAGACGCACCCAGGACCGCAGGGTCCTCACCATCGCACAGAGATTTCTCCGCTTCTCTGGCCGCTGCTGCAGGGTTTTCGCCGCAGTTTTCTTCCGATCTCTGCTGCCCTCTGGTGATGCGCAGCCGAGGCAGAGAGGAAAGCCCTCCTGAGGAACCAAAGCCTCTGTCTTTTGCAACAAAATCTGACTCTCAGCCTCATTAAACCCCCAGCGTAGGCACAGCTGGTTTGATTCTTCTTTGTCCCCAACACAAACCGTAAAGTCACTCGGTGAAGGATTTCTTGTCCTACAACACCACAGAGAATTCACTGAGAAGTTAATTTGTCCTTATTACCTCACACTAGGTAAATACTGGTTTAATCAATTTACAGACTTCAGTATTAATTAGGGGAAAAAAAAACCCGGTAGGATGAGTGTCAAAGACACATGAATTTTTGTCTGCATCAGGAGCCATTCTGAGAAACTTAGTCCTGCCCCATCCACTGCTGCTTACAACCCCACATTTAGATCAGATATCTATTTTCCATTAGCAACTCAAGGAAGGGGCTACCACTCAGAAGGTCTTATCCAGATCCTGTGCAGAGCTCTGGGGAAAAATCCAGGGGAGGATATTATCTAATCCCTGCCTAATACACTTCCCAAATAAGTTAAGACAAAAGCTGCCTTTCTTATAGAGATAAATGCTGTGGCAAGCAAGCAGGGATGGACCCAGACTGCTTCATATTCCAACAAGCTTCATTTTCTCCTGAGCTCCACTGTTCCCATCACCTGCTGCAAAACAGATTTTTAAACCACGCACAGACTGCTCTGCCTCTGCTGCATGTGCTGAGACCAGTTGAGAGCAGAGGAAAAAGAACCCCATTAGGCAGGCTCCTGGCTGAAGAGACAGATCTGCTTCAAACCCGCTCCTCCACTGCCTTTTGGCATCCTCCTGGACAATCTCCATGGCTCAGCGCTGCTCTGCAGGGCCCAGAGGGAAATGCTTCCCTAAAGCACCTGCCAGAGAGCTGAAAATTGCCAGCAGGCTATTCCTATGCCACTTTACTTGGTCACAGTAGGGAGGCAATGCAGCCCTGTGGATAACACACCAACCCAGAAATCCAGCCCCTTGTTTCTCTGCTGCATCTCTAGGAACAATCTCTCTGTTCCTCGATGCTTGAATTTCTGCCTCTGCAAAAGACATGAAGGTATCTTTTCCACTGTAAAGCAGCGTGAGAGCTGTTGGTAACAAGATTTATGATTATTGAGGAGTTATTTAGTACAGCTTTTAGATCCCGCTCCATTGATTTTGCTTCACAGACTCAGTGGCTCCTGCCGCTATTACCGGTTAACTCACAACAGCCCACCGGTACCTCCTGGCCGTGGTGTTTGTGGAGGAGGATCCTGGCACTCAGAGCTGCTCAGAGAGCCATGGTCACCAGGGGATTTACAGTCCAAATTAGAGCTTGGATATAGCTCTCTTTCTTTCTTTTTGTATTACCCCATTGGATGGGGTGCTTGCAATAAGCATAAACCACAACCACCAGTGTCATATTTAACTCATGTGAAACTTAAGAGGGTGAAACAGCTTTCTCTGATAAGCCCTGTGAAAAATAAATGGTGAATGTAGATCCTAAGGTAGGTTACTCCTCATCAGTCCTGCTGCTTCACAAGGGCCAGTTCAACACCCCTTGTGAGTTCTGCTGCCCTGTGCTGTCCTGTTTTGCAATCCCAGGGAAGTGATGGGTTATGCAGTGGAGGATTTCTCTGGCTGGTGCATATTTTGATCCATAATGAATCATTTTAAACAACTGTGCTGCAGTGCAAAGGGAGGTGCCTTGTCCAGGTCACAGTGTTTGGGTTTAGGTGAGGAGGTGGGTTAATAGCAGGTAAATGAACCTTCTGCCTCCAAGACTGTCCTAGGTTGCATTATTTGGATAGAAACAAACAATTTTCCCCTTCAGTAAAATCTATACCATTTCACTCAGTGGGATTAACAACTAATAATAATTTTTTAAAAATTAAAAAGCAAGCCAATGTGGCAGAAGCGGACTGCCTGAACATCCTTTGTGTGTGATGTGTCTGAGCACATGAGGGACCAAGAGCCTGAGTCACTGAAGGGGAAGGTCTCAGGAAGCCCACATCAACATCAAGTCATTCAGGAGCACTTCTGCTTTGTTTATGCAGTTGTCTTTTAGCCACAGTCACAAAATCAAGTCTCCCTTCAAGTAGCTGAGCTGCCAGTTTGTGGTCCACTATGAAACAGCACAAACTCAGAGTGAGTGCTGCCTGTGCTTTGCCTCCTTGGTCCTCCAAATCTGAGTTAAACTGGGTAGGTTGGGAGGCAGTGCTGCAGGATTTTCCATTTCCTAATCCTAGCAGAGACAGCAAGCCACCCCCAAACAGATCATCCTACCCTACCAAATCAAAACCGAAACAGGAGGTCAGTACTCCAGCCTAGACTCAAAGTTAGGTCTTAATTCAAACACTTTTGTTTTACTCCAAATCTCATTCAAAAGGTCACACTGGACAGAGAGTGTCTGCAGACAGGAGACATGAAAATGCCTTTGCCATGAGGGGGGTTTGTGGACATTGGAGCCTCTCTACAGCACCATTGGACCCTTTTCTATTCAGGATGCAAATAATTGTGACTGAACTGCATTGACAGATTTGGATTTTCATTTACTTGGAGAGAATGGCCAGTAAGGTAATAAGGTAATTAAAGGTCCTTAATAAGGTAATTAAAGGTCCTCTTTAATAAGCCAGCACAAGACATTTTATGTCTGCCGGCTAGTGCCCAGTGTAACCGAAGTTCAGCTAAACACACTGCCAAAGGAACATCCATTTTACCTAATGTTTATTGACCAGATTTTAAAAGCAGCAGGCTGCTGCAGGAATCCTCCCGAGAGCTCCGTGCTGCCGTGCTGCTGGGGCTGGCTCCGCAGCTCGGCTCGCTGCGCTCTGCCGCCGCTCGGGGAGCGCCTTCCCAGCCTCCCGTCTCTCCAGCGAGAGACCAGAGCTCCTCCAGCTTTCCGCTTCCATCCCGTACTGCGGCAGCGCCTGGAGCTCAGTGTGAGCCAGCCTGCCTGGAACGGCACAGAAAGGCTGGCCTTATCGCCGCTCGAACACCTCGTTAGGTGCTGCGTTAATTAATATATCACAGGGGCTGTCGGGAGCACACGCTGATTAACCGAGAGCCCAGTGGAGAGGGGCTGGGGGGACGCGTGATGCTGGAGCTGGTTGCTCTATTTAACTCCGGATCTTTTTGCTTCCCTGCAGCAGCAGCTTTTTGTCTGCGCCTCTCTAACGCTCTCTGTCAAAGCCCCAGGCATCACAACAACTTTGATTTCTTAAAGACAGACACAAACTACATTTGTGCTGAATTATTTTTACCCATAGATATCTCAGATGTGAAGATAGTACAAGGAATGAGAGTATTTTAACAAAACCAACCTGCCACACCTCAGCCCCAGCATTTTCAGATGTTTTTAAATGATCTGGAGATTTCAGGTCAACCAAAAGGCTGTTAAATTTTATTCATGATGATCTCTTTCTGAATTTTTAGTGTAGCTGGATGGCAAAAGCACAGTGGCCTCTCCCCTGCTGTCATTTTTGTTGGAAAACAGTCTCTCAGTTTCTGCTACCTGCTGTCATCCTTCTTTTGGCTTTGCTTAATCACTCATGCCCTCTGCCTCATCACAGCAACTGAAATCTATTTGGTCTGCCTTGTTTCACCTCTTTTCTGCATCTCTCCAGGCCTGCACCTCATCCTGGCTTCCCCTTCCCAGACAGGCACCACGCTGGTTCCTGGTTTTCTCCTCCGTGCTAAGTGATGTTTCTGCTACATCACTTCCAGCTCTGTGTGCTTCTCCCTCTTGCATCTGCCTCTTCCTCTCCACGGTTATCTTCTTTTTTTGGCCCTCCCTTCACTAAAACAGGCAATATTCCTGCACTGGAGGAAGTGCTCAGCACAGTCCTTGGGCACGGTTTTGAATTCCCATTGCTCACAATGGGAATTCAGTCTCCTTCAGTTACCCATAAGGGAGCTCAGCAGATAAGTTTTCAGCTGCCAGAGAGCGAAAGTCATCAGGAGGATTCTCTATTTCTGTCAAGAGCTTCTCCATTGCTACCACCACATACCCAGATCACATATCCTAATATTTTTCCATGGGAAAAGACAAGTCAGCCAGAACCTTGTGACTTTCAAAAAGCAATCACTGATTATCTCACTGTTGCAACCAGGAATGCCTCGAGGAAACTTGTACTTCTGAATGCAGCCAGGGCACCCGCAAAAATTTCTCGTTGGCAGGATTAAAAGCTGCACTTGTGCTGCCAAAATGCAAATGCCACTGTGAGCCAGCTGAGAGCACACCGGTAGTTCCAACCCTTTAAATAATCCAGATGCGTGATTGACTGGTGTTGCCCTCTTTGCATGTTGGGTTCACAGCTGCAGATCAGAGCAGCAGGACGTGCCTGGAGCTTGTGTCAACACCAACCTACACATGTTTAGCAGGGGCTGCTGGCCCACAGGAGGAAGCAGTTTGACAATTGCTACCAGGCGGAATTTCTGAAAAGCCAAACACCACATACAGCATTTCGTTGGGGAATTTAGGAGCTCTGATCCTTAAAGCTCCACAAAGGACAGGGATGTGGGGAACGGAAAGCATAGGGAGCAGCAAAACCACCCATCACTGCTTGTGAAAGGTGCTATAGACACTTTGACCTGCAGCTCTTCTTTCCCAGCTCTGGGTTGACCATGCTCTGCAGACATGAGGGAGAACAGTGCTCCAAGGCCAAAATAATCAGTACAGAGTGAAATTATCATGGCTTCCTGCTTCCAAGGAAGCTCAAGACTCTCACCTTAGTAGGGGTGGTGGCTGCCAAAAGTCTGTGATCTGCAGGACCAGACCATCTCCTTTACAGGGCTCAAACTGGTTGGATTTGGCCCCTCCTACTCCCACTTGTTGCAATTGCCAAGATCTGTCTCCACTTGTGCCCAGCACTAGAGGATGAGGACACTCAGCTCTGGGAACTCAAGTCACCCCTGTGGCCAGCACAGTGCATGTGGCAGCTGGAGTGGGTGGCAGAGTGTGGCAAACCACACACAAGGACTTGGCAAGCCATGAGAGCACAGTAACTTCAGCTAGAAATTACAGCCCTCCCTTCCAGTGGAAGGATATCTGCATGAGCATTTCCCAGAGCCCTGGATCTCCACTCTCCTGCACTGACACCTGCTCCAGCATGTGCAGTGAAGTGAATGTTACCACAGGGTAAGGTGCATCTCTGCAATCACCTCTGCATGCCCAAGCTTCACCTCCCTTTAGGGAAGGTGTGATCCCAAGGATGACAAAGGTAACAGACATCTCCAAGCTGCCTGGGTCAGATCAGGCGCTGTTTGCCCAACTACATACCATGAAAAGTATCGAGAAAATCCCTTCTCGAGATTGGCTGCAAACTGCCATATACATCATCTACATTTACATATACGTACAAAAGCTTAATATATATGTAAACTATATTTACACACAAACATATGTTAAAGCCTTTGGTAGGGTTGAATGATCCCTACAGGCTGAACTATTTGAATTTCTCAGGGAAAGACTTAGGCTGCATTAAGGATGTTAAGCTTAAGATATTTATATTAAAAAAATTTAATATTTTTCAATAGTTGAAATTCTTAAGGCCTTAATCAGGTTAGAGGGATTTAGAAGTTAGATCAATATCTCATCACACGGAATATAGAATTGGCTTTTTTCTAACTGCCTACAATAATGATTTGCTCATTTTAGCAGACTTCTCCAAGTCCACACAAGACACAGTGTGCCACCCTTCTAGTTTCCAAGAGCTCTGTGGCATTCCAAGGCATTACTGCAGAAAACAGATGTATTTTTATGGTAATCGTTTTAACATCTTTGACATTGTTTTGTAACCACCTTGGATCCCAATATGCTTCACAAAGCTGCAGAGAGAGGTGAGGGCTGATGAGTCTAAATTTAAGGAGCAGGAAACCTGACTCACTGCTGGCACTGCCAGTGGCTCCCTGCAGGAGCAGGTAAATCAGATGGTGCAGACACCCAGGATGGTGTCTGCAGCACCTCAGCCTTGCCCTGGAGCCTTTCTCCCTTCAGTCATTACCTTCAGGAGACATTCCCAGGGAGCAGGTGAGGATGAGAAAGCTGGCAGCATCCATGAATGTCTCCATCACCTGCTGCAGTGTGTCCTCACCCACCTTCCACTGTCACACAAGGAAGGGTGATCTTTTGGACAGCCTGTGGGTGGCCAGGCTGAGCAAAGATCAGTGTGACAATGTTGTGTGGGCAGGCCAAACCTAAACTCTGTGCTTTGCTTTAGGCAACAAGTTCCAAATAATAGTGAAAACGTCACTTCAAAACAGGCAAATAGCCTTTTCAACCATAATTAAAGACCTGGGAGAATTTTTAGTTTATGCTCCAAGCATTATACATTTCTAATGGTAAACTAGGAAAGGGGAGAGTATATGGAAATACCTGGGTTTGGATAAAAAGTTGTATTAAATTTTCAGAGATCCAGGTGTTGTTTAGTAACCTCTGAAAATGTGTTGCTGTTGAAAATGGAAACATTTGGATGACCATTTTTAAAAGACCATGAGAAACCTAGAGATGCCTTTCCTCTGGCCCTGCCCTCAGCTGGGACAATCCCTGACTGCCTGGGACCATGAGAGCTCTGGAGCATCACCCTACAAGCAGCCACAAGAGCCTCTAGGTCATTGTATGTCAATTCTCTGCTCATGAGACCCACATGTTGTGGTGACCCTTTCTTTCCTATGCTACAAACAGCAAGCAGAGAGACCTTTCTGGAGGGAGGAAACTGTGGTGAGTGGAAGATAACATCTGCAAGGTGATGCTGCTGCTAAGATTTCTGCACTGTGACTTCTGCCACATCCAGAGCCAGCAAAGCTCCTTGGAGACAGACTCCTCCAAAGCCATCTGCTTGTGAGGGTGTTACCTCACACACTTCGCAGGGAACAAGCAGAAATCCAGCACAGCTCCCCTGCCCCCCTGGCTGACAACCCAGAGCCCATAAAGGCTAAGCCCAGCCAAGGAATTAAATATCATGCTGAAAGACCAAAGCTCTCCCTCCCCTGAAACAGAAGGTAAATATCTCTAGCATTTACACTACCAAAGTTATATTGGAGAAGGCTCCCATAGAGACACTGATTCAAAGGAAAGTGTTGCCGGGGTTTTGGCTAGCACATGGATTTAGTCCCAGCTGCAAAGTCATGTCCTGGGGACAGGAGGGACTGGGACAGCCAGGGTCACCCAGCCCCCCCGGCTGCCTGGCTGAGGAGCAGTAGAGCATTAGTAAGAGCTGGAGGGAAAAATAATAGAGGAGGATAAAAATAAAAATACTCAAACTCCATCTTGTCATTAATATGAAATATATATATATATACTCAACCACCATTTTGTCCTTAGTAAAACAGGACCAGGTTATAATTTGGAGGTGCACCCCCTGCTCCATCAAGCCCCCTAGTCTCCTGCTGCCAAATCCCTGACATACCGAAACAGCCCTGAGGCATGGGGCCTTGCTACCCCAGAACAGGGATTTCCTTGGGAACATCAGCTTTGCTCCAGAAACAGGATGATGGCTGGTTTGGATTCACACTTCCTTGCTGTCAGGAAGCCAGGTCTGTCCCACGGCTTGGCTGAGCATTGGAGCTGGAAGCAGGAATAATCTGAGGCTGAAAAGATGCTGCTGGTAACAGAGAGGAAAGCAACATTTTTGCCCTCATTAGCTACGTCCCCAGTCCTCTCCTACCCTGTTTTGATGTTTCTCCAGGCCCTGTGATGGTTTAAACTCCTGTGGGCTACCATGGAGTTGCAGGCACTGAGCATCAGATCAGTTTTTCCCAGGGTGCTCCCGACTCGGTCTCAGGATGCAGCACCAGGCAGCAGAAGCTGCCTTGCCCAGCACTGCAGGCTGCCTTCCCTTCTCCTCAACGACGTAATTCCTGAATCTCTTCAAATAATCAACTTCAGGAGGAAAACGAGAAAGAAAAGCCTGTGGGATTTACTTTGTTTCTGGGGAAATCAAAGGTAGCAAGGCACAACAAGAGAACTCCCCTTCCCATTAGTGTGGAATTCTGCTCTGAATGCAGAGCCCTTCCCACGACACAGCTCAGCCCCAGTGGCTCACAGGAGCAGCTGAGGTTGTGCAGCCTGTCCTGAGACACAGAAAGCACCCTGCCCTCCCCAATGCCTCAGCAGTCTCTTTCACCCCTTACAACGTAGCTGAATGTTTCCAGCTGCCTGTTTCACTGCAGTCCTCCAAAAGCCTCTGTCTGCAGACCTCAACAGCTCCATCCTCCTCTAGGGCAGGGGCTGCCTGCTGTTGCCAGCACTGTATCTGCACTTTCAGGATTTCAGCCTTGGAAGAATGTCAGGATAGTCTGAACTCAAGGGAGTTCTCCCCCATAAAACTGGGAGCAACAGCCTTAGACTCTGCTTGTATCCCCACTTCCCAGTGTTGGAGCAGAGAGCAATCCCTTCTCCATCCTCTTTTGCCCCAGAATGCTGGCTGCAGGAGTAGGGCTGCAGGGGTGGTGGTGAAGCAGCATGGCAGGGAGGAGCTCAGGGCAGTCACCAGAATGGCATTCCCACCAGCGTGGGCAGAGAAAGAAAGGAAAAATACCTCTTTTCATTCTGATGTACAAACAAAAATTTCTTAGATTTAGAGCTGTTTGACCCATTTCACTCCTTGGACCCACTCCAGAGCTTTCAGACTGTCTTTGGGAGTTGGAGTCCAGCTCAACTCATCTCCAATATCCCTCATTTTTGATGGCTTCTCTTAATGTCCCAGCTACCAGTTCATCCCACTTTGGGTGGAAAACAATGGATTCCTTGACAAACACACACACCCCCTTCCCCAGCTCTGCCTTCCCCTTCTGCCCCTCAGCACACCCGGTCGGCAAAGAGGCCCTTTGAGTTTCCCTGTTTGGTGTGGAAGCATTTGATTTGTGTCTCATTTTGCTGCAGAATGAAGTGAAGGTTCTTTCTCATTGCCAACCACCCCCTCAGCCTTCCCGAGGGGATATTCCTGTCCCCCGAGCCTGCTCTGTGCAGTGAACCCTCAGACACCAGCAGCAGCCTGAGCATTTGTCATTAATAACATGATTTCCTGGGGTTTGGAGAGGGAAGGTAACCCAGACCACCTAACACAGCTCTGAAATGATGAATCAGAAAAAACAGGCTCTCATTAAACATCTCAGTTCTCATTGTAACAGCCTCCTTTAAAAAAAAAAAAAAAAAAAAAAGCTCTTAGAAACTATACCTGGCCTTCCTCTGCATCCATAGAGAGCCAAGGAGCATACAATTACTGACAAGGGCTGGATTTGGAGAAACTGAAGAATTTCTCTTGAAAGCTACCCCTTTTAAGATCTTCAGTTGTATTTTAGCCTACAGTATTTTGGCCCAGAGCTGTCTGACCACTGAGACTTGCAGCAGTCTCTGCACCTGAGCTCCCCTGCCCAGACTGAACACGTGCCTCAGGCAGATGGAGATGCTGAGGGGACAGAAGCTGCAGCAAAGGCAGAACTGTTGCACTGCTTGAAAATAATTTAACTTCCAGTAACTCACCAAAATCAGCATGGATACCACTAAAACCATTCATTTCCGTTGCTCTGCCATGAGTATAACAGTGAATAGCCGCATTGGATATTTTGTAGCTGCTCCCAGCCTGAAAGCCCACTTTCCAAATTCCAGCCTGAAGAGAGCTTCCACTGCTGAGTAACGAACCCTGAAATTGGACAGTGAGGCTTGGGACTGCAATAGCAACAACAGCACTGCCACGACTCACAGGAAGCAGGGCCAGGGCTCATAAATACCTTCAAGGTGACAGTACCTGAGAAGGCTGGAAATTACTCATAATTTTAACAGTGCTGGAGACAGAACATTCACTTACAGGTAGTAATGCAGGAAAATACCTACACTTGTGGGAGGTTCTTGGCAGAAAAGCTGTGTAGAGCTCAGTAATGTGAAAAACTCACTGGAGAGAAAGAAACTTTGCCTGGCCCAGGCACAATCCACATTCCTGGGCCTATTGCCCCGCACTCAGCTGACTTAAAGGATGTCCATGGGCAATGAGGTCAGAGCCCTCCTAGACAGAGCTCAGACTTACAAACCAGCAAAACTGAAGTACAAAAGAAAGGAAGGACATGAGCTGCCCAAGTGTTTTCACAAATACCATTAACTTTGCTCAGCTTCTGACTAAAGCTATCAAGACATGTGACCAGTTACATTTGTTTTTTCTCCTCCATGTAGAGCAGAAAAAATGCATCCCCAGCCATTTCCATCACATGAAGAAACTGGAGGGGCTGGAGACTGAATAGCTGCTGCAAATTTATTACAGTCAAGTGAACAGCATCCCAATCTGCCATTGCATTTGCAGGCTGATGGAAGAAAAGGAAAATAGAGGGCTGACGAGGGTTGTCAGACATATCCTCACTGGTGCTGCCAAGCATTCTGACCCATGCAGACCTCCCTCAGCACACAAACGTGTGACCCACACGTTGTAAGGCACTGGCACGTCCCTGCCTTTAGGGAAACATTGGAAAAGAACGCATTTCCTTTTCGTGACTTAACAGGTTCCTTGTATTTCTTTGCAGCTGCAGCCTTCAGCAGCAGCACAGCAGCCTCCGGGCCCAGTCCAAATCTATGATTTCCTTCAGAATTTTCCATGGCAATGCTTCCTGCTGTCAGTTTGTGTATGCATCCCCATCATGATGCACTGGGCAGGACAGAATGGCTGGGGCAATGTTTCCAGCCACCCTTGGCTTCCCAGGGAGCTCTGAGACTGCTTATTTCAGTGCTGCTCCAGTGTTTCCTCTCCTATTTGAGAGTCTCAGTACATGATGCTCTACTTTGGGTAATTAATTTTTAAAGAAGCTGTGTATATTAATGCAAATTCTATTAGCGATGCCTCTTGGCGGCCTGGGTATTAAATACAATGCCAGTAGCACGACAACACTTGACAGTCTCCACAGTGGTAAATTACATATAATATTATTTATGCCACTTTTAATGCTTTTAAGACACATCCTTAAAATAAACTGGAGTTGTTAGTATGCTTATACTAAAGCACAAAAATATTCCTTCTTAATTTAGCCAAGCGTATGTTCCTATTAGAGCTGGAGATGCCAGATAAAGGCTGGCACACACCATGTGTGGTGTGAAGTGCTGGAGCTGTGCTGCCTTCAGAGGGATTGCAGAGGCTGATACCAACGAAGGCTCCGACTTGCTGCTCCTTTGGAGCCACAATTTGATATTCCACGCTGGATGATTACCATCAAGGGACAATCACAGCATTTGACAGCAAGCCCAACTGCTCTGCAAAACTATTTTGGTGATGGAAATTCATAAATCTCTGCTTGTGTGCTGGCCACTAGAGAGGGACAGAAGAAGATGCTTTGCAAGTGCAAATCCCTGCTTTGAACAGCTTATAATGCAGAGTACAGTGGCAGCACTGTGTTGGATTCAGCCTGTCCACGAGGAAGGAGAAAAATCTGCTGACAGATTATATTCCACAGCAAATAAATTGTGCTGACTACTCACAAGTGAGCAGGAGTTGGACACAGGAAGGGCACTGTGCAGGATCCAAGCAAAGCTGGATCTTGCACAGCACGAGGTATGCCAGAGAGAAAACTAAACAGGGCTGCCATGTAGTGCCTGACAGTTCACTGTTCTACTAGTCCATAAAGTCAAGCCAATCAAAAGATCTGAGCCCCGTGTGGGTGTTAAATGCAATGCCACAAAGCAGGACAGATGGATTTCTAGTCCTCTCCTTATTTTTTTTTTTTTTTTTTTAAGCAGCACACAGAAGACATGGAAGCAGTTAAGCTCTCAGAAGCTGGGATGCAGCAGAAGCAAGACTGCACAAATAACCTGAACTCAACATTGTAACAAAACTTGGAGTCGACCAGTTGCACTCTGGTTTTGGTCACAGCTTCACTTCACTGTGCAGGAGGGGTAATGTGGCAGGAGCTGATGTTCTGCTCCAGCAAGCACTGTTTTCCATCTCCTACCTCTGATTCCATTACCTCAGCATCCTTCAAATGAAAGGGACACATCCACTGATAAGGTCAGGCTGCTCTCTGCCCCCAGGGCATTTACCAGTGCTCAGCTGAATTCACCTGGCTAGCTGCACAGAAGGGAAAAGGTGCTGGCTGACAAAACCCAGTCAAAAGGCACCAAGTGCTCTCATGGCAATGACTTGTGGCTGGATAGCATTTGCCTGTGTCAGGAGCCAGCAAGGCAAAATAGGTCAGATTGGTTTTGTGGCCAAGCCCTGCTACAGATGGGACCTCATGAAGGTGTGGCTGCCTGCAGACACCTTGGGCTCTGCACGTGGTGTTTTTCTTCCCTTTGTCAGCTGGGACAAGTAACATCTGCAAACAGCACAATGCAGTGGGCAGTGCACACATGATGTGCCACCAAGGAGGGGCTGACCTTATGGTGGGGAGGCTGCTGGGAAGGGTCACTTCCGTCCATCCTCACCTGCACATTCTCCAGCCCCTTCCTCATGAGAAAGTGAAACAAAACACATGCTTTGATATGGAATTAGGCAGCAACACCAATGCCCTTCTTCACTGATGGCTCTCAGGAGACAAGCACCAAGAGGTCTTGTCACCGTCTGGTGGAACACATCACTGAAAATTTCCAGTATTCCTTAAAGTCTGCTGGTAACGTCCTCTTGTGTGGACTGTGGAAGAGGCACTGAACATCTCTTGCAGTAAACCTAACACAGCACCACCAGTGCTCTAGAGATGCAGGGAGAGGCCCCTGGCCTCAGGCAGCTGCCTGTGCTCCCCTTAAAGAAGAGTCTTTTCAGATTCTTATTTCCACCAACTAAAGGGTCAAAGCTGCTGGGAGGTAGTGGTCACTAAGAAAAGGATGAGGAGAGTGCAAGGGAGCCATCCATCAGTTAGGGCTTGGAAGTGGCTCTCCCAATTCTAAATGCAGATAATTTATTCAAGGTCAAAAGCCTTGTTCAGCCTCAAGCAGCTTTCCTCACATTCTTCCTTATCCATGCCTTCATTCCTCCAGAAAACAGACAGAAGGGAGCATGGAAAAAGAAAACATTGGCACAGCTCCGCCTTGGACTACCATATGCTGCTCTGAATCACCTCTTGTCCTCCAAATAACCAGTTCCTGGTCCCTCCCCTCTCCCACAAGCAGATGAAAATTCCCATCCTTTCGTCAGTTTTCTGTGTGAAAACCTGGCCCTTCCCTCACCCCGCTGACACAGAACATGTTCCTCTTCTCCACTCACTGAGATTTGGTTGGTGGTGACGAGAGGCTTTGGCAAAACATCCTATTCCAAAGCACACAGCACATATGAGAGATCAGTGGCAATCATCCCATCCATAACGTCAGAATCTCAAGAGAGATTTAATCCTAAGATATTTGAAGACTTCACAAGAACAAGTTTCCTTTTTTTAATTTGACTTTGGGATTTCCTGTAACAGAAATAGCAATCTTCAAATTATCCTTTCTTGTTAGAAGGAAAGTTTTGTTGTATAAAACATACAGCAATGCCTCAAAGCAGTTCTTACCTCTTAGGAATAAAAGGTCACAAGAAAAAGTGCAGGAAGCACAACTTGCGCATTGCAAGGATCAAATGTAGGTCAACCCTGGCCTGCTTTGAATTTTTTTTCCCCTCTGCACTGAACAAAGGTTAATTCCACCCCAGGCCAGACCACTCTGGGAGGGAGAGCAGCTCTCCTTCCACATCTTGGCTCCTCCCTATGCTGCAGTTCAAGCCAGCCCCAAGAACCAGCAGTCAGCAGCATAACAGGAGTGTTTGTAAGATCTGAGGGCGTCTTGCTGGATTTTTTATAGCATGCAGGGTAGGTTTATTCTCAGTAATAGCAGTGGCATTCTCACATATTAACTGGCACTAACTGGGACACCAGGCCTCTGGTTACACCTCACACATTACACTCCCGGCATCAATTAGCCCAGCAAAGGCAGTTCTAACCTCAATGCACTGAACTGGCCTTCTGCAGCCTTTTCCCCATCCCTGCAATGAAACTTTTGACACTGCAGCAAGAGCCACCAGGGACTCACTGGAGGCAACTTCTGCACCTCCATACAGAGAGAGATAAGGTTTTAGCAGCTGCAGTCAGGAACACTTGCCAACAGCCCATCCACAAATCCCACAAAGCAGGGGAAAGCTTCCACCAGCATTGAAGTCAGCCAGTGTCAACTCTGATTTGCTAAAAAGCAGGTGAGCCTTGAAGCCTCAAAAGTGGTGTATGGGGGGGGAGTAGTCAAGAGGCCTGAGCCAATCCTCCACTCTTTGAAGCCATTTTATACAAAGAGCGCAGCAAACCACAACTCCAATGGTGCAGGAGCAATTTGTTATCTAACAAAAGGCAGGGGGCAAAAAAAGAACCCCTGTGAAATACTGGAGTGGGAGGGAAAGAACATAAGGCTTCAACAAACTCATCTTAAAATCCAAAGAGAGTTGCAGGGAACTCTCTAGAAATGAAAGCAAAGGAAAAAGCAGCTTTCCTGGATGCCAGATGTGACTTCATGGCAGGGCGATTTTCTGAGAGGGAAAGGATTTTTCCTTGGCAGGATGGATCTGAGGACAAAGCAATCCAGCTTTTTGTGATGTCTCTCCCTGCCATTGGTTCCACCCTGCAGGTGCCCAACATCCTCCCTGCAGTTCACCTTGGCGCCAGTCACTCCAGTGGGATGAGTCTGTTCCTGCCAGACCACAGGTGGGAAAGCCTCCAACACACCCTGTTCATCACCAGCAATGATAAAAGGGGCAGAGGAAGGAGGCAGCTTCCTCTTCTTCAGATCAAACCCAGTGTTAAGGCAGAATTCCCTCCTGTGAGATGATTGCATTTGGAACACAACTGACATAAATTGAGTCCCATTTCTGTCTCACCAAGTTGTAGCTCGAGGTGCCCTGACCTTTGAGGCACTCCAGAGGCCGTGTTGGCCCCTGCCTGCCACAGCCCCCCTGCTGCCCTTGCACTCCTGTGGCACACACCCAAATGCAGTGGCTGCAGCAGAAGCCCTTGCTCCCATGGTGCTCATGGACAGAGAGGAACCCCCACTGCCACTGCCACCTCCTCCAGCTGCTTTGAACTTATTGCACCAGGAAAGACAAGGCAATTCCTCTTTCTGACACTGCCCTCTCTGCTCAAACCTCACTGAGCCTTCCTGGGTGTCTGTCAGCAGACATGGAAATTTTTCTTGAAGAGCAGCTTACAGATTGGTGCACAAAAATAGTTTATTTGCTTACAGTGTCAGGGATGCAGCATTAGGGATGCTCACAAGTCACTCCAAGCATAGTATGACTACAATACAAGCCACTGGAGCAGAAAGCCTGGAAGGGGGAAGGGAGGCCAAGGAAAAGAAAAATATATTTTCAGGCTGTCTTGAATGCTATAACTTTATCTTTTTTTTTTTTTTTTTTTTCCCTCCTTTCCTAATGTAACACAGAAAGCTTCTTGGGAAACCAGAGAAACAAACAGTTGCTACATAGCCCACTTTAATGAAGTATGGATTAGGGCAAAATTAAAACTCCATTTGTAAAGCCCAAATAATAAATGCTGGTTTGCATTTGTAGCACAAACCTCCAGCTCAAAGATCTTTCATGAATGTCTTAGTCACTTGCAAAATAGCTTTTGAGGAAGGTTCTAGATGCTTTGTGAAGCCCCGGATCATCATGAATTAGGGCTGCCTACATGGTAAAATTATGCTCATCAACTGAGTCAGCACTGGAACAAGTTTAGCAATAACAACACTTGATAGACAATAACAAGACAAATTTAAGGCACTGCAAAAAGTTTATTACAATGTAGATGTTCGGTGCAATGGCTGTCACTAGAAAAATTACTACAGTATGTAGCTAATAGCTAATTTTCAAAAGTGTTTTGCAGCAACTTTGAGCATTCAAATGAAAAGTGGGTGTTGTGAAAGTGAAAGCATTTTAAGCCAAATTTTGCTCTTAGATGTGCTATTATTGCAGCTACTAATGAGATTTTATTTTATAGCCAAGAATGAGAGCAGTAACATGCAATTATTTGTTTGTGGTTTTTTAACTGAATTAATGTTGATTCAGAGCTTGGTGAAGGAGTCTAGTTATATAAAGGGTTTTAGAATTTTTATTTTTTTACACCTGTATCTTTGCAGCAGCCAGGTGTTGTACAATAAAACTGAGGTTAAATTGAGCAGTACCTCTTTCTCTAAGTGACCCACTGAATCACTCCCTCCTCCACTTGCCATTCAGCTCCTTTCTCCAAAGCTGCTCCATGCTTTGGTAGTGTTTTAATCCAAGCTTAGCCATACCCTGTGTGGCCACTGACAATCAGTTCCCCAGACTTCTCCTGGCACAGCTAAATATGTTTGTACTATAGGAAAAAACAACACCATATGGCAGTTGTTTGATCTCTAAGCAGAAGCAGTTTTTTTTTTGAAAACTGATGAGTTCCACCTGTCTAGAAAGTTTCATTTCCCCCCTAGACATTGCAAAAAACCTTACTTGCACACCTCACATGTCCCCAGCATCCAGAATAAGGAAACTTTGGAGCTCTCTCCTAGACTGTCTAGATTAGGACTAATTCCTGACAATCTGCAGTGTCACTATTGCCTTCAGAGATGATCAGGGACTGGGTTTTCCCCACCAGGGATGTTGCCAGTCTATGATACTCTGACACTGGGATTTTCCTGTCCATTTCTCGGGGTGTTGAGCCCAGCTGCAGCCCCTGCATTTGCACATGACCTCAGGTACATAAATCCAGTTACATAAAGCTGACACACCACATTATCAGCCTGCCTTGAAGAGCCTCTGACATTATCTTGGATTAATTCTGCAGGCCAGTAATTCTTGTTCAGTGTATCTGTGACATTTATATCTACTCTCAAATCACTTCAGGACATAAAAAGGGTTCAGTCTTTCATGAGACACAAAGTGCTCACTCTGACCTGCAACTGATGCCAATTAGAGAGCAGCCAATACCTAGTTTGGCACATTCCATTGTGCCATGATGTGGTCTGGATTCTTCCTTAGGAGAAAAAACCTCCAAAGAGCCTCCCCCCCAAAACCCTTGGAAAAAGGCATGAAGAGGGGGAGAATAAGCATGATCTCCCTCTGCAAGATGCTGGCTCTGCTTTCTTTCTTCATGCTGTGAAACTATTTGCTAAAGGAAATAATTTCACTCCACTTCCTTAGTGAAATTACTCTTTAAGTGCTGATTCTCCATCTGGTGCATAGCTCCAGATTTTGAAAGATATTTAGGGATCTAGCTCCCAATTTCAAAGAGATGTCTGACATGTTTTAAAAATCAAATTTCTATCTTTACATGCAACAATACACAAGTGTAACCCTTAATTTTTAAACTGGGGGAAATTAATTGTAAGAGAAGAGTGAATTAAGAAAACCACACTCGACCTTGAAGCAAGATGCAAACTGTGATGTGAAAGGAAGGTTATGGACCACATCTGTGTCTCACACACCACAAAACCAACCATGTGCTACACCAAGGAGTTGGCTGGTTTGTAATAGTCTCTCGAGCGTGAAAATAGAGGTTAATCTTTCTTCACATCACACACACTTCAGTAAAGGGCTTACTTGACACTCACTTGCCAGTAACATCTGGCTCCCAGGGAACTTGGCAGGGAGCCCAGCATGAGGTGCCTTCTTGCACACCATCTGAGCAATGCCTGTTTCATGGAGTGGAGATGGAGAAGAACCTAGGTAAGGAGTTTTGTCCCTGTGGGGAACTGCGTGTCCAAGCTCCAGGGATGCAGCCATCCCATTGTGGGGGCCCACGAGGCAGGGCAGGAAGGGCTAGGCAGACAGACAGGCAGCACTCTGGTCCTCAACATGGCCCCTACACCTCCCCCAGCCATCACCACGCCTCCACTTCAGTCCCCTGATGTCGGAACTCAAAATGTCCCTCAGACATTTTTAGAGGTTCCAGGCCTTGGTCAGAAGCATTTTAGACCCTGGCAAGCAGCTGAGAACAGCTGTGATCTTGAGTTTGAACCATGGAATGAATTACCAACTTTAAAGGTGGAACAAGCAGTCACAGAGGGTTAGATGATATAGTAAAAGTAGTCACAAATTAGAGGGTAAAATTTTTTAGTATTGTACAGGGGGGTTTTAACACCTGTACAGGGGGGTTTTACTTTGTACAGGGGGGTCAGGAGTTCTAAGATGGAGGAAAGTGGACCTGATCCTGTTCTTCCTCCTTCTTCTTCCTTACCTCCATGTTCTTGGTGATGTTGGCATTTTTCTATTGGTTTAGGCTGGGGACACACTGTTCAACGTAGATGATAGATATTGGCACATTATTGTAAATATAGTACACGTAATTTCTGGTATATAATGTTTGTACCATCCCACTGAGGGGCAGAGCCCCGCACGCTGCCCTGCAGGACAGACCTGCGGCAGGGCAGCAGAACATGTTAGAGATAAGCAAGAATAAACAACCTTGAAACCAGCACAGACGAACTATGGCTTCTTCTTTGGCAACGGGGCAGAAAGACACAGACTTTCTACAATCTCGGAATCACCAATACCCACAGATTCCGACACCCTGACACACCTGCAAGCTGCACACACAGAAGATGCCTTCACAATAAAAGAGTTCCTGAGCTACTGGCTTCCTGCACATTTTCTCCTTGTTGGTAACTTGAAGACTTTGCACCTTTGCTAATAATTTTCCTGGATTGTTAATTCTTAAATTGGCTTTTTTTTATCCATACACTCATACCATACTGAAATACACATTTGCTTTTTTAAAAGAATCCTTCTGATTTTCTCATTCAAATGAAGTTATTTTAGAGAGACTCTAAAAAGGATATTTCTTGAGTCATCCATCCCTAAAACATTTTCACTATCATGAATCTACCCACCAAGGACTCTAAGGGACACCAAACCCAAAATATACAGCTGTCCTAGAACCCTTTTGAGTTGTGAGCAATAATTGAAGACAAACCTGAATTTTTCAGTCTAGGAAAGAATGCTGTATAACTTATTTGGAATGTGAGCCAGTCTCACAATAGATTAAGGTTTCAAACAGCTTTCTTGGTTTTCAGATCTAGACTAAGCCAGGATATCATGGCAAAGATAATGTGTTTAACATGAGACATATAACAAATCAGTTTAAGTCAGCCATATAGTCAACTCTTCTGTTAGCTGGGATCTTCCAGAAAATTATAGTCTTGCTGAAAAACCTTGCTTGGTGTTTCATTTCTCATTGCAGTGCCAACAAATTGCCAGGCAGGTGAGATGTGAGGGCTACAAATTCTCCACTGAAGTCAGTGGCATTGCACCAACTCAAAGCAAAGGTTAGTCAAGCCCATCTTTCACACTGTTTAAAAATTCAGGCTCAGCACACTGCCAAGTCTCCTTCTTAGACACACTGATGTCTGAAGTTTGCTTTAAGAAACAATTAACTGTCCCATTCATTCTGTGAGCTACTCACTCAGGAACCAAATGACTGCTCTCCTTTGTATTAGCCAAGATTCCTGCTCTCACATCTCAGGATAGCACTCTGGAGCAGCCTGAAGAACCACTTAAAAATGATGTATTCATTATTCATTTCCAGAGTTCATTAAATAATCTTTCATATTTGTTTTCTTTGTATTTTTGCCACAACAGAGTGCAAATAAGCTAACTGCTGGGTCTCAGAGGAGAAGATCAAGGATGCTGATTACCTCAACATACAGCCTGTGTTCTGCTGGAGTTTACAGAAGAGTTTACAGCAGTTTGCAGTTCCTGGAGGCTCCAAAGCACACCCCAGGTAAGCAGCAGTCACTGCCTGCAGTCCACACCACCTGGGCCCATCACCAGTTTGGGAAGGGCTCTGACAGCCCCCACCAAGGCTTACCAAGAGTGGAGCATAAACCCTAAAGCAGCACTTTCCCTTGGAAACAGGTATTCAGGGAGAAAAACAAGCAGCAGGCAAAGGCTATCCTTAGGGAAGGCAGGAACTAATACTCCAGCCAGGGGAAACCATCCCCAGAGAGCAACGAATATAACTTCCATCCAAGCACCAGGCAGATGTCTTCCTGAAAGCAGCACAGAACTGACTGATGCAGAAGTCCTGGTGAGGAAGAGCCACTGCTACTGGAAATAGTCAGAGCTTTAGGTTAAAAGATGATCCCTATCTTGATTGATTTTTGGTCACAAAGAGATCTTGCTCTTCTCTTCATGCCCCTTTCTCTTGCAAGATGGATGACTTTTGCAAACCAGAAAAGGCCAGGAGAAATGCATCCCCCCTAGCAGCATTTGATGCAGGATGGGGCAGTTTCCAGCCCTGCTAGAGCCTGCTGGCCACTGTGTGAGCTGCTTTTATCCTGCTGTCCTCAGAAGCCTTCCCACAGTCACTGCATCTGCTCCCTGGGGCTCTGGGGGAGGAACAGCAGCCTCGGTGGCCTGAGGGACTCCCACAGTTGTTTTGCAGAAGCTCAGACTGTTATTGAACTGCTGCATCCTCAGATGATAGACTGAGGTTGAGGCAAGCAGTAGAGACTCACAGTTGCCAGAAGGGCAGTGCTGCAGGAAAAGCAGCCTTGACTACAACAGGGTGGAGGGGAAAGGAGAGGACTGAGGCTGCAGTGACTAGAAACAGTCGCACATGTCAGTGCCCTGGGGGCCCTCAGTGTGTCACAGGATCAGCTCCTTCCTGAAAAAGGGCTGCACTTTGGAGAGGATCAGGAAATCCATAAGGACAGGTAGCATCTCCCAGTGCATGGGGCCTAAAATGAGCTCTTCCTCCCCCTGCAGCTGCACACACCTCCTTCTCAGCACCAGGAGAACAGAATTATCAAGTGCCCACTGCTGAACATGGCACTGGATCAAAGGAGAGTACAAAGGAGCCCTGGAACCTGTGCCAAGGCAGGGCAGCAGCAGGTGCTGCCACACAGCAGGGATGTGCTGATTCCTGGTGCTGTGTGGGTTTCCCATCCATGGCAGCACCAGCTCTGTTGATATTCATCTTGTTTTCCCATAGGGCTCTGGTTAGTAGAGCTTTAAATATTTTTTTCCTTCTTAACGTGGTTGCTCAGAATGAGGCAGGTGAAAGGAGGCACAGAGGTCCTGGATGTATCTGTTCAGATGAGATTTGTTAGCAGGGTACATTGCTCTTCTCATCAGCTGCCTCCCACCTCATTTCTTTCCCCCACACAACATCCCTGGTTTTTAGGCACTAATGAAGGCAGCAAAATGTTTATAGGACTCTGGGGATCCTTTATCATGGATTCTATACCTATTTAAAAGGCCTGTTTCATTCACATACATAAGGATTTCTCCTCTAAGGATACTCCTCACAAGCTAATCCACTTAAGAGAAGCTCTTCAATGCAGGTGAAAAGTAAAGTGCTATCTTTTTGCTGAATTACTATGGAGAGATAATCAATATTTACCTGCAAACTTTCTCACCACCCTACAGGACAGCTGCTTCAACACATGAGCAGAGATGAGTAAGGGTGCAAAAGAAGGGAAAATCTTACTAAATCCACTTCCATCCCCTGAACAGGGCCAATACAACTATTAAAATGGCAGAAGGGAAACTCTTTAATAAGTGCGGTTGTAGACAGGTGTTTTCACCTGCCATACTCACCCTTTACCTGTGCCCAGGTGAGTAGTAGGGCACTGCTGAGCTTCACCCTCAAATCATTACCAAAAGGAGCCTTATGCTGCTCCAAGTGAAGCATCTTGTAGACACTTGAGGAATTTACTTAGAGAGCAGCCTTTGGCACTCTGCTCCCTGTGGGAGTGATCCTCAGAATGTGGGTAACTTCAGGAGAGAGCAGTCACGTACATATACCACCATTTTGAGATCCTCTACCAAATGAGACCTGGGAATATCTTGAAGACTTAAGGCTCCAGGCTGGTTGGAAAGCTCAGCCTCACTGGCCCACCATGCCTGGGGATTAGGTTGCCTCAGGTCCAGATGAAGCTGCAGATTTATCAGTGTTGTCCTCTGAAGGAGACAGGTGTCAAACATTGATACTGTCACTTTGCTGGTCCTCCAGACTGATTTGGTCTGGCCTAGAGGCTAAGATCTGGTTCAGCAAGAGGAGGCTGGAGTTCACCTAAGCTGTATGTAAGCAAACACAAGGGCTGGGTACCCTACACAGCACAGGGCCTTTCCACATCTCTTCTGACTCAGATGAGGAGCCAATCCACCAAGTCTCTTTCCCCAGAGACACAATGGAACCCATCTTCCCTACCATCTGTGCAGCTCCTCTTAAGCCAGTAGAGAAACTATGCCAGCATTTTCATTCTTCTCAGCAGGACACCAATATTCCATACATTTGGCAGTATGCAGTCATACTGTGGGGTGCTCTGTAAAGGAAACAGGTGTTGGAAGGAGCTGGTGGCAGGAGTGGGTTCATTCACCTGTTACAACATTCCAGCTGTCCAAGGTCTCTGGTGTCCAGTCAGTGATTGATGAAATTATCTGAAGGTAATTGAAAGATATTCACAGCACACAAAGATTCATCAGCAGCCTTGGCTGGCTCTGGGAGAGGCTTAGTGCTAAAGGGAACTCTCCTCACTTTAGGCTTGAGGAAGAGTAGGATAAAACATGTTGGCAGAGAGCAGAGAGCAATGACAAAGGATCCAACAGCATATCCCTCCCTCAGGAAGGTGGTCATTCCTTTCCTAGGCCTCTTTTTGTCAGTCTGTCTGTATCCCACCCCTCATCAGTACTCTGTGCCTTGAAACACCATCTGAAGGATTAAAGAGCTTCTCTTGTTCTGAGAGGGAGCAAAGCAATGTTCAGATCATGCTGCTTCCAAGGGCTCTGCAACTGGAGTAATCCGTGTGGGCTGCTTTGCTGGACCTCAGGGAACACAGACACCTCTGTTAGGTACACCAAGAGCACTTCAGAGACAATCATGGGCAGTTAGAAAACTGTTAAAAACAAAGATCACATGTTGTTGTGATGGATTTTCCCCAGAGAGTAAATTTAAGGATGATTCTTTCCCAATACAAGTTAGTAACTGCCAGTAAAAAGACCAGTCCCCTTCATACTGGGTTGAAATCTGCAATTAAGAATTCATTCAAGGTCCAATCTCTACTTAGTTTCTCCCATGGTATGTGCCCTGGGAACCATGGAGGTCTCCAGAGAAATGATGCTGGAGGAAGAGTCACTTGGTTTGTTTCCTGTTGTGGCAGGACGTGCAAGGGAAGAGAAGGAGGAAAAATACAGGTTCCACCATCAGAAGAAGAGATCTTAAAGGTTTTACACCCCATATTGACTGGATTGGCTTTTTGAAATTTGACTTAATAAAAATAGGCTTTCTGAAGCAGCCAGCTGCTGCCTGCCTTCTCCCCCACACCTATACAAAAGCAATATAGAGTGGGCTAAGTTACTGCAGCATCTTCCCTTGCTTTATTTTTAACTCTGTGTCTTCCTCCAGTTCTCAGAACAGCTCCTGCACAGCCCTGTCATTCCAGACTCATTTCCTCCAGTGGATTCCAGATTTTTGTGATATTTCAAGTATCCTTAGATGAAATAATGAGATATCAGGACAGATTTTTTTTCTTGGTCTCAGTACCCCTTTCATTATTTCTTTTCACTAGACTTCTGAAAAGTACTTGTTTTTCTGAAAAACATGGGGACAGCAGGGCCATATTGTACACACAGTCTTTCTTCTGACCTAAGGTTAGGCCATGCTGTTACAGCACAAGTTACACTGAAGTCAAATCAAGATCAAAATCAATCTCTTCCCTTAACACAAATCAACAAATCAGTTTTGGCCCATGTGCTCCAAGAATGGCAAATGTAACACACTTGGACTTCTTCCATCAAATAAATCATGCCTTGGAAGTGAAGATAATGGGGCAAGTTACAATTTTTAGCTCACTTCCACCTGGGATTTTTATCCCATTATCTACTGTTTATATCATTTCTCATTAGAGCACCCTTGTGCTCTGTCAGTCCCCTGAGGCAGGCTTCAAGGTATATTCAATATAATATTCCCAGCTGGCTTTGGCCCATGGAAGAGCAAAATACACCACCTGAAAACAGCAAACCTGCCACCAAGCAACCTGTGCTCTCATAGCCATCACTGCTGTGTCTCACACTTTCCCCTGGAGCACTGTAGGACATGTACCACAGTCCCTTGCAAACACCAGGCTTCAAAGCCTGCAGGGAAACGACACAAAAAGACAACAGCAGTACCCACAAGTAGCAGGCTATGCAATGTTTTGCCTTTTAACCCTACTGTGTCTCTCAGGAGAGGAACAGCTGTAATAACTCACCACAAATACATCCTTTGGATCTCTCCAGCCCCCTGCTGAGGAAAGATGAGACCATTACTGTACAAATCCTCCTTTCCATGGAGGAAATGGCAACCTCTGCCCAAGCAGGACAGTCCCTGGCCCTCTGCTGTCTGGTGATTTTTTACCTATTTTTTAATGTACTACTTTATCATCAAGCCAAGCTAAGCTATTTGTTCTGACCCATCTCTGGCTCCACCTTTGAGGATTAACACCTAAGTATACCCCCTTTCCCCAAACTCCTCCCCTCCATGAATGCATCATTGCTTGTTTTTCTTTAGATCTGAGGATTCCACAATATCAAGATACATTTTTTTTGCCTGACTTCTAATGAAGGCCATGCAGACAAAACTGAGCATGTTCCTTCATTGCCTCCTCTCTTGCAGACCCCAGGACTTTCCTGTAGAAAAGCAACCAGACCTGAACATCCAGCTTCCTACTCAGAAAGACAAGAGAATACTGCCCTGTCCCCACCCAAAATTTCCACATTTCACTTTTTATGATACACTTCTATTCTCCACCTTTTGTACATTTCCTAATATCTTGGGGTAAGTCAAGAGCTCTCATCTTTTGCTGCACAAAATAGAAATTGAACTGAGATCCCAGCTAAAACTTTAAAAATTAAAGACAAAATAATTGCTGTGTCCACTGAATCATTACCAGGAGTCCTGGGAGAACAAAACTGGAAACTTTGCATTACACAGGTAGATTCCCCAAACCAGATATCTGAATTTCAACTGCACACAATGACCAGGTATTTCATCTTCCAGTCAAGATGTGCAGCATGATAAAAACAAAGGCTTTAGATCTCAAGAGAGAAATCTAATCACCATTTCTCAGATGACAAAAGGTAACCACATGGAGAGAGATTTACCTTCAAAGCTAATTGCAGCAGAACTGGAACCTCATTACCCGATTCCTCCCATTGCCTTGCAGTCTCTGCAGAGAAAGGCGGCTGTTTGGAGCCTAGTCCTGACCTGTTTCACTGCCCAGGAAGGGAGCCATCAGAAACACTTTGTACTTTGTTGGTTTCAGTAACCACTGAGAATTCAGAGGTCTATTTACATTGTTTGACTACTCAGCACCTAAACAGGCTCATGTGAAAACTGCCAGATCTAACAATGAAGCATATTCTAAGATTAGGGAAAAAATGTTATATAAGTGAATCACAGTTTGTCCTGCCAAACCAGTTCTTGCAAATTGCTTTGAGATCTGTTAATGAAGCTTATGCCTTTGTTAGCATGAGCCTTTCCTACAAACAATCCTACCTAGCTTTGATATTGCCTCCCCTTCCCTCAGCTACTTGAAGCTGTTGATACTTGCACACATCTAGGCAGAGCCAAACCCCAGCCATCCACTTGAGCAGCCTTTTGGAGCATCTTGCTCCATAGCAAAATTGATACTGGTTTTTGGAAGAGGCCTGCCAATGTGCACAGTGGCTCAGAGCTCCACGCAAAGCACTGCCACTCCACAGCTCTGGGCTTTGAAGGCCACGGGTCAGTCTCTGTTAAATCTGATGTTTTAAGTGCAAAGGCCATTAGGAGCTTCCCCAGTGTCTCTGTGCACTGCACAAACCCCATAGGGTTTATTGTGTGACCTGAGCTATTGCCCACCACAAAACTGCCTCTAATTGCTGTTTTAAGCCCTGTTCTGATATGCTGCTGCATCTTGAGTCAAGGGGCTGCCCAGGTCCTGGCTGGTGTCTGCAAGGCCATCTAGCAAAGCAGTGGCTGCACTGTCCTGCCACGTGTGCCCCTCACAGGACACCTATCCATACCACACTGGTATGGATGCCAAGCAGGACTGGAATGAGGAGCCACACACTGCTTTATCTTCCCATCATCTCCCCAGTTAAGCAGCTACAAGACTGTCTCAAGCAAAAAAATCAAGATCAAAATCAATAATTTCTTCCTCAGAGAGCATCTGAATTATGATATGAAGCATATCAGTTTAAATTTAAATACCTCCCAGGTCTCTTGGATTAATCATAACCATTACCTTGCACAATCTTGGAGTTGTCAGCATACAGGGAAAATTTACTGCAAGGAGAAAAGCAGAGACTAGAAATGGCTATTTTTCTACTGCCTTTTGCCAGTCTTGCCTATTTTAAACCACAAAGTCATTGAGGCATGAGTATCTTCATCATTATATATGTTATATAGCACAAGAGAAGATAGGATTAGCTTTGCTTTAGGCACTACTGTCATGGTAATTTATAACTGACAGGGTTATATTCAAAGTATGATGCACCCACTGCTCCTAAAAGCCCTTCTTGGAAAAGGCTATGTACCAGGAAAAAAATTAGGATTTCTACAGAATGTTTTTTAAAAAAAAAGAACTTATAAAATTTACTAGCTGAACTGTAATGCTAACATTATGGCCTGACAACTGCTCCTACATTGAAAGAGAGGGAGAGCTGTTTCACACACTGGTTTTTGTTATTGCTGTCCCACAAGCACTGCAAAACTACAGTTTACTTCTACAGAATGGGTTTAAAGGAAAAAAAACTGAAACCAACAAAAAGCCAAAGAGAAAACAAGAGGCTTCTAGCACAAGTCCTTGCCTGCAGTCTGATTTCCAGTGCAGGCAGGTGGAGCTGAGGGCTCCAGCCAGCACGCAGTATTCTGCTGCTGGGGATGCAGCAGTCTGCACAGCAATTGCTCAGTGCAGAGGGATGCTGGCAGATTGGTTCTGAAATATCTTTAATAAAACCAAAAGGACAGAACTCATTTACCCAGAAAAGACCTTTTGCAATAATATCAATAAAATCTCGTTCAATCTCAACCCCCAAATCTTCACTGAGAATTAAGACTGATTTATCCTCAGCTGGCTGAGACAAGCAATTAAAATAGAACATTAAAAGAAACTTACGTGCATTCGGCACTGTGCGTGTATATGTGGCAATAAATCTGTTCCCTGGCAGTGTGTGGGAGAATTCCTCCCTGCTGTGGATTCATACCAGTATCAGGCAAGGCCTCACTTGCTTATTGCCAAATAAGCAGTGGGACTGGTGCATAGGATGGCAGCATCCCAAGCTCTACATGCTGGAAGAAAACAGTGACAGGGCTGACTCTTCACACAGGTAAGCTACATTTCCACAAGGAAATGTCATGCCAGCTATTAGTTCATGCAGGCTGCTCCCTGCTTCAGCCTGTGATGTATTATAATCTGTTTATGGGGGAAGGTAAAAACAACAAATTGTACAGAGCCTTGACCCTCCCCCCAGCAAAAGCAATCAATGTCACCAAGCAGATCAATTGAAAGAGAAAAGTTCCAGTACCTTTATCACACCCAGAAGTTTGTCCAGCTTTCAATGTGAATAAGGCTGTGTTATGAATGATCATCTATGTCATACAGCAGTAACAGCTGGAAATTCTGGATAGCCTCTGCAGTAACACAAGAGGGCACAGCAATGCTGCCCTATCCATGCAGGGCCACATTCTGGCTCCTGTCAGAAGCATGTGTGTGGGGAGCAGGGAAAAAATGGAAAATTCCTGGGAAGAGCCTCCAACACTTGGGAGGCAGCATATGATCCAACTGCCCCCAACACCAGCAGGGCAGCTCCTACTCTGCCAAGCTCTGTACTGTAACAATCTTTGGTCCATTTTCTAACAGCTGTAGCTGGCTTTCAAGTAGCTGAAAGCTAGAAAGCAAACATGTGCTCCAAAAGGATTATTTTTAATTTCCTTGAGTACCATGTATTTGGGGCTGGACTCCCAATGAATTCAAGTACTGAGGTTATCAACAAGCCCGGTGCTGCTAAAATCACCCAGATGAAGGACTCCTACCTTGAAAGGACCTTGGCTCTAGCACAAAGCTATTTCTGCCTTAGCATGATCAATTCTGGGCTTTTTGTGCAGGAGAGCTCAGATCAGCCAAAGGGCTCCTGCTGCAGAGAGGCTCCAGCACTGACACAGAGAGCATCACCCAGTGAGGCATCAGGGCCACATGCCAGGTGACTTACAGGAGCACAGGGACATTCAGAAATCAAATCACAGAACTGTGGGCTATTCTGGGTAAGGAGGGACCCACAAAGATCAAAGCCCAACTCCTGGCTCCCCACAGGACATGCCCAAGAATGTCACCCTGTGCCTGGGGGTATTGTCCAAATGGTCCTTGAACTCTGGCAGCCTTGGTGCAGTGACCACTTTCCCTGGGGAGTCTGTTCAGTGCCCAAGCACCTTCTGGGTGAAGAGGCTTGAGAGTGAAGAGGTTAACTAGCCTCTGTGGGCCTTCCCTGCAGACCTTTCCCCCGCCATGAAAGCTCACTGCCTTCCAAGGGTCCTACCTGCTGGGAACAGGAGTAGCTCTGCTCCCTGCTGTTCTGCCTGCCAGAGGCTCTGCACCGCGCTGGGGTAAAGCTGGGAGGCAGGAGTAGGAGTAGAGTCAAAGCAGGCAGCTCAGGGGGAGCTCAGACTGAGCTGAGGAGGGCAGGGGCCTGAGGTAAGAGGCCCTGAACTGGTGCTGACCCATCCAGAGCTCAGTCTGCAGCTTCACCCTGAGCCACCTGCCTTGAATCAGCCTGCCTGTGCCTCCTCAACACTGGAACAACAGGCACAAAAGACAAGCTGCAACAAAGCTGTTTTCATGTCCAGACTCATCCTGCATATGGTTCTGGACACTGCTCACCTGCTTCTGGGGCAGGCAGAAGCTTCTCCTGTACCTTGACCTACTGAAAACAAGAGTCAGATATAAACTTCACCATGTCTTGATCCTGTTTGCATGTGTGCTGTGTGGTTGAAAACACCCCAGGAATCATTTACTCCCACAAAACCCTTGGGTGGCAGCTTGGGATCCTCTGACAGGTACATGCTCACAAAGTTTGAGGCCAGGACAAGGCAAAAGCTAACACTGGAGCACATCAAGTGAGGCAGCATCAGCACCCCAGGTGAAGCCCCTGAGCAGGTAACACACACAGCTCCCTGCCCAACCACTGTGTCATAGCAAAGACCATAAGAATTTGCCTGACTACTGTCCTTTTACAGTCAGACCTCACAGCTTCAGCTCAGTCACTCATACAGGATTCTGCTTCTTCCTCAATTCTTCACCTCTTCCTGCCTCTGCTCAAGTGCTCCCCTGCACAAACCTCAACCTGATATCAGCAGCCAAGATCCCACAGTCTGCCACCCAGAAGTCAAGAGTCAGCCTAAACATTAAACCTTAGTTCTGGCCTTCCTTGAGCTGTGGAAAAAAACAACTGGTCAACAGCCATACTGCAGAGGCTTAACCTCCATCCTGCAGGTGCAGGAAAAGTCAAAGAGCAAACCATGAATCCAGTCTGGGAGGGACAGAAGCTACCACAGAGGGGACATCAGCTCCATTTTGTGCTTCCAGCAAGGCTCAGGTTGCCTGCACAGGACACCAGGAGCTCCCATTTCCTCTGCTCAGCCTCAGCCAAGCCAACAGCCCAGCTCCCAGAAGAGCAATCCCCAGCATCCCTTGAGACCATAACAGCAAAAACAATGCCAGAGGCAAAAGCCTATTTTAATCTCCCTGTTATCTGGATCACCCTGGTCGTGAGGAACACAACGTTGTTTCAGCATTAGCAGTCACACTAAGGTAACAAGATAATAAACAATTAAAATAGATTATTATTTCTCTAGTAATCTTTTAACTCCATCCCTTCACCTTCACCTTGGAAAAGTGCTGGCAGATCATGAGTAAGACCAAGTCTCTGCACCTCTTTCAAAAGCATTTTTGACAAGTCTGAGACAAAAATGCCACAGGCCTGCTCTGAGGCCCACAGCCAGAAAGGAAGCACTGCTGTAGACACTGAGAGGATCTGGAGAGGCAGCTGAGACTGCTAAGGGCTGTTATGGGCTTAACAGAGGTCCCAGGGGAGGTTTGACCCTCACCTGGGGGTGCTCAGCTGTGGTCTGGGCTGGCTGTGAGAGACTCCTCTTAATAAAGGATCTCTTTTTTTGGCAAGTGTAAGAGCTGTAGTCTGACTGGTGGGTGGGTTGCTCAGACAGTCTTCAAATAATGAGGATTTTTGCTGCATAAGGGAGAATCTCTAGGGAACTATTTATAGGTGATCCAGGAGGAATCCATATCATCCCTCAGTCCAAAGATGTCTGCAGACCTGTGTTAAAGCCCACAGGAAATTTTGGATAAGATCTCCACATTCTCCAGTCCTTCCCTCTCATTTTCTTACACTGCTAGAGCCCACCTTGATCAGGCAACATGGAAGCTGCTCCTCAGCATGGCAGCACAGCCAGGCCTGACCCACAGCAGCCCCTGCCACACCAGGACCAGGCTTCACAGCCATGCAGGTGGTCAAGTGTTATCACTCTCCAGTGTTTGGTACTTGCATGAAAAGTGGAGATTGAGCAGTAAACTGACATCTCAGATTCAGCTTCACATTATGCATATACCTCATGTGAGAACAAGGCTCACTAACTACTCAAGAGAAGCCCAGAATTGTGCATATTTTAGAAAGAGGCAGGTCAAAGAACATTCCTTAAAACACCAAGGGCAAGAATTCGATGGAGAGAAGTAGACTTTTCTTCATATCAGCACTGGTTTCTCAAAATATTTTGAACATTTGTAAGTTAAGGAAGAAAAAACAACACACCACATTCAGAAGCTAGGGTGTTCTGGACAGATTTGTTTCCCTCACTTGTAATTTTCAGCAAGTTTATCCATTAAAAAATATATAAACTATCTGCAAAACACTAGTAAGGGAAACTGAAATAGCTCTCAGGAAGTTAGCAGGGCAGTTTTTATTCCCATTTTAGAGATGCATGAAGACATTGACCCATAAATCCTGAGAGGAAGTATTCCAATTAGACCAAAGTTGCATTAGACTCCTTTTTGCCTTAAAAAAGGCTGAGGAACACTGCCAGGAGCAATTTTAAACCTACTGCAATGTATATGGAATCTGAACACCTTAATCTACATTTTTGTCTGGTCTATCATAAAACTCAGTCCTGTTGTATAGAAAAGACCTGGCCTTCTTTGAGTCATCTGAATTATTCCAGATGCACATCCGTGGGACAAAGCTGGCATCACAGCCCAGAGGAACACTTGCCACTTCCCCTGGCTCCCTGTCTGATGTAGTGCCCTTTTGGGCAGAGATTAAACAGACATCTCAGGATTTCCCCAGAGCCAGAAATGAGTCTCCAAAAAGATCAGCAAGCTTCTGCCTTCCCTTTACCTACAAACAGAAATCTCCTCTCCAGGCAATAGCCCCCTTGGCTTTCCAGGCTCTCCTTGGAGAGGTAAATTGCAGAGGCAACACCAAGTCCCACGGGGCAGCTGAACAGTAAACAACATGTGAAGATGGAAATATTTACATCGTTAACAGGGAGGAAGAAGCAACAGGAAGAGAAGCAGAGACAGATTCAACCCCACTTTCAACAGGGAAAGAGCAGCATGTTCTGTGAAAAAATGACTGTGCTAGGCAGTGCTCATAGAGGGGCTGATGCTTTTGTAGCTGAGCCCAAAATACCAATTTTCAAGGTGGAAGTGACTTTTTCCAGAATGGAACAGCTGTTCAATATCCAGGCTAGAAGCAAAACCCAGTCCCTGTCCTGCTAAAGCTTGGTCTCTTCCTCATTTCTGCACAGCAAATAACAGGAGAATTTGCCAAGGTGAGAGAACATTTTCTTGCTCAGCATAGTGAAAATTGTAGCAAAAGGTGTTACCCAGAAGTCCAAACTGAAATCCTACAACAACAATTTTATGAGGGACAGTAACACTCATGGGCTCTTGTAAGGAAGAGGAAGCCCACTTGTCTGACATGTTAATTATCTATATTGTGTAAAAGCTAAGGGTGAGCTGTACAGTCCTAGGATCTGTGAACCCTGCACCTCAAACCAAACCAAAGACAAAGTGTTGCTCCTGTCTGTAAAAGTCCCCTGCTACAGAGTCTCCTAACCCTGGAAGTCCTGGAGTCCGCAGCTCTCTCAGAGAAGGCCTTGACCTCATTTGAAGCATTTCACTGAAAGCAGCAGATAATGGCCCTGATAAAACCAGGTCTTGGGGGCAAAAGAATCCCTGGGACTGCCCCTACATTACAAAAAAAAAAAAAAAAAAAAAAAAAAAAAAAAAAAAAAGACAAACCAAAATTTTATGCTTGACTGGACTGCACCTCTCTTTTTTTGTCTGACTGAGGATGATCTAAAGTCCTGTTGTGTGGCAGGCATCTCACAGAAAAAGACTTAGTGAATGAGGAAGCCTTTACTTTTTTCTTAATCACTCCTATGGGTGCCCAAGGTTACTGCAAATTATTGCATCAACACTGAATCACTCCCTCCTTGGCACATTTAAGTACAATTCATCCCCTTCACAATTTCTTTTCATCCCATTGAACTAAAAAAAAAAAAAATGTATAAAAGGGAGAAGAAAAAGCCCAACATGCTTACTTTTAGCATCCCAAGTCACCTAGTCTCAACATCAATTTTAGCTACATAACCAGACAACAGGACAAGTTGTTACATCAGAAATCTGGGAAAGGAAAAGGGAAGAAGCAGGTGAAGCAAGCCCAGGAGAATCCAAAAGGAAAATATTTTTAAAGCTCCCCTGAATTAGTGACACTTACCTGCTTGTTCCTTTTTGTGCCTCTGGGTTCCTCTGAAATAAAAAAGAGCAATTATGAAGTGACCCACTTTCCTTCTGTTTAGAGTGAGGACGAAACAGGGGGAAGGGAAAGAAGGGGAAGAGAGGGAGAGTTACAGAAGGATAATATCAAAGGGTAGAGAAGGAAAATAACCCCAAATTTTTACAGCAGGTAGGAGGGCAAATTGTGATGACCCAGTTTAAAGGAAGAGCAGGAACTAGACCTACTAACAGTCAACACCTTCCCACACACTCTAAGGAGAGGAAACAGCAAGGGAGAGAAAAAAACTTGGTGCTTATATCTCTTCTTCAAACTACAAATTCATTCCTCCGGGTTAAAGTTGGTAGAAGGGAAGTTTCCTGTTAAATAAGCCCCTCTCTCTCACCAACCCTTTTACCTGTGTAAGGGAGGGGTGGAGCCACAGCCACCTCCCGGTTGGGACCGGCAAATCAAGGCAAGATGCAAACAATTAAGCTCAAAACAGCTCAGGCTGTGCATTAGCTGAGGCTGCCTCACAGGTGAGTGTGGGAGACACATCAGGATGCTAGGGGAATGGTCAGTGTTTCTCCTTGTCTAGGAGCCAAGAGGTGGCACAACACGTGCTAGAGCCAGAGGAAGTCACCATGCTGGCACAGACTGGCATGGCAGCTCTAGCCTTCATTCTGCTGTGGGCCAGCATCTTCAGGAGATGCTCATGCGCTGTGGCTTTCGCCATTTGCTGGGACAGCTTGTGGCCCTGAACCAACACATTTGTGGGGGACCCTCAGAGCTGTCTATCCTATGGACAGAAACCAGTATCTGAGGGGAGAAGGGGCCTTCTGTCTTGCTGTACATTTTTGTCTTTTGCTTCAAGATTAGTGAGGTTTCTATTTCCCTTCTTAAATCCCATTTACCTCATTCAGTATAATCAGGCACAAGTGGAATGAAGTTAGTACTCGTGCACCACTTCACAGCATTCAAAAAGTGATTCAATAGATACTGTAACAAACACATGTATTAGGCAGTTGACAATTATAACCATAAAGGAAGGACCAGCCATACCCTCATTTCCAGGTGGATTATTAAAAATCACAATTCAGCTTGTTGAACTCATCACAGCTCCACTGGTTTCAAAGCCTGCACACAAAGAGAATTGCACTTCTGAGTTCCAAAAGTCCCAGTTTTAAATAACCTGTGTTTCCTCTAAACAAACAATAGCCCACTTAAAGCATAACCTCGTTAAAAACTGTGGATTAAACCAGGGCTTTAATTTGCACTCACTTAAAGATTGAAAGAGTATATGGCTGAAATCATATGGGGAAGTGCAAGTAAATGACATTGTGTTCTAATATATTGGTGTGTGCCACTGTGTTTTTGTGCTCACAGAAAGGTTAGGCCAAAGGAACACCACACAGCAGTTCACATATCTCAGCTAAGCCTGTGTCCTGCTTTGTCTGACCTCTGTCCTTCCTTAATTCAGCTTTCTGGCAGGTTTTTGAAGTGGTTCCCAAATTCAGTACGTGCACAGGAGGAGAATTAAAATCCAATGATAGTTTATTTCACTAAATGGGGATTGTTTTAAATTAAAAATTGGAGTTTAATCCTTACCTGCTGTCTATGTCATAGGAACATAGAGAAAGCTGTTTCTATATCTTCTTTCCTCTGTATAATAATGGTCAAATGACTGTAGTCCCCCTTCCTTTGTGTCCAATACTTTTGTGACTTTCTTTGGCAGAGCTTTCTTCTCATGAAGCTGAACTGGGCCTACAATTCCCATTGGGAAGGTTTCTAGAGGCCTCAGACCAGTCCTACCTCCATAGCAGATGATAATCCTCAGAAATGTGGCTATGTTGTGACTACCTCTCATTTGCATAGGGGATAATAGATGCTGAAGTCTGGCATTGCAGGAGATGACACAGTTATAGCACAGCTGTGAGAAGGGCCCAGCCAAGGCAGGGGGAGCTGGGGGCAGCAGTGGAACCCAGACTCACCAAATACTTAAGTCCTGGTTGCTCTTTAAGCAACTAATCAGGAAACACCTTTGAGGACCTGGCTCTGCACATATAAAAGAGTGATCAGGAAGTCGGTGGGGACTCATCTCCAAAGGTTTATGTCGCAATTGTATTTTAAATCTCTATATTTTTTGACATAAACCTCAGAGAAATCTTGGTTTGGCCTAAACTGGAGTACCTGATCACAGATAGGTCCTTAAAAAAGCCCACAGCCTAACTATATCTAGAGATCCTGAACATGCAGGGAAAAATTAGGCCCAGCCATTCCCTCAAATTTAATCAGAAGCAGCCTGGGGCAGATAAATGCAAGTACTGTTGATGGTCAAAATTCAGAGTTACATAAAGAGCAGTGAATGACAGAAGTAATTAGGAGTTCTGCATAAAGGGCTCCATACTTAGACTGTCATCGCACAGCCCATATCAGACTGGGGCATGCCTCAGCACCTCAGCCTGGGAACAGGCAGAAATCTGAGAGGCTGGGAAATGTTCAGTGCCCAAGCAGGTACATTTTTACTCTCTTATTTGCTTTATACTTAGTTCAATTTCTTTCCCACCACATACTTGAGGCCAGGATGAGCAGCATTTGGATAAACAAGATATTTCCCTCTCTGCTGAAAAAAAGAAAAAAAAAAAGAAACTGTCTGAGGAAGGTGGAGAGACTAAAGGCAGTCTTTGTGTTATAACTGACTCTAAGAGAGTGCAGGAAATAACATCCAGGATCTGGAGGCACTTTGAGCATTTTGGTGTTCCCCTCACTTGGCTGCCTAACAGCCCAGCTTTGCAGCACACAGGAGTGAGAGTTGTAACTGGAGGGGATGCTGTGAGCAGCCAGGAAGCTCCCATTGCCCACAGATCTCAAACCATGGACAAAGCAGGTGTCGTTCCTTCCACCCTTAACCTGCTGCAGCTGTGCCTATTCTGCCCTTCTCTGGCTCCTGGCCGGTGATGTGGGAGCACACATCCTGCTGCTGTCATGCAGGAGAGCATGTTCCTGCCTTATTATTCATGGGCTGTGCCCACAGGTACTGCTTGTTAAGCCTGCTGAATATTTGTCTGAATAAATTAGAAGGAGCTGAATCATTCTTAGACCAAATTCCGGTTTTCTCTCCCGTCCTACTTCATTTTAGGTTTCTCTTCTCACATATCCCCTGTACACAGTATGAAACAAGTGTTCAAATAGTACTAGATAGAGTCAATAAAATCCCCATGTGCTTTTTCTTTTTTTTTTTTTTAATTATCCTTAAAAGATGCTAAAGAATCAGTTAAAATTGCTTAGTAGCACTTATTGCGACAGAAATTCCGGCGCTGCGGTGCAAAAGCCTGCCCCCCTCTGCATCTCCCAGGATAGAGGCAGCCACATTCCTGAACAGCACAGGGTCCATCCCTTCCATCGCTCATTTTCAGAATGAAAGGTAGTTATTCCTACTAAGCTTATTGGGCAACGTTTGTGATCTATTTAATGATTCTGCCCTTTGTTGTTTTATTAAACTATGTGATTTCTGCTGCAGCAGAGCTGAAAAATGAATCTTAATTTTTTTTTTTTTCATGAGATATCCCAGTTTTCTCACTGGAAAACTACCTCTTATCCTCCTCCCACTCCTTCTCTGCTGTCTCTTCCTTTTACCATTCCTTACATCTCTTTCCCCAAGTTATGCTGCATTTTATTTTGCCTTCACTGCATTTTCCTCCCTGACTTTTGATGCAAAGAGCTAAATTCATCCCTGCTGGTATCCAATGGACTGAAATTTTTCTCCGAGCCGTTATTGGGCTGAATCCAAACCCAGCCAGCATTTTGCAGGGCTGGTGGCTTAGCCAAAACAACAGTTTATAATCTCTCTTTTCCTTCCCTTACCTACCGTTAATATGAATTATTAATAAGTGCTAGTATTGCTGTCTCGAAAATCATACTTGTTTCTGAAGCACCCATCAACCGAGCTGTCTGACTGAGAATTCCTTTTTAATTTTCCCTGCGTGCTAGGAAGTTGCACATGGGCAGCTTGGATTCCAGCGCAGGGCTCGCTTTGGGATTCCTCTTGCCATCCGCAGTGCACACCTCACCCGAGTGCAGGGCACAGTTAACCCCTGCGGGAGCCAGCCTGCAAAGGTTTCTTTTCCCAAACTGCCGTTTATGACGCTAAATGCATTTCCCAATCAGGCTGCTGCTCCAGATCCCTCACCTGGAGGGGGATGTCTGCACAGTGTTAATCTCAGGCTGTGTTTACAGCCCGGGAACATGACAGGTTCTCTCCTTCCCTGCGGTTTCCATGTGCACAACTCATTAGATACTCTAATGCAGCAGGAAGCCCATCTCGACTGAGAATTCCTTCTCGTATATTTAGCAAACTTTTGACTGCTTCCTTTCAAAAGAGACTGAAGGACATATTTTCGTAGGAAGAGGGTGAGACTCACAAAGCACGATCTACAGTCACGTTTTTCTGTGGGGAACTACTGAGCAGGGGAGGAGGAATCACCCGCAATTCTCTCTCCTTCTCCCCCGCACCTCCCTCCCCTCCCCTCCCCGTCCCTCCCCCACGCCCATACAACCATAACACGAGATGAACGCGCTCCAAAATACAGCTGCAAAGTCTTCCTTCTCTTCTGTCTTCTTCTTGGCAAAAGTGGGGGGCAAGAAGAGAGGATGAGGATGGAATTATCCTAACGTGGAACTGATATTTTGACTCTGCCATCCACAGACTGTTCAGAAAAGCCTTCACGCACGGTGTCAGAGTTAAACCCAGGCAGGGCTCGCTCACTGCTCACAGGAGAGGCTCAGGTAGGGAACAGGGAGGCATCGCTGCTCATCTCCTGGTCTGACTGGTTCAATAAATGAAAGCCAAAGCTTGTGGGGTGAAAGGGAAAGAATGAGTGAGGTTATGAAAAAGAGCATCACACTTTGACTGCAATCCCCAACCTTCATTAAGATCCCCATTAAGAGATAAATTTTACAAACATACACTGTTTCATATGAAATGGAAGGATTTCCTCCCCATTAGAAATCACGCTGGAGACAGCTCCATTTGCTCCAAATTAGGTACACTGAGAATTAATATTTTAATTAATGATAAATAAGCCAGGCACTTTTCCTCTAACAGAGTCACTGTTTCCTTCCTCAGCAGCAGTGGGATGTGCTCACTGTGCTGTGTGTGTGTTCATATACTTGTCCAGGCTTTGTTTTTGATTTCTCTCTCTCATTTTTGAACCTGTCCCTCAAATGATCAGTTACAACACATGTCCTTAACCATGGATTTCCTCGTGTTTGGCTGCCCAATCTTGGGAGAGGGGAGGGAGGAGAGGGAGAATAAACAGAATAACACACGCAGACCCCTGGCAGGATGTTCTGAGAAATAAAAAGAGGGGAGAGAAGGAAGAATTCACACATAAAAATAGAAGCCCACGTAGATTGGCCATATATGGAGTACCGGGGACTTCAGAGGGATACCCTCTTCGGACCACCCCTTTGGCGGAGGAAATCGCTGCTGCGGGAGGGCCCCTGCCCCCCTGCCCGGGCGGTTCGCCCGCAGCCACCCCCAGCCCGCCGCCCCTACTCTGGCCCCGGGGAGGCGGCGGCGGGGCGGCTGCGGGAGGCGGCGGGGCCGGCTGCGGGAGCGGTGCGGCGGCGATGACTCAAACCCGCCCGGCCCGCTCTGCCCCCTCCCGCTCCCCCCGCCGGGGAGGGCTATTAAAAGCTGCTGACGTAGGAGCGGACGGCCATCTTTGATGAGGGCACGGCTCCCGATCCATTGAAGAAGGAGAGCCGCGGAGGTCAGCAGCCTCCTGTCCTTGCCTCCCATCCAGCTGCGGCACCGACCTACCGACCCCGCCGCGCCGCACTCCGCCAGCCCAGGTAAAGGTGGGACACCACCGCGGGCACCGGCTCAGCAGGGGGAGGGGCGGTATTGACGATAATGAAATAGAGAAAAGGAATATATTTAAAGTGGGACCTGCTCGGCTTTTTATCTCCAGCCTCTGGGGTTGCTGCGGGGACAGAGAAAGGCAGGGAGAACGGGGTGATTTCGCCGCCAGCCTGAAGCCAGGGGAGGCAGCCGGGCTGTGCCTCTCGGCCGCGCGGGCGGCAGGAGGCCGGAGGAGAAGGCAATGTCGGAGAAGGGGAACGGGCGCCATTCCCAGCTCCGAGCGGGGAGAAGGGTGTGCGGGCGCTCTGCGCTGCTGGGCCGGCCCGGGCTGTGCCGCCCGGGGCACTGCAGCGCCCGCAGCGCGCCGGGCTGCGACGGAGCATCAGCACCGCGGACAGCGCGGGGCCCGAGCGGCGCGGGGAGGGGACGTGCGTCTCTCTGTGTCTGTCCGTGTGTCTGTCTGTGTCTGTCCGTGTGTCTCTGTCTGTCTGTGTGTCCGTATGCGTGTGCTCAGCACCGCGGACAGCGCCGGGCCCGAGCGAGAAGGAGCGGGGACGTGTGTGTATCTGTCTGTCTGTCCGTGTGTGTGCTCAGCACCGCGGACAGCGCGGGGCCCCGCGCCGGGACCGGGGAGTGCGAGCTGTCCGTGTCTATGCCTCTGTCTGTGCGTGTGTCAGTGTGTCTGTGTACGTTCAGCACCGCGGCAGCGGAGGCGGCCGTGCTGCAGCGCCCTGCGGCTCCGCGCCCCCCGCCCCGGGGCTGCCCCCCCGGACACGGGACTGGGAAGAGATTCCCGACTGGCGAGCGGCGGTGCTCCCTCATTCCAGGACAGAACCGCGGGCAAGCGCAGTTGTGGTTCTGTAGCTCAGAGTGAGAAGAGGGAGAAATAAAATTTAAAAAACAAAACCCAACCAAACAACAACAGCAAAAGGCAGATAACATCAGTTCCTACAATTAATCGGCGTTTGGCACTCCGGCCCCTCTCCCTGGAGAGGTGTTTGTGCAGGGAAGGCGGGGGTTACATAACGCCCAGCCCGCGGGGTCCCCCCGGGGCCGGGCCCTGCCCGCAGGGACCACCGGCACCCCCCGGGGTTCCCCGCAGCCGCGTTCCGTGGCCCGGCGCCGCTGTCCGCGGGCGCCTCGGGCGCTGCGTGCCGCGGGCTCCGGCGCCTCTGCGCCGTGACACGGGGGACATCAGCCCGCGCCGCCCCCCCGCCGGGCCCCGCGCTGCGGAGCGGTGCGGAGCCGCCGCCTTATGTAACGCGGGCTGCCCCGTCACGGCTCCTGGCCCCAGCTCCCCGGCGCCGGCGGTGTTCCCTCCGCCCGTCCTTTCCGCTTCCCGGCGCCCCAGCCGCCCAAACGCCTCGGTGCGGTCCCAAGTTGGTAACTTCGCTGCCTTTTTTTTTTTTATTTTTTTTTTCTGCGGGGCGAATAAACAAGGGGAGAAAGGGGGATTGGGCTGCGTGTCCAGACACTGATCTGCGTAGCTGCGTCAAACCAGAGCCGCGGGATCTGCCAGATTACGTGCTTGGCTTGAAAAATTGCTGCTGGTTTCGTTCCCAGCTGAAAAGCAGAGATGGGGGGGAAATGGGGGGCTGGTCTGCGGCGCTGCCCGGGGGTGGCAGAGCAGTCCCTTAAACCAGATCCGTTTGCTTCCAGCCCCGGCCACAGCATCTGCAAGGACATGCCTGTCCCACGCCCCCACCTCGTCCTGGCTCTGGGCATGGAGCAGTTCCCCCACTGATCAGCACGAGGATGGTGTGGGGCAGCCGCCCCTTCAGGTGGCAAGGGGAGGGATGGAGCCATCTGGGAAATGTGTGCTCCGGTGGGAATGGCTTGGGGAAGACACTCTCTCCTAGGCCCCCAGGCACCTGCACATCCCTGCAAAGAAGCCAGTCTAGGAAGAAGCAGCAGTGGTTTTCCATTGCTTCTGCATCGCGCAGAATGGGTCAGCCAGGAGGTGACTGCTGAAGAGTTTGGCTCCTAGGATGGGTGCCAAAAAGATAACAGAGGTGACCAAACCAAAGATGCAAGCAGGCCTGATTGGCAAAAGCAAAAGCTTGAGGCTGCCTCTAAAGTCAAGAGGTGTTGCAGAAACTCAGCATGTTGCAAAACCAAATGCAGCTAGATAGAAACCTCAAATAAATACAGCTTAACTTTTTTTCCACATCTAACTAGAAAATGAGAGTGGCATTTCCGAGAGCTCTCGGGACCAGGCTGTGTGTCCATTGAACTCATGGGGGCGGTGAAAGAAAGAACAGCAGAATCCAGCCAGCATGAACCCTTAAAATACATCTAATGAGATGCAGCTCCACTTCCCAGATTTATTGCACTGGAGGTGGGAGATGCTTTTCAGGTCAAGGAAAGCTTTTCATTTTTCTTCCTATTCTTTAGGTATGGCAACAAATGGCAAGATTAAAGTGCTAAGGCAAATAAAGCATGGTCTCTGCCTAGTGCTTGCACTGCTTTAACTGCACGAGGTAACGAAACAAAACACTTTTCCTGTCAGTGGGAACAACTTCAGCGATTTGTATGTCTATGTGTCACACAGCTACAGCTGCTGCATTTGTAGCAACCCTCAGGGAAAAATGGAAAGTATATGGCATGGTGTAGGGCTCAGTTTGCTAATGATTTCTTCTCTCAGGAACTAAGAGCAGAAACTGTTTTCCCTTTACCTTGGCTTGTTGTCACACCATTACTCTTTCATTTTTTCCCTCCAAATCTGTCATAACGTTTTATAACATAAGGAAGGCTCTTTCATCTATACACATTTATACCCCCACACACGCTCATTTCAGAGATTTTCAGGGTTCCAGGCTGGGTAAAACCACAACAGATGCAGACTGACTTTGCAGCATTCATTGGGCAGAGTGCATTTTTCTGTCTGTGGAGTTTCATGCCCCGCTGCCAATGTAGCCACCTTTGGGCTGGACCAGTGCCAGGCAATCTGTAACAACAGACTTGTTCAAGCATTTCAGAGCTTTAAAGTCTAAGGCAGACAAGAATAATGTGTTGCTGGAGAGCTGCTGCAGGATGCACTTCTCAGGCAAATTGTGATTACCTCTAGGAAGCTGGACTTTGGAGCAAGCATAGGGCTCGTCTGTCTACTCCTGGGAATGCTGGATATAGTTTGTCAAGGCTGTAAGTTGTCAAGGAATAGTTTAGCTAGCTTATTATTTTTGAGCCTCCAATGGTGTGGTTTTCCTTAGTTTCAATAAACTCTGGCTTTCTTGCCTACTGACCTTGCAGATTCAGCTAGCTGCATTGTATTGCAACAAGCACATTCTCCAAAACACACAAGTTATATTCCTAGTTTTTGTCTGTCACCCCTATGTTACTCCCTCCACAAATATTTAGGCACACACAAACTCCCACCAGCAAAATCTGCCTCTTATCTGATCATGATTTTCAATATGCTGTCCCATATCCCACTCAATTTTCTAGGACTTTCCACCAAGCACAAAGACAAGTCAACTGCATAGATTCAAAATTTTTCTTTCCTGCTTTGTGATAGCCCCAAGGCTGACATTGCAAGACCCAAAAGTGGATCTGAGTGGCCTTGAGGAAGTGTTTGAACCACTTGCCCTGCTATTTTAGGAGGAAATTTAGCTTTGCTCTCTTACATCTTTCATCGTATTCACTTGCTGTTTCCTCATCACCTCATGCTTATCTACAATCCTGTTTTAATTCCTGCTAAAGATCACCAGGATGAAAGAAACACATCAGGGACATTAGGATCCTGATGCGAAGAGTGATGAGTGTCACTTTCTGATTTTGATTATTCCAGCAGGTCCAATCCAAAGTCAGAGTCGGAATCAAGGAAGATACTTCCCTGTACATAATTTTGTGGGACTTGTAAAAGAATATTTAGCAGTTTAGGTTTTTCAAAGGGAAACAAATTTTGTGTACGTATTGCCTCTGAAATACACTGGTGCGCTGTGATTCTAAAGAGAATGTAATATTGCATTATAGCTTTTTCCTTTTTTTTCTTATATTTTCTTTTTTATTTTCTTTTTTTTTCTTTTTTTTTTTTTTTTAATAATAAGAGATGGTATCCTATCTCACTTATTGGAGAAAGTGGAATTCTACTACAGGCATAGGGAAGAGAAGAGGGAAACACTAAGTAATTAATCATGGCTGCTCCTGGCCTTTTAGAGCTGAATGTTAGTGCTGACCAATCTGTGCTTTGTCTGGCTGTTTAGGAGACTTTTTTTTTTTTTCCTTTAGAGTTAACAGTGCTCTGTTTCACGTTTTGAATGGGATTTAACTTATTATTCAGCACCATTGTCAATTGGTGTGAAGTGGCATAACCGAGTGCTGTGGTACTCTACAGGCTGATAATCTTTCAAGCTGGGATTCCTCATTGGTGTTTTAAACCAGAAATTGGTCTATTTGCTGAAGGAGCAGCTCTTCTAGGAAAAAAACTCATTTCAGATGTGCCCTCCCAAAGCCCATCCCTATTTTTAGGGCCTGGTCTCATTGTAGCAGACCCTCACGGCCAGGCTGCCTCAGAAATGCTGACAGGGAGCAGTGATGAAGCAGCAAAGGAGGAATCCTGGCTGTTATGCCTCTGTTTCAGGTTGGGTTCTGCTGCACTCTGCTGGTACATAACACCAGCAGAACTTGAATATGGTGCAAAACCCAGGACGCAGTTGAATTTTTCCTAAAGGCACAGTTGTGTGCAGAAAAAGTAAAAAATTCCTAGCTGTAGCCATTCGCTTTTCTTTCAAGCTGGGGAGTAGGGTGAAGTTTTCCTACATTCCACTAAGTGGACAGGAAAATTATGCTTCTTCCCTCAAGTTTTTAAAAGGCAATATTCTTAATGGCTGAAACATTGTATTCGTAGAGTTGAAAGATGAAAGAACAGAGGGAAAGCCAAGTCTCACTGTACAAGTGTCCAAAATTAAACAAGAGGAACTGTTTGTATATGTTTTCACTGTAATTATAGTTTTCCTTGTGTTTTTGATATGACCAAGTTTTTGTGCCAGCATTTACTGGTAAAATCTATGAGCAAAATGAGGATTATCCTAGACTATGGCAGTGCTAACAACTAAAATTTGTATCCTAGACAATACAAAAGGATGCCTCATGTAAGTGATTTGTGAAATTAATGCAAGATTTTCTATTTCTTCCTCAAAACCTACAAATTATCAGGGAGTTGTACATCCAAGGCACTGCAGAGTCCTTGGTAGGGCATGCTTGTAATTCTGCATTGATCTCTTCCATCTCCCACATTTTCTCAGTAGCATTCCCTTGCTAAAAATCTGAACAGATTCCATTGCTAAAAATCCCGGCAAATCTCCAAAGAATTTCCCTGTCACGTCTGTCAAAGAGACTAGAAGTTTAGATTGAAAACTAAAGCTCTGATCACTTCACAGATTGGTGTTCGTCATGCTGTATTTATTTATTATACTTAGTCTCCACCCAAATGAGAGGAATTCTGTTCCTGAATTGCAGCACAGTCATGGAAGAAGTAGTCATTCTATCTTTTCTTTTGTATAAAACAGTTATTTGGAAGATGTGCCAACCTCTCCTTTGGTTCCTTTTCCCAGTCCTGGAAATTATAGTTCCCAGTGGAACTGTACAGATGCCAGTTCCTTGATCTGTCTTACAGAGGTAAATATATTTCCTCCAGCTACTCTAAAAAAATTCACAAAACAAAAGTATACTTCTTCAAAAAAGCTCAACTGTCAAAATAGTGTTACCATTCACTGATTCTTTTTTTAAACAGGAACAGAAGTCTCCCATGCATATTTAAGAATTTTTTTAAAGAAAAGGTACTAAAATTAGCTTCACTATGCTTTAGATGCAAATTAAAATTTTCTTTCTCCTCCCTGTGCTAGTATTTTTTGTTCAGTCTGTTCCCATTCACATCCTTAGGCTCCTCACCATTCACCTCACAGGGATTTAGCCAATTGCTAAAATCCCTCGCATTGCTGCAGGCATCAGGGAGCTGCTGCTTGGTCCAGCCCAGTGCTGCTGCTGCTGCTGCCTGCAGCCTTTGCGCCCTGGGCACACACCTGGGCACACACCTGGGCACACACCTGGGCACACACCTGGGCACACACCTCTGCAGGCTCAGGGCTGCCTGTGCCCTGCAGCGCTGGCCCCCCAGCGACTGCCATGGTGAGGGAGAAATTGCTGTTCCCTGTTTGTTCGGCACAGACAGCTCACAGGGATTGCTCGCTCCTGCAGAAAGCGACAGGAAGGCGCTGGCAATTAAATGAACTGGAGATGTTCGGTTACATCTGAACTTCAGCTGTTTTGGGTTGAGGATTAAAACACCAGGACTGCATGTGGAATATCTGGATTCAGGTGCAAGTATCACACATTAAATAAATGTAACCTTTGCCAAGTGTTTCAGTTGCCATCGTCCATAAAAGAAAAAGCTGAGATTAAAACAACTTTCAGTTTACATCTCACAGCTTCAGCTGTAGCACAAGTACCCCTTACCTTTGAAAATATATTTTTATGAATATTAGGGTATAGCAGTTTCAGCTTTCTGGGGGTGGTGACCTAAACTCAAAATGCAACATTCTCCCAACAAAGGTGGTTGTCATTTACCTAGAATTTGACAGTGTTACCCATGATTGTTCCCTTCAAGTTAGTAAAAGGCTTGGCTGGAAGAATCCATATAAATCCAGTTTATTGCTATTGCATTCATGATAGCAATGGAAGGACACACTCTCAGACCAGAAGTGAATGAAACATTCATGCATTTGCTCGTGCATTACACAAGACCAGCACTTTGCCAGAGCTCTGTGTTCCTCCAGAGCTGCACTGCGCTGCAGGGGAGAGGGGGACTGAGCCCTCTCCCTTCAGCAGCACCCATTCCAAACACGACAGCTGAACATACAGCCCAGCTATGTTCTGTGAATAATGGAGTATTTCAGCCAAACATTTGCTTTTCCAGAGAGTGTTCACCTAAGTGACACTCAAGGATGTGAAAAGCCCTCAAGAAAAAAAACAAGGTATGCAAACCTAATTAAACTGAAATTCACTGCCGACTTCCAACAAGCAGTTCTCCCCAGGGAAGCGTTTGTTTTATTTGCTCAGCTGTATGGAGGCAGGTAGTGGTTGCAGAGCTTACTGAAGGATTTCCTGCAGCTTTTCTGCCATTAAAATCCTGTTCTTGGGCTACGGAATTTGCAATTCCTGAAAATGTAGGTCTTTTATTATACCAATGGCAGAGGCAAGAGGCAGAAAGGCCAAGAGCAGCAGAGGTGTTTAAGATGGCTCTGGACGAGTGCAGGAAGGGATTATGTGGCGTGGCTGGTGGTGGTCACAAGAGACTGGACTTGATAAGGCAGCGAGTCTCCTCAAGTCTGATGTTCCTAAGAGGTTTGCTTATTTAACAGAAGGGAGGAGGGGAAAGAACGCCTGGATGGTTCTTTGCTGTCGGTTTAGTTCATTTTAGAGATGAGCACGTCAAGAGACAGTGGAAAAACCCCTTGAGGCACCAGGAATGCACTAAGTATAATTGAAAATGCTCTAGACCGCCTTTGCAATGCAACAGTAGGGCCATCTGCAGGCTTTAGATTCTCAATATTATCAAGGCATTTTTAAATCATTTTGTTGTCTTGTTCCCTTTTTCTTAATTAACTGTTTTAAATAGTACAAAATAGGCTGCTCCTGAAGCAACTTGCAAGCTCTGAGGATCATTTGCTAAGCCTAGTAAACAAGAACAGGTGTGTACTTCTAACAGTCTGACAAATAAGAACACAAGAGAGCTGCCTATGTCACACAAAAGGTCCCCAATTTCCAGATTAATGCCCAGGACACTTAAGGTTACAGTATTAAGCAGGCTGATAGAGGGTAGCATGTGACAGAAGAACTGAGAGGCATGTCTCATCCTCTGGAGGCCTCAATAGCTGTGCTGCCTGTTTATTTTTGTTGGAGTTTGGGATCTCCTTCCAGTCCTACCTCAAGTTCCGCAGTCTCAGCTCTCTGCTCTCATCATGTTCCCCAAATGCCTTCCAGGAAACCACCCTCTCAAGAGAAGGGGATGCAGAGAAAGACCCTTTTTAGCCCCACGTAGAACAGGGGGCTTCATATGGACAGACAAGGCTGTATAGGCAATGAGCCACCCAGATCACAGAGGAACAACAGGGAAAGAGTAGTAAGACAGGAACACAGTGCAGGTGGAGACGAAGAGCTCACTCTCTCTCAGCTATAAGGACCCCAGTGCTTCCCTCTCCTTTGACTGGGTTGTTGAGTAAGAGGCCAGAAGAAGTTACCCATCAGTGAACTGAACCCCCTATAAAACAGGACATCCCACAGGTTGCAGGGCTTCTCTGTCTTAACTGCTTCTCTAGCAGTATAATATTCCAGCTTTGCTTTCAAAAATTGCCTGCAGTGAAGAATGTGACAATATACGTTTTTTAATTTAACAGTGAAATCCAATAAATTCTTTATTGGGGATGCATTTATCTGCAAAGTTATTAAACTGCTATTTAGATTGATGAGCAGCTCTGCTTCTGCCATACTGTGATTTTCCTGTGGTTACCCCAATTCCTTTATGAAGTAACACTTGCTTTTCTCTTTATAGTTCATATTCTTAAGAGCTCCATTCTTTCCCAGTAGGATCCCATATTTCTGTCCTTTCCTTGCCTGCAGAAAGCCTTTACTTGCACCTAGAACTTTATGCACAAAACTTTTAAAAGAATTCCCAGGCTGGCAGGTGAAGAGATAAGACAGTGATCCAAAAGCCAGGACAGACTCCATGATAGAGGAAAGTAGATGTTCAAGCACAGAATGTGAGACTCCAAAACCATGTAAAGATTTCAATTTCAATACGGTTTTTTTTTTTTGTTTTTTTTTTTTTGTATTCTGTTTTTGTGGTGACATTTCCAAGAAATGTGTTGTACACTCAGCTGTTCTCCAGACAGAGTTCTTCCATTCATGCCTGCAGTCAGAATCTATTTCTCAAAACAATCATCTTCCTGCAGCAGGGAAGTCAGAGACCGTTCAAAATTTAACCAGGCTCTCCAGCATTGTCAAACCCAGTAGGCCAGTTCCTGAGCTTAGAAGAGTTGCTTTATCTTAACCAGAATATGATCCACTATACCAATAAGGATGAAGAAGAGGACAAGAGGACAAAAAAGCAGAATGAATAACTAGGGGAATGAAAAAAAAAAAAAAAAAAAACACAACAAAGCACAGACCCAAATAAAATAAAATAAAATAAAATAATAAAAAAAAAAAAGGCCAGTAGACTCAAATAAGAGAAAGGACAAGGTGGGCTTTTTGTTTAGTTCTATTTCTTGCTGTTCTTTTCCTACAAGCACACAATTAACAATTACCTAGAGTTAAAAAGTAAAAATCAATCCTCAAGTATTTGATAGAGTAATTTTAAAGGTGTCCTGAAGTGTTACATTATAAAACACTCTCACTCCCCTTAGCAGCCACAACCTTTTGTTCCATCTTTGCATTTCACAATGCAGAGGGGTGCAGAGGTGCATCCTTACACATAATCCCAGTTTTATAGGCACATACAGACACCAGGATGGCAGGATTTGTGAGCAGTGTCCCCTGTAGTTGGTGTCTCAGAGACAAATAGCAGAGCAAGAGGAAAATGGCTGCTACCCACTCACTGTGGTGCTGGAGATGTGCACTTGCTCTGCAGCACTTACACTGAAAATAAAAGCAAACCAGTGTTTGTGATATCACAAGACAGAGCCCAGACATTTTCCTTTTGCTAGAAAGCCTAAAAAAGGTCCTCTTTTCAAGTGTGTTAGAAATAGAAGCCTGTTTCAGAAGAGACATGAAATTATCAGTGCAAATTAATAGCACCAGATGGGGGGCTAAATTGCTGCCTCACAGCTGAAGACATGCGAGGGAATGGAAGTGGTAGACTCTAAAGAGGGGATCATCAGAAGCTAAGAGATCCCACTGTGAGGTGGGATTTGTGAACGTCCTGCCTGTGCTTTTAAGCAGTTGCTCAGATGAGTGGTTTTATGGGCCAGAGCGAGGGGGAGAAGGGAACTAAGTCATGGCCATTTTGGAAATCATGTCTCAGGGTGAGGATTGCACTGCTTTGCCCAGGACAAGCTGTCCAGCAGGACGAGCTGCAATGGAGTATCGTGGAGCTTGGTCTCCTGAGCTGGCACACGGGAGACAGGGAGCTCATCAGAGCAATCAGAGAAACATGGCTGTGCACTGGCATTGTGTGGCAAGGTTTTGGGAGGGATATGAGGGGCAAATTCTGTGAGAAGCTGCCAGAAACTTCCCCTAGGTTCAGTGGAGACAGTGCCAGCTGGCTCCAAGATGGACCTGCCGCTGGGCAAGGCTGAGCCTGAGAGTGATGGTGGCAGCTCCTCTGGGATAACAGATTTAAGAAGGGGGGAAAAACCTGCAACTGCAGCCAGAGAGAGGAGTGAGAAAATGTAGGAGGAACAGCTCTGCAGACACCAAGGCCAGTGAAGGAGTAGGAGGAGATGCTCCAAGTGCTGGAACAGAGATTCCCCCACAGCCTATGGTGCAGACTGTGGTGAGCCAGCTGTGCCCCTGCAACCCATGGAGGTCCACAGGGGAGCAGAGATCCACCTGCAGCCCATGGAGGAGACCCATGCTAGAGCAGGGGGATGCCCTTATATGTTGTGACCTCATGGGAAGCTCGCACGGAGCAGGCTCCTGGTAGGACCTGTGGATCCAGGGAGAGAGGATCCCAGGCTGGAGCAGATTTTCTGGGAGGACTTGTGATCCTGTGGGGAACTCATGCTGGAGCAGCCTGTTCCTGAAGGACTGCACCCTGGGGAAGGGGACCACAGGAAGAACTGCGGCCCATGGGAAGGACCCAGATGCAGAATTTAATGGATGACTGTCTCCCATGGGAGGAACCCCATGCTGGAGCATGGGAAGAGTGTGAGGATTCTCCCCCTGAGGAGGAAGGAGCAGCAGAGTCAATGTGTGATGAACTGACTGCAGTCCCCATTCCTTGCTGGAGGGAGAAGGTAGAGAATTGGGAGTAAAGTTGAACCGAGGAAGGAGGGAAAGATGGGAGGGGAAGGTGTTCTAAGATTTGGGTTTATTTCTCACTGTCCTACTCCAACTTGATTGGTAATAAATTCAATAACTTTTCCTGAGTTGGGTTTGTTTTGCCTATGAGAGAAATTGCTGTGTCACCTCCCTGTCCTTATCTTGACCCACAAGCATTTTGTTGTATTTTCTCTTCCCTGTCCGTTGAGCTGTGGCTTTGGTGGGCACTTGGTATAAGCAGGGCTGACCCATCACAGGCTGTTGAGCTGGGACAGTACTAACTGGGTTGGCTTCCAGAGCAACAGGGAGCTTTGTCAGGAATACTCCAGGTTTAAGGGGGTTGCTACTGAAAGAATGGCAGTTCTTACATTAAGAGAGCAGCTCTTAACATAGGCACTTCTCAAAACATTTCAGTGGAAGAGGAAGATCTGTTTGCCCATAATTAAACCCTTTTTAACTCTCTGGACACAGTAACAAAGGAGTCTGTTCAAAAGGAAACTTCGAGTTCAAACACTTCAATAATGCACAGTTGCATTATGCAGAGGACAAGCCATGGAGCTGCTCCTCCTTTCAACTGGAAGGGCAGTGTGCAACTGGAGCACACAGTGCACAACAGAGGCTCAGGAAGCCTTGAACACCGTTCTTTACATGCTCAAGGAAACAGGGCTGCAGCTGTGCTCTTGTGCTACACAGAAATCAAGAGCACCACCCCTCCCTGAATCTCAGAGCTAGCAGTGACTTAATTCTGACTGAGACTCCGCAGAAAGTTACATAGACACAAACACACTGTGGTTTGTACAAGGCAGGGATGTATTGTATTCCATCAAACCCTGAATCAGTTGAGCATAAGAGCTATTTTGCTATGAGTCACCACCTGTCTACAGCAGAATGTGGTCAGGTCCTCTCTCTAGCACTGCAGAGCAGAACTGACTCACCTCTGCTGGATCTGTTCTTTAAGTCCAACACAGAGGCAGGGCTGAGAAAAGTGGTTCATCAGCACCTCAGTAATCACGTGGCTCAGATATGCTCACGGTATGACGCACTTGAAGAAATCAGAGAGCAATTTGCAGCAAACTAATTATATAGTGAAATCCCCATCATTTTCTGTGTTCTGGGAATGCTCACCACGAATTTTGATTTCCTTGGCTTCCTCTTCATCTGAAATGATTTGATGAGTCTTTTTTCAGAGAAAAAAAAAATCTCTGGATTTTCAGACAGCTCACTGCACACATTCGAGGCTCTACCTGTACTGCATACCTTCCATATTGTCCCAAGAGCTTCCTGCTCTCCTGCTGAGTGTGCTAGGGCTGCAGATGTGGGAAGGTGTGCAAACAGTGAAAAGCTTGTGTTTCAAATCCAGAATTTGCTCTCTCTGAATATTCCTAATTAAGTATTTTAAAAAAATTTATTCTGGCAAGCATTTTTCCCTGTAACTTTAGCCACAAAAGTTTTGACGGAAATCTTGACAGAGCATGTAGAATAACTTTGTTTTGAGGCTATTAAAATGCAGAATTGCAGCTGGATGCATGCTGGTCCCATTTCCCCAGCTGAGCTATCACATTCACCTCCGCAGAAATAGCAACTGTCACAGCAACAGTCACAAGAGATGCAGCCCTCAGAGAATCATACCGAGCAAAGAAAAGTATCTAGGACAGTGATTTAGCTTGTCTGGATTAAAATGTTCCTCATAGATGCTTTAGTGTTGTTGAAAGTCATCCTAAAGGAAGATGACAGGCTGTTCAGGCCTGCCATGAGTAACAGAGAGGAACAAATAGTTATTGCAGGAAGACATTAAGTATTATACATGGAAAATTCTGAGCAAGTTCCTGGGAATGCTAGAACAAGAACATCCAACCTGAATTTCAGAAAATCCCTTTCTGTGCTACCATATGTTGGAATATGGGGAAAAGCCTTGAAACTGGCTTTGAACCAGTGAGGTATAAAAAGGTTTTGTTCTAGGTGACAGCCTCATTTTCACAAATTCATGGTCACTCTATGGGAGATGGGATGCAGAAAACAAGATTCAGGGGATCGAAAAAAGTGTCCATCTCAGGACAGGAGTGGATTATTCTGAGTTGAGATAGAGACATGTGATTGTTTGAAAAATTTTAACAGAACTGCCAAGACCTGTCTCACTTCAAAGGAAGACGAATGCCTGTGGACTTGTGAGGGTCAGCAACAATCTGGATTCTTTGGGCAAATGATGCATACTGCAGGACTGCCAGACACAGATGGACTAAAGGGAAATGTCCAGATGTAACTGCAGATGTCATAGGAAATTAAGCCACTCACTTGTGCTTGTGATTCAAGAAGTTCCATTTCTAGGTCAGATGAGAGCTTAGTTGGCCATTACTGCAAACATCTCCGACTTTTCTTGAAGTTTTCTGCCTAGAACCCATAAAAAAGCAAAGGACAAGTGCCATTTTCATGGGAAGCACATTGTAAAGCCATGTGAAGAATTAACTTCATGAAGGTTAATAATGAACTAAGGAAGTCGGTTGTTAAAGGATGAGGTTCTTTAGTAAAAAAGAGATACATTGACAAAAGGAGCTGCAAATATTTTTTGTCACTGTGAAAGCCAATATTGCCACTTTTGCATATGTAAAAATGTAAATATTTGTTCTGGTAAACACAAATACTATTGTTTGTGATCAATTAGGTTTTTCACTAAACTGCCATTAAAGTTTATTCATCTACTGTGTTGTAGTGTCCCATTGAATGATGTCCTGGTCTAGTTGTGAAATATGGGCCACTGAGAGATTAATTGTTTGTTTTATAAATCAGACTAGCAAAGAATATGGAAATACTGTTTAATCAATGCTGTTGAAATGAATTTGTTTCAGAATTCAACCACTTCACTCTGGATAAATGCCTCCATTACTGCTTAAACTAATTAGTATTTCTCACATGAGGACGTTTCAATTATATGGTAAAATATTAAAGCTGAAAATGCAAAATATGGGGGGAAATTTAATATTTTGGATTAGAAATGTTATGCCTTTTGTACCTATTCCAATTCCTGAGTGAACAGTCCTTTCCTCCACAAGTAACACAACCTATTGACTCTGTTTTAGTAGCTGGCTAAGTGTGTGTGCAGAATGTGTGACATGGTAGTCAGATCCCCAGGCAGTGAAAACAGATCTTTGATTTTTGGAGGAAAGAAAAGGAATAATTTCTGTCCAAGCTTTGAAAAAGATGACAGTAATTTTTAGAAATAAATACAGTTGGTTTTTTTTCATTTTTTGCAAAGCTTCCATTTGCGTAAGAAATGAAGAATTTTAATCTTCTTAGTAAGTGTTTTGATCGTTGATTAGTTTATAAAATCAGTATATTGCATATTTCCAACAAAATGGGGAACTTTTTACTGTTTCTTTGCTTACTTGTGTCAGTCTCTCTGTCTGGCAGGAGCCTCGTTCAGCTCCTGCCAAAGAGTCTCTGCTGATGAATGACATTTGTTCTATTGTTTAGTCCCAAACCCCCTAACACACTTACTCTGATTATAGACTTTGGAGCCAAGAAATACTGACACACAATTGGAACTGGGGAGAGAAGGGGACAAAGTTTTTTTGTTTGTGCTTTGAAGATGCTAAAAAAGCCTTCCCAGCCTCATAACTTTGCCAACAGAAATGTAACGGAAGTGGGAAATGTTTACATCTCATGATGATGAAGCAGATTAAGAGCAGTCTGGGTTTCTCATGGCCCAGACACTTCACAGAATTCACAGAATTACTGGGATGGAAGAGACCTTAAAGATCATTGAGTCCAACCCATGCCCTAACACCTTAACCATGGCAGAGTGCCACATCCAATCCTTTTTTTATTATTTTTTTTTTTCCTGGAGATGTTGCATCAGATATCTGGGATAATATGGAAGCTGTGGCTGGCAGCCTGTGATGGAGGTTCCTGTCTCTCCTGGAAATAACATTGAACAAAATACACGGCCTTGAAATTTATATTGTTTGGAATAGCAAGTGCTGTGCCATGGGTCAGAAAGAAGGATCTCTTTTAAATCAACAAATGTCTGGAGAAATAATATTTTAACAGTTGTCCTACTGAATTCTGTATTTTCACCACAGCATACACTTGTGATGAATCCCTTGTGGTACTCTCTGGGCACTTTCTCAAATCTCAGGCTCTACAAAATCACCTTCCAGAGCAGCTGGAAAAGCTGAACACAATTCTCCTTTCCCTGGCTTTGCCCACACTCTGTGCCTCTTCTGCTTGTGGGCCTTGGAGAGTGTTAAAGGAAAACAAGCTGATAGGAGCTGTCATTCCTTAGTGACCTTGGGTGGGGCCACCAAGGGCCTGAGGCTACCTGTTGTCCTGGGAAGATGGCTAAGGCACCTGCTGGGAGGTGACTTTGGGGATACATGGAAGGCTCATAGTCTGTACTTGCCTTCTGTCTAACTTGATTTGGTCATGTTTAGGGGCTGCCCTGACCCTGGGGGTGGATGGCCACTGAGGGGCAGAGGACAGGTGTCCATTCTCATTCCTGGGTCTGTGTGAGCAGTTGCTGATGCCATGAACCTGTGGTGCTCTGCCCACAGACCTTCAGTGTGTGACTCCCTCTTCTCCTCAGTGATTATGGCCTTCATGTCCAGAGGAGCAGGCAAGGGAAGGGGAAAGTGCACCTACCAACTCATCATTTCTCTCCTTAAATGAGGATAAGCACCACACACTGGTTTTGGGTTTTTGAATTTGGTAACTTTTGGGGCAGGGACCCATAAGTGTTCTGTTGACAATTTCAGGGGCCAGACTTGATATATCTTCTACTCGATATTGTCTTGACAGGCACATGGCTGACTGCTAACCACAGAGTTAATCAGCAGTGTAAGAAAGAAACCTTCTCAGCAGCCCAAACATGGCACATGCCTTACCTAGTCAGGCTTCGCTGCCTCCATGACATTAATTTGCTCCTGACCTAACGCTCCCAGCTCTGCATTTCAACGTGTTTCTTAATTCTAGGAACAAGCTTTCAGATGAATTTTATTGTTGCACTGAGACACAATGAGGTGAAGATATGTGTGCTCTATTCCATTTTCTATATCTATTCCATAAAACGTTGCATTTGTGCCGCCTGTATTATTTGTGAGCTTGTATTAGTGCTTAGCTTAAGGCCTATTGAAATGTCCTGGAAATAAAATAGCCTCTTAAGCTTTGGGGTAGAGTTAAAAATTCTTGTTCATTTTTCAAGTCAGAGGAGGTTGAAGCAGAAAGGCTTGCCAAAGAACTAGGATCCCTGTGTCATGAGAAGTTTCACTAACCTGGTTCAGACACATAAAACTACTGGGAGAAATTTCCCAGTGGATGATCACTCCTGACATTCATCAACTTCTAACAGGATTCATGGGTTGGTCTATTGTTTTCCATCTCAGGGAACTTAACATATTCCTCAGAAAAAAATGGCACAGGTTATTACAGAAACAGGTGCCTGGACTGAGTGGACTCATTTTGGGTTGTAGAATAGGAAGTGCCATGTTTCAGTAGAAGACAAATGTCTTCTACTTGATATTGACCAGCAGGGGAAAGCTCTGCTTTCAGAGAACGATTCTTAAATATGAATAAATATTGATTTTTCATTACAAATAAATATCTGCAATCAGACAAGTTAGTCAATATGAGCTACTTTGAAATCATCTTTATGAGTTAAACTTTGCTAGCCCTGGGTACATAAGGTAGATTCCATTGCTTTAGTACAAGAGAGATTAATGCCCCCTAGAAAATCTGTGCAGGAGTTTTCTTTGTCGCCTTTGCCTTATGAGGAGAAGCACTTTTATAGTTCATTAAAGAGAGTGACCTGTTCCAGGCTCTTAGGGCAAGTCCTCAGAAAAGACAGATTTTAAATCCTTCCCTCAATGAACTCAGCACTAGTTTAGCTCACCCAGCCCAAGGCACTTCCCTGCTTTTCAGTGGTGAAGAAAAAGAGGCATTCAAAGCCCTCTATCACCAGCTGGTGGGTTTTTTTTGTTTGTTTTAGTTTTTTTTTCTTAAATACAGAATTAATCTAAAATAAATTTCCCATTAATTTGCCACTTTCAGCTACAGCTACAGTTATTTACATATGCCAGGACAAAGTTTTAAATCAGGATCTGTATTTTGGGGTTCCTGAAATTCAAATGGGAGCTAAATTTCCTTCCCAGACTGCCAGTAGCTGTCTGCTGGGCACTGATGATGGTTTGTGTTCATCCAGGGCCTGTCTGAAGTTTCAGACAGTGATTACCCTTAACGTCTAATGAAACCTGGGGAATAAATTAGTCTTTTTTGTGACTCTGCTATCCTGAATTACTTAACCTGGATTCAAGGCAGCCTCACAGGGAGGAATGGGGAATGCAGGGAAAAGGGACAGAAACAGGTATCTGTCATCTTGTCGTGGTGCATTCCTTCGCCTGGGTTTGCACAAACGCAGGGCAGAACATGAAGCCTCCCCAAAACCTGCCCTTCTCCCTCGTCCCGAGGCTGCCAAGGCTGACCCCTCTCCTCGCCCGGCACCCCGGGGGGAGCCTGGGACCCTGCAGCAGCTGCCGGCAAATGCCCGAGGCAGAGGCCGCAGCGCTTCCACAGCACAATGGCCAATGCAGCTCCCGCTCCCTGCTCGCTGCTGCCCGATTTAGCAGCAGCGCAGCAAAGCTCCTCCCCAGCAGCCTCACGGCAGCCTCGCAGGGAGCACTCGAGCAGGACCCACCGCAGACACTGCAGTGCCCTCTGCTTTGCAGGAGCCGCGGTGTTGCAAGGAGGTGACACCCTGGGAAAGAAGGATTCTGGTTACGAGAGGTGGGAGAGGGGGAAAGGCATCCCACTGCTGCGGGAGCAGAGGGATCCAATGAGGATGGGCAGGGGCTGCAGAAAACATCGGGGCTCACAGCATCCCTCTGAGGAGGGGAGCGCTCCTTTCTCTCTGGCAGCCACCCAGGCCCAAAGTGTAAAAAACCCACAGACCGGATTATTTTTCTTTAAAAATAGACCATGTTCCCCCACGGGCTCCTTAATTAAATCTCTTGGCCCTGTTCTCTTCAGCTCAAGGTCACCTGGAAGCGCAGCCCTTTCAATACTGCACTGGTATTTCAGCAGGAGAGCAGGGAGCCCCAGGGCTGTAGCCACAGATGTGCTTCCTGACTTTGCCCTTTGCACGTTGCATCTGGGCTAAGCCTGGGAAGATTTTGGACAACAGTTTGGCTGTCAGTCACAGGGCTCCGAGCTTACAGGAGCTGAAGTACAGTCACAAAGCTTTCTTAAGCCATTCACTGATGTAAGTGACATAAATATTCCCCTTTTCCCTCAACAATGGGTGTTTGGTTTTTTTTTTATTTGCTTGAACAAGGGGCTTTAGTCTACCAGATGGGTCCAGGCTGTATATCCTTGAGATCTGCTCCTTAGATGAATTTTCAAAGCTTACAAGAATAACTTCATTTAAATCTGTGGCCTCCAATCTACCCTTGGGTGAAGTGTGAAGACAGCAGCTGCACTCCAAGATCTCTTACACCAAATGGATTTTCTGCTGTGTGTGCCACTGGGGCTTCAGGAAGGAAGGCATCATCTCCTTCTCTTTATTCACTTATTGAAAAATATTGTCAGCATGGTGAAAGCATTTCAGTCTGAAATATATGAAATAGGCAATGTTGCTTGCAGAAAACAAATTCTGTTTTAGACACAGAATTGTTCCCACATTATTGTTAGGTCAAGAATGAAGAACCACATGTTTTTCAGGAATTTAAATTACATAAAATACACAAGTAAACAATGATTGCTTTAGATTTAAATTGGATTACATTCAAATGAAGTTCATGCCCTATCTTGCTGTCTTTACTTACAGGAGTAGTATTTATAAATATATAGTAAAGCACGTCAATATTCTTGATTGGAACTTATTTTACTTACAAATGACTTCATTAGCAAGTATTGTTCTTATCTTCAAAATGTTTCCATTTCTAAAAATCCTCATACATTTGCAGGAGGGGTAGAAATGATGGGAAAGCTTTCCAAAACTAAAGCCAGCTGAAAAAATCAAGGGATTTTGGCTGCTTGTGAAAGACCAGAGCTCTTCCACCCAAATGTGAAAAGATGGCTCTCTTCATGTGGGTCTCAGAGGAGAGACACATTTACTGTTCCCTGAACAGCTGCAGCAAAGCCCTTGGCTGCACCGTGCACTTGAGACACCTCCCCTTGAGCACTGGCTGCTTGGCCACTTAGGAGTGTAAAAACACCTTGTGGGGTAGAGCATTTTCTAGTGCTGTCAAGCTGTGCTCTCTTACAGAGGGCTGGAAAAGTAGCTACACCCAGAAACTCTCTTGTGCTCAGATGAATGAATGCAGATGCACCTAAATAAATGAGAGTCTATGAAGGTGATGAGGTTGGAAGGCAAATCCTGTTTTTCTGATGCAAACCAAGCACCGTTTAAATGTTTGGAAGAATCAGATTGGCTGTCACTATTCATCTTCTGCAAGGAATATGTTAGTCCTTCATTTTGGCATGGCTTTTTATAAAGCCTCTGGTCTTAAGGACCCAAAGTCACCTCATGTGGGTCCTAACAAAGGCAAAAAAAGGTTTAGGGATTTAAATGAAAATAAAATTGGAGCTTTCATTGCCAGGCAGTGAGGCAAAATTCCTCTGCCCTCAGCTGTGTGCACATACTCTGCTTGAAATCTGGAGCTGTAGGATATTGACAGCAGAACTGTGGGAATACCCAGGCACAGTTCTGGGAAAATCCTCTATGTCCTAAATTCTGTGACTTTTTTTGTGACCAGACTGTGATTGCTGTTAAATGTCAGCTATTAATTTTTTTTTTTTCCTGAGTTTATTCTTGCTGTTTCTGTTGTTAATACATGAATTGCTCTTGTCCCAGCTCACTGCTGGGGTTCATCATCCAGCAGCTGAGTGAGGGGGTTGGTTTTGTTTCCACATGTGCTAGAGCCAAAGAAACTTCTCAGCCATGTTATGTGTGGACCTTCACATTTAATACTCCATCTTTGCAACTCCAGGTATGCTTTTATGTCTTAGATTGATATAAGGCAGTCTGCTCTGTTTCGGGGTATTTTGTGTGCAGTTTTCTTCATGTATACAGCACTGAAAGCACCCTCTTGCCACCAGTTGTACCTTCATAGCTCAGGGGTCTGGGCACTGAATATTAAGGAATGCAGCAGGAGCCCCCATGTACCTCCATGGTGCAAACAGTTTCTTCCCAGGAGCCAGACTGCTGAGGCCAAGAAACAGTTAATTGTTGTTCATTTTATTTACATGATCAAATTTAATCTCTTGTTTTACTGTTCAGCAGAGCTCTATAAATCTCACATGACCCCACAGGACTTACCCAGCTCCCGAATTTCCCAAACCTTTCCACTGCAGATTGTATCACAGCCTGTTTCAACATATCCATCCCCCTTAGTGTGAACAAAAACTGCAGTAGGGAAGTGGGGAGGCTCTTACAAAATGTTTTAAATTCCATCCTTTCAGGGCCAGCATCTGTGGGTTGATGGGGGTTAATGATGCAAGTGTAGGACCCAGGGAAGGGACAACATTCCCATAAGGAACCAGAAAACTTTCTACTGCCAAACACAAATTGAAAGGAAAAGGTTAGCAGCCAAAGCAGACCATCTTGCATGCCCTTGCAGGCCTTAATTCCTTCACAAACATGGGCAAACCCAATAAAAAGAACTAGCTAAATAAAAATCCCCATGCAGAGAGAAAGATTTTGATCCTCTCTTAAAACAGTTTGAGCGGAAAGGATTTTGCAGCTTCTCTGTTAATCTGCAGATCACATGGTTGAAAGCGATGCCCTTGAGGCACTATCAAGCTTGTTGTTGAATTGATTGGTCAATAAAAAAAGAAAGGAGAAATTAAAAAAAAAAAAAAATTGAAGTTGTGCTCTTGTATTAGTACAGCTAAATCCTCGACTGCAAGTCTGGGTAATCTTGCCTGGAGGAGTGCACTGGGGGTTTTTTCATCATCCTGTGAAGGCTGAAATGGACTTCTGAAGAAAGAGAGGTTTCTAATCAGCCTTCTTTGAATTTGTATTACTGATTCCTGGAAAATGAGTAGCAGCCAGGAATTAGTTGTAGGTGTGAATCAGAAAGCAGCAGTGGCCTTTGAAAACAGGTGAATAAGTTTTGCATACCTGTGGGCTGCTAATATGCATTCCTGTGGCTAATATAGTTTGTTACTTAGCCTAGAAATGTCAGATGCTTTCAATATTTGACTTGTACAACTCTAAGTGCATTGTAAGCATCCACTGTAATCCACCTTACCCTGTTGTTCCAAATTTATTGGTTTTGATACAAGTATCCACCAGTAGAGAATGATAGATATGACCCAAGGACCTTCCCATTTAATCTTCCAGTTGTGCCCAGTGAAGGAAGCTTCCAGATCCTCACCCTTCTCTGAACAGCATTTGCATCTCTGCAGGGTTTTGGGAATGGATCTGGACGGGTCAAGGTTCCAGTTTCCCTTCAGGGAGATGAGCTGTTTAGTGGAAGGAATTTTTGTTATTGTGACTCTGTAAAAGAGCCTTGAAATAATGCAATTTAAACTTATGAAAGGTTTAGTGGTTTAAAATTGGGTTCCCAGCCCTTTTTGTTACATAAACTGCCTTTAAAAAAAGATACTCTACTGTGGCCTTGAATTGTGCCTGCTGCATTTTAGGTGCTCACACGTCTATCTGTGTGTCACATGTACAGAGAAAGAGGGGAGTTAAAAACTAAATAGGGTCCTTTCTTTTTATAACATGACTATAGCTATTTCTTTTTTTCTTGAAAGGAAGTAAGCTTTTCAAAGTTCATGAACTCTCCTTCAGCTTTAAATCCTGCATCCACAGTTTAAGTTCCTAGCAGAGACCACAACACAAAGTAGAAGAGAGAGGAGTAGGAAGTGGCAGAAAGTGAGCCCTGAGCCGAGGCCATGGCAAAGCATGAGACATCCTTGGGGGATACTCAAGGCACCCTCAGAAAGGTCAGCCTTTTTTTGTTTTGCTTGTTCATTTTTATAGCTTCTTTGCCCCTGAGAAAACCCACTGGCCGTAGTGGGGACGTGCAGGAGACTCATTTTGGAGAGCAGTTCCTCAAGGTCATGGGCTTTGACTCAGGCCTGCAACCTCTTGTTCCTTTGCTATTTCACCGATGGTGCTGTATCTTGACATGACGGTGCCCTCACCACAGATGGCTTCATGCACAAGGGAAAAAGCCTAAGCTGGGAAGTTCCCTTCCTTCTTGCTACCTGCTTCAGATGCTATATGATATAACAAGCAGAAGTCTGGGTAGACAGAACATGAATAATCAGTGATAACCAAGAATCTCAAAGACAATGAGATAATTCTTAAATACCTCTTTTTGCTGTCCCTCATAGCTGAAAAAAAAAATCATCCTTCCATTAAAATCCAATTCTACAAATAACATCATCAGCCCAGTTTCATAATGCTTATATTTTGTCAGCTGCTGATTTGACTATGACGACTTAGTTAAAGAAGATTTCTGCTAAAAATATATCAGCCCACTGCTTGAAATGCTTTTACCACCAGGCAGAAATGAAAGGATGAGTATTATAAATATAATGAATAGTTTTGTTTACCACAAATACATGTCAAGAAGGGAAATGTTGTCTATTTACATTCCTGATGCCCTCACGATCGCAGTGTATTTTACTCGCCTATTAAAATGTTTATATTTAGCAAGCGCTGCATTAATTTAATTTTTTTCATTTCTGTTGAAGGTCCTTACTGGTGTTACACAGCTCAGGGGCAGGGGTAGGTGTGAGTCCTGGGCTTCAGAGAAATCTTGCAAATGCAAACCATGCAGAAAAAACTGAAATGCCAGCTGAGTGTGTTGACAGCCTGTAACAAGCAAACCATCAGGGGAACACCTTATTCCTGTCTATCACTTTGAAATCAAAGCTTTGACAACATTGATGCTGATGAGGTTAACTGTGTCACTGCCAATTTTTTCCACATTTTTCCCTTCTGTCACAATCAACAGCGATTCCACACTAAGCCTGTAAATGTGCTACTTAAACTCACAGCTTGTTTCATCCAGTTCTAGGAGTTATCAGGACTAGTGAAGATGGGATAGCACCAATTTTTAACATACAAATGAAGAACTTCACATCTGTTTTAACTGTGAAGTTATTCATTATTACGTTCAATTTAACTTTTAAAAAATTACTTTCAAATTAAGCAAAGTTACCATCAAATTTTCTCCTGACTTGCAGACTTACAAAAACTGCGGCAGAAATTAGCTCTGCTTTGTGACAGGCCAACGCAAATGTGCTCCCTTTTCTTACTGTAATACTCGTGGGTTTCCTTTCTATCATCCATTTAGCCTAAAAATACCTTTTTGCAGTTTGTGGGTTTCCTTTTCATCATCTATTCAGCCTAAAAAAATTCTTTCTCCAGTTTGTGAGTTTCCTTTCTATCATCCATTTAGCCTAAAAAAAAATATCCTTTTTCAATTTGTGGGTTTCCTTTTCATCATGCATGTAGCCTAAAAATGTCTTTCCTCAATTGTCAGGCTGCCTTCTTGCATCATTATAAGAAAATTGAGGATGAGCTCTACTGGTTTGCATTTGCTGCCATTGATTTGATCTGTGTGTAATACAAGAGCGTGGAACTCTTCTGACGTTTTGTGCTGACTTTGCAGAGGCAGAGAAGACGTAGGAAAGGTTGAGGCAATGTGGAGCAAGGTCTTTTTAACAACTACTATTTAATGCTCTCTTGCAGAAGCTCAATTCCCTTTCTTTGTTGCAACCGAGACAGCCTCTCTTGGTTTGTGAAGGCACAGAAGGAGGCTCTTCACTCAGGGCTCATTATGGTTTGGAATGCTGAGGGGTGATGATTAACCTAAAACAGGAGATCTGGAGGAGGTTTGGATGTGGATATGGAGTGAGGGCTGGACCAGGAGCTCTGGCATTCTTGAGAAGACTGTGCAGAGGGAACAGTTTCTTTCTACAAACCTAGGAACAGGAAATGCAGCAGACCTCGTGGAGCCTGGTGGGAATGCCCAAGGAAAATTAGCCATGCAGCTTTCTTATTCCTTGCTGTGTCTTGAATCCCTCAATAAATGTTTTGCAATACTTCCATTTTATATTTCTATTCCATCTCAGAGAAACAGAAGGGAGCAAGAGCCCCAGAAAAATCTGGCAGAAAAGTATTTAAGATGCCAGCCACTTCTGTTTGGTATTTCCACACTCACAGCTGCCCCTCCACACACTGCTGGTCTCTCCCGGAACCACTGTCACTGGCTTCTAGCTCCACCTGCAAATCTGACCCCACTAATGGCAGTGGTGACACTCCCTCCGACTTGAAATGGGGCGTGACTTTCACCTCTAGCTTCTAAAATTGGCCATTAATCAGATTTAGTGGCTTAGGAGCAATGTAAAGAAACCCTGGTTGGAATCAAATTGAAGAGAGGCTGACTGATCACCGTTTCTGCAGTGATAGCCAGAGAATATTTTGAAGGCCTGAATGGATTTAGGATTTGAGTTCTACTGGAAATCATGACACAGTCAGAAATCTCATCCTGCAGCTAGGCAGATGCCTTTAGTTTTTCTCCAATATTCTGGCCTCAGAATGCAAACAGCTTTTCACAAGTCAAGATGTTTTCTTTAATCCTCTCTACTAATACCTGGATTTCTTGTTCTGAGCCATCAAAATCCAGCTATGTCAATGGCAAGCGAGGTTGTAGGATATTTTGGAGCAGGTATCTCCTGGAAGAACAGGGAAGCACTAAGCCCTTTCAGCAAAGCCCATACCCTGATTTAAAATACCCTGTGAAATGCCAGCCACCCTTTCCCAAAGAAGACTAATTCAAATGAAACTGACATAACCAAGACCTGGTGGGATGACAAACAGTCTGCCTACCAGGCAAGGACTAACAGATCTCATCTTCCACATCATAAGACATGCTTGGGAAGGTTACAAGTCCTGTTTCTGTACCTCAGAGAGAGAAAAGGAGGGACCAGGGAAGAATAGAAAATATTTAAGCCACAGGACAGCACTGGCACAGGAACAAGCTGCTGTTTCCTAGCTGGGAATCTATTTGTGCCAGGAGTAAAACATTTTCCAGGTATTGGAGAAGAGAGGGTGTGGACTTGGAACTAGTGGGAACACAATAAGCTTAGTGATTCATAGGATAAAGCTTGTTAAATTATAAATGATGCTACATGAGACAGGGAGCTGCAATAACAGGGAATTTGATTCACAGCAGCCTGTTCTGTCCAGGTCTGTGCTCTGTGCTGCCAGTAGACCAGTAGACGTGGTGCCAACTCCCCTAAGAAGGTTTCTTTCTTCACCCTGCATCTCTCTGCCTGGTTGCTCTCCCAGATGAACAGAACAAACATTTTTGCCTTGGATGTTTTTCTGTTTCTGTGGGAAAGCAAAAAAAAAGGGAAAAAAAAAAAAAAAAAGAAAGGAAAAATGTGTGGGTACATAGGTGCAAAAATGACTGCGAGGAGATAACACATTGAGAGGTTTGTTTTCTTTCAGCAGTAAAGTAAAATGGATAGAAAGTCAAGTTTTCATTACTCTGAGGTGACATTGTTACAAAATGGCTGGCCTCTTGTATGGTGCTTGTATTTTGTTCGGTGTGGGTGCCTGGGGAAGCGGCGGGTGCGCGTTGGAGGAGCCTCATGGAGCAGCCGTGTTGTCTGCCAGCTGACGGGACAGCACTGACCTGCCTTGGACTGGGGTGGGCTGGCAGAGGTGCAATGTGACAATATGGCAGCACTCTCACCAGCACTTATCCCAAAGCCCCAGGTGTCCTGGAGCACAGGCAAGGTGCTGGTCCGTGCCCTGGAATACCTGCAATTTAGGCAGGAAAAAACAAGGGCAAGATAGGAAGGAAGAGAAGGATTTTATCTGTGCTGTGGAGATTCAGGGAGACAGATTGAGTAGTTAAACATGGAGAAGCAGTCCCATCAGAGGGTATCCAGGACACCTGCATGGTGCTGAGGGTTAGAGCCAGCAGCAGGAAACCCAACACCTGCAGCACCTCGCACAGCTCCAGAGATCTGTCTTCAGGCGAGGCAAGCAAGCCCTGAGAGTAAAATGAGTTGCCTAAGGTGATGCAGGAAGACAGGAACAAACTATTGCCTGCCTCTCCTGAATTCAGATTTGCAAGATGTTGGTGCCTGTCTTGTCCAAAGTCACTGCCTGGCAAGCCCTCACCAGTAGGCATTACTCTTTACTGAATATTAAGCAAGAATTTGGACTGAAATTGGTTATTATCACTATACTCTGTCAGCCTCGTCTGTGGAAGTGGGCCCAAAGGCTTGAAGCAAAATGCTGTGGGACTGCAGCAGGAGAGAGATGAGGTGTCTGTGCCCTGGGTTAGGGCTGACAGACCCTACAGAAACACAGATCTAGCTTTTTGGCTTAATCCCTACCACAAATGTTTAAAAGGTGTTTTTTTGGAAATGAGAACATTGCTGAAAATCTTGTGGATAAATTAGTTCCGTGCAATAGGATGTGGTGGAGAATTGAACAACAGACTTTCCTCAAGACTTTATTTAAAATCTATTTTAAAAATAAATCTAAATTAAAATTCTGAGTAATTTTTCATTGTTACATTTTATGCCACAATGTAAAATGTTTAAATAGGATTTTTTGTTATGAAATGACTTAATTTCCTCTCCAAGTGCTTTCAGATCAGTTAAAATACAGTAAGAGCAAAACCAGGGCATGTTTAGTTATAGACAGTATTAATTGTGGTAAGCTCTTTGTCAAAGAAGATGGAGATGACAGAAATCAGAGAAGTTGGAGCTTGTAAGGGCCATTGCTGAGAGCCCACAATCTACAAAAACTACATTCCCAACTCCCTTCAATTTCTCACCAGCTGTTGCCTGTCACACTGACTGTGGGCAGCACACATGTGACTTCCCTGGCTTTCTGTGGGGATCTGCCTTCCAACACTCCATCCTGAACACAGCTTCAGGGGGAGCCTGCTGGTGTCAGTAACACACACATGTAATGGTTTCTAAGCATCCCCTTGCAGCAGGTTCACACTTCTCATGTCACTTAATTCCCTGCTGGTGTTAGCAAGCAGTTCCTGGTCGAGACTGGGCTTTGGGGTTAATGCCAGAGCATTTCCTATAACGCAGCTGCCAGAAGCAACTGTAGGGAAGGCTTGTGAAGGTGGTGAAAGACATGGCTAATGTGCTGGACATGTGAGCTGTAGCAGCTCCCCACTGGGCAGTGGTAGCTGTTGAGGACGTCCAGCAGGGTAAAGGATGTGTCCTGTGACAGGAGGATCCTACACAGCCCCAGAGCTGCCTTGTGCCTGACTCCAGAGAGGCTGAACACCCCTTGGAAAGCTTCACCCATGGGAAGCCAAATGAGGGGCAACACTGGGGAGCAAAGATAACACCCTTTGTCTGTAGCTGCACTTCATCTCCCCCTTTGACAGTGTTTCTTCTTCTACCAACAGCCAGACAACAGCAGCAACCCAAATTCCACCTTTAAATGGCCCAGCATCCATCCTGAGAGACTTGATTCAAAGTCTCTCCCCAGGTTTTCTGTGGTTCTGTGAACACCACACCACCGTGGTAATGCTTTCAGTCATACAGGAAAGAGGCACAAGGAGTGGGATTGACCAACTCTGACTTTTTTAGTAAAATACACCAGTGCAGTCATCTTCTGGCTACAAATATCTATGGGAAGAGTAGATGTGCCCTTTAATAACAGGGAGAGTGCTTAAAAAAAGAACATTTTATTGCTGTGTTGCCTTCTTTCCAGTAAATTGCAACATTTTCATTTTCCTATATTTATTATATATTGAAGTGTTTATATCACTGTGAAGCAAATATTTACTTTCAAAGGTCAGTCACTGTATCTCTCTTCCTCTGGGGACAGATGTAGGTCTCTCTGAGCCTTTAGTATCATTCCATACAGATTATATAATGTTCTTACTAAGGGATTCTTTACTGCATCTTGGCACTACTGAAATAGCAGATGCAGAATTCAAAGTATAATAGGCAGTGCCTTTCCATTAGCTAGTCTCTCTTTGTATTTCCCTATAACATTCAGTCTGTGGTGCTTCTGTATGAGCACTAGCATAAGGGACGAGACTGTCTGCAGGGAATTTGATGTAAATGACCCAAGTGCCTGGAGTTGTACCTTACATTGTGTAGGAGACAGAGCACAGCCTGGAACGTGCTGTACACTGCATGTTGTAGCAGTGTTTGGGCTTTTTTCTCCTTTTCAAAGAGCAACGTGGATGTTTGTGTGTGAACCTAGATGATTTCCTTTTCTGAAATGGAAAAACCTAGGTCCATATGAAATTTTGAGGCTGAATTTGTATAGGCAATTACCACAAGTATAAACACAAATTGAATTAATGTAGCGTCTGTAAATTCTGTAGCAATCACTTTTTTTTTTTTTCATCAAATTTTTCAATTCAAAGAGCTTAACATATTGCACCTCTACTTTGGTCTTTCTTCTGATTTGTCATCTCTGCAGGGACTGTAGATGTAATAAAATGCAGTTTAAGTTAGAAGTACAGAGTACACTTTGGAGAGCTTATTCCAGTTATATTAGAGATTCCTAAGGCAATTGTAGGATTTTGATATTTGGTTCAAATTAACTTGAATGAGTACAGAATGCAAAATATCAGCTAGTAACAAAAATATAAATTTTGCAAGGAATTTATTACCCTAAGTCCTCAATACTATCTTAGGCCTGTTTCTGTTCTACTTAAACAAGTGCAGGTTTCAGTGGGCCTGGACCAGACCTTATACTTTTGAAAGTCTGTCTAGTATCAGTAAGAGCAGATTCATCATGGTTTAACTTTCCTTGACCATTCCTGAAATTGTTAATTTTCAATGTTCTAAAACATCAGGAGTTTTAAATCAAAGCTTTTTATAGGTTTTCCTAAGAAACACCATAGAGGGAGAACTGTTACTTTGTACTTCAGAACAATAATTCCCTTTAAAACATAATTCTTTTCTCTACAGGATTTTTATTGATAACAAGGTTTGTTGTTGGAAATTCATGACACTGGAATGGCATTTCAGCCTAAGCAGTACTTTAAGTATTTCCACACTCACAGCTAGAGATAGGAAAACCCTATCCCTATGATGTTCTATTCCACATTAATAATTGCAAAATCCGAAAAAAAAATTTAAACTCATTCCCTGCCATCTACAAAATATATGTAGTTTATCACACTGTGTGCAAATCAGTAACCTTTATTGATTCTTGGGCACAGTCTTCTATTAAATAAAGTTGAATCAGCACAGCTGCGAGGCACTTCTGTTTATGACTAAAACTTGATGTAAAATGACTTGTCTGGAAGAATGCTTTTTGCTATTTCTCAATCCATGCTAAGTGCTTTACAAATACCAAACAATCTCAATAAACCTGTCAAGTTCGATCACTTGCTGCACAGTCTCTCTCCGGTTACAAGCTCTGACACTGTTTTTAGCTTGATGCAAAATAAGACACGTCTGTCACTAAGATGCCAACTGATGGTTCTAACAAACCAAGAAGGGTAACTAAAAAAAAAATTAAAAACCCACAAGAGCATGGAGAGACAGGACAAGGAACAATGGCTTCAAAGTGAGAGGTAGTAGGTTTAGATTAAATGTTAGGAAGAAATTCTTGACTGTAAGGATGGTGAGTCACCAGAACAGGTTGTCCAGAGAAGCTGTGGATGCCCCATCCCTGGAAGTGTTCAAGCTCTGGTTGGATGGAATTCTGAGCAACCTGGTCTAGTGAAAGGTGTCCCTGTCCATGGCAGGGGTTGGAATGAGATGATCTTTAAGGAACCTTTCAACCTAAACCATCCCATACTTCTCTGAAAGTCTCTTCATGTTGTTTCTTTTTCTTTTTTTTTGGTTTTTTTTTTGCACCCCATTACCACCACTGGCTCATAATTTAAAAAATTGTAAGAAAAACATCAAAAGTCTGGCTGGAATTTACTTGTGAAGATTTTTTTTTAATTTGCAGAGACTGACCAACAGTCAATAAATAAGTTGCTGTTGTCAGTAGAAGCCCTCATGCCACCTCCACTCACTTACAGGTCTGTAATTATTCAGTTCACACTGGATATGCTTAGAAAATGAACCAAATTCCCTTCTAGCATCCCACCCTCTCACTGATGCATCACCTCCCACTTTACAGCTAGTGAGATGATACCAACAGACACAGCGCAGAACCACTTTCCCACCCCTCAACATCTATGTGTATTTACCAATTAGATCAGTCTCAAAGCCCTAATCAAATTATCCTGATTTTGGCTCAAGCTTGGTGCTACTGCTCTGCCAGGACAAGTGTAGCAAGGGGTTCAGGCAGAGGAGAATATTTTAACCAGATGCTTGAAAACTAGGTCCACAGACTTAATCTTGTTATTCTGGTACAGAGGCTATGCCAGAAATATTTCAGCTTTGGGTTATGCCTCAATCTGGGAAAAAAACACAATTTGTGAAGCAGTGACCAGTGCTAGAGCCAGCCTGTGCCAAGTGAGACAGGAGTTTGGAGCATGGCTCTTTGCCAAAATAACTTCTTTTTATCCCAGCACTCCATTTGCTGGCCAGGAGCAGTGTTTTCCTGGAGCTGTATGCTACGAAGGGCACCACCAGCACAGCAGCAGAGTGGGAAGGTTGTGGTTGGCCTTGAGAGTATCCCCACACTTTTACATGCCCTTCTGGAAGAGACCAGTTCCTGGTTTATCTTTTCCTCCTAAATACCAAAGTGCACCATTTTCTTGTAAAGCTCATTTCCTTCTGTTTGTGAGCATCGTTGAAGTGTCCAATATCAGCCTGAGTATTAGCCATGAAATTAAGCTCTGCCTTTGCATCAGCTGAGCTTGCAGATGAGTTGCTTAAGCTTGGTCCTTCACACTGCTGTGACCACACAGCTGGTGAGACCAGGTGGCCTCCTTCTCCAGCAGACATTTGGGCTCCTACACATGGTGTGACCCATCACAAAATGCCAGCCTCCCTCTGACAAGGATGTGGTGATATGTCCAGTAATGAAAGTAGAATATTGTGCCAGTAGCTGCAGGGCTGACTCCTCGAGATGGATTTCTTCCTGCTGTAGCTTCAAAGAGGAAAAGCAACCACGAGTGAGGGCACAGCTAATGTGAAGGCATGAAGGTCACATATTCCCTCTCAGATAAGAAAAACAGCAGATCTGTTGCTGAAGCTGCAGAGGAAATGCAAGGAGCTGTCTGCTTTCCCTACACATTTCTAAGCAAGTAGGGTGTGATCCAGGAAGTATCTCTGCCACCCAGCTGTACCTGCTCAGCCCATACTCCTGATGTCCTGATGGAGAGCACCATCAAAGAGAGGAATGGTCTAATCTCCAATACATAGCAACTTCTATTTTAACAGAGTTGTTACTGCTAAAATTTTAGAGCCAAGCTCTGCCCTGACTTATCTTGTTTCATAAAGGCTGCACATATTGCCAAGACAGGACAGAAAACAGCCCCCGGGATCCTGCCTTCTTTAGAGCAGCTCTGCTGAAAGGGGCTGCTTTTGTCCTTTTTCTGTAATTGAGCACGATGGCATTTGCTTTATGGCTGTTTACTTGCAGTCCCCCACAACTTCCCCACCTCCTCTGCACCTGCAATTAGGTTTTCCTGCAATGAGCAAATCTAACATTTAGTGAGCAGTAATTTGCCATGCTTGAATCAAGCAAAGAAATAAGCCAGTGTTGTTGTTATAAAGACCTGACAGATGGTAGGAGGGCCCACCTTTCTTAATCAAGGCATGCTCAGTAATCAGAGCTAGCTTGAATTTTTAAGAAAAAAGAAACCCTACAAAATCGAGGCTTAATGGGCTGCATCCTGACCTCTGGTTAGGACCAGCTCGGGGTTTTCCTTCTGTATCAAGAGGTATAACAAAGATCAGAATCTGACCTACTTTGTGGAGAAGTTGTAAATACCAGTCAGGTCCTACCGTCACAAAATTAAGGATTCTCCCATGTAGACTTCTCCCAGTTTAGCTGTAAATATTATTTCATAGTCTGAGCTATAGTATGCTGGAAAAATCATTAGCCAGTAAAAATCTGCAAAGTTTCATAGCCTTTAATTTAATTACAAATGTGTTAGATGAGCATCCAGCCCTCCAAGCAATACAGCTGAAACACAGGACATGAGGGGCATAGACTTGACCTTGACCTTCTTCACATTAAGCCTTTCAATTCTAGAGAAGAATGAATGAGTTTCAAGATTGTTTCTGGCAGCAGATAGCATCTCCTAAGTGTCCAGCTTCTGTATGAATTGCATTTGAAAGGCCAAGAAAAAAGGAAGGATTTGCTTTCTGCTATGTAGGAATTACTATCCCGAATGAGACTTTGGGTGAGGACAAGGACGTAATAAAAGCGCTTTTGTGAGACTGGCGTTTAAGCACTGCTCCTAACCGCAATGTTTCTTTTCCTTTTCGCTGTCTTCCAGGCTCACAAAGCAGCTGAGTGCAAATCCTGATCCGCAGCGTCCCCAAACACCCCCACAGCTAAAATGGCGGAAGACGCGGATATGCGCAATGAGTTGGAAGAAATGCAGCGGCGCGCCGACCAGCTCGCTGATGAAGTGAGACCAGTAGCTAAACTGGGAACTTGGGCTGGGCTTGGTGTGAAAAACACAGCCAGAAATAGGAGCTGATCCCGCAAAGGATTTCTAGAGCTCTTTTCCATCAGCTTTACACTGAAAACAGAATTGGAAATTAAATGAGCTGGGGTAAAATTTAATGTTGTGTTCAGTCCAGATTAGGGAATTTATTGATTGCGAATTTGGTTTAGGTATTAGATTGTGCATCAATTTGACTGGCCTCAGAGCAAAAGGCAGCAATTTAATATTTTCTGAGGATTCCTTCGATTTGTCAAACCTATTAAATGTTAGAAGTCACCAGTTAGGTTTCTGAAGAGTCATAGCTGAAAACCACAGGCTTTATTTTTAAAGTGGAACACCCATGGTTCCAAGCAGCACTGCTGCAGCGTGTGAGCAAGGGGAGCACAAGCCTTGGAGACAACAGCTGTCTTGAGGCGTGCTGCATTAGCCATCCATAGAGATGGAGAGATCACCAGTGCCCTGCTGATGGCCTGATTTGGAGGGGAGGGAAAGCGTGCAGGAAAAACATCCTGTCAGCATGAGCCTGCATGTTAGCTTTGGAAAGCGTAACTTGCCAAATCTCAGTGATTTTTCCTGTTTTCTTTTCAGTCCCTTGAGAGCACCCGTCGAATGCTGCAGCTTGTTGAAGAGGTAAGGACTTGCATTTCATTTGCACTTCCACTGTAAGCAGAAGTGATGGGGAGCCTGCCACTGGAAGTGGCTTTTTTAAAATCCACATTGCTAGGGCCTGGCCATGGCTTTACGTGCCACTGTCCCTGCTCATCCCTACCCCTCACTAGGGCCGTGCAAGACACTGTTCCCTGGTTGCCAAGGCACCGGTTTGGTCATATCTGAGGATGCATTGAGACATGATTCTGGAGATAAATGAAGGAATCAGCCTCTGAAGGTGACCTGGAGTCAGGGACAAGTGGCTGAGTTTGCTGCAGAACTCTAGGAGCCTTGTGCCAGAACCACTCTCACATCCTTGGCATAACACTGCAAGAGGGGAAGGTGAGAAGGGCCCTTGATCCATTTTCCCAGTCTGCTTTAAATACTTCTTTCTCCATAAACACTTGCAGCTATTTATAGAATACTGGTCAGCACAGCATTTAAATGCTATTTCTTTGTGTATCTCTGAAATATTTATCAGGATTTCAAGGCTCACAGGGTGTACTAGATTGACCATTTTGGAGCTGGGAGTTCTCTGATTTTCCATGGTGCTAAGAAAGGGGACCCTGCCTTGGTCCTCATAGCTAATACCTGCCTGGAGGGAAAAAACCAATTCAGTCTGGGAATATTTCACCCTCTCCACAATAAAGGAGTTTAAAAGTTGGAAAATCTCAACTCAGTTTAGTTTAGAGTGTTCAGCCATCAGGTGGTGGAAAACTTTGCTGCTGCCTGACAGGACGTATTATTTTCAGACACCATGCAAGCCGTGGTACCGGAGCTGGTGACATTTTTAATCAGGGTCATCAGCACTGACAGTCCCAGTACTCCTGACAACCAGAGGAGTCTCCAGCAGAGACAATGGGAAGAAAATTACATCAAGTCTCATGTTCAGGAACAAGCACAACCCCAGCCATAGGCTTTATGGCCTTGAAATCAATCACCACTGTGAAGATCAATGGAGTCCAGTGGAGACAAAATTAAATTTCCATGTACAGACAGACAGATGGGTCACTGAGCATAGTCAGCATCACTTCTCCTCCACAAACACTTTAGATCGGGGCCCCTTGCAGCCGAAACACACTCTTGTCTCACAAGCAATCTGTCCCTTTTTGCTGCTCAGTTCCCTGGACACGCCATTCCTAACCACCAGTTGACGTCATCTCTGTGCTGGATGCAGCTCCTACTGAAATCTATTCAACAACAAGGAAGAATACTCATATGAGTACCCCCACAACACAAGGCAGGAGAGCCTGCTGCCCCAAAATGCCTGGGATCTAAATAGACAAGGCAGATGATGAGTGGGAAGGAGAGGCACAGGAAAGGGAAGTGATTTGCTCGGGGCCAAGCCATCAGTAAATATCAGCCCTGCCTCTCCTGAGCCGTATTTGTGCGGCCTATGCACTGCTTGAGTCTTCCTAACATATTGAACCAGCATATTGCGAATGCCACTGGAATTTTAGTACTAAATCACAGCAAATGGCAAAGTGGGAGGAGAACTGGGACTGCTGAATTTACCAATGAATTTATAGCACTCTTTGGAAGATCTCAGCATTTCTGGACCTGGTGTTTATTCAGATGCCACAGTATCTTCCTGTCCAAATAGAGAAGCTGCTAAAATTAGCACTAAGTAGTCAAGGGAGTTCTTCTAAAATGAGCTGAATATTATTTTCACTAATGTGACTACAGGAGACCTTTAAAATTCTTCTGTGGCCTAAACAGCTGGTTGATTATTCCAATCCCTTTTCCTAGGTACTTAAAAAAAAGTACAGCATTTAGGGAGTGAGAGATTTTATACCAAAAAGACAAATGGTGAGAGTATTTGAAATTGAACTTGCACTGCTCTGATTTAATAAACCCCCAAAATCCAATTAGACTTCCTCACTTAGCAGAACCTGTCTAGTAGATAGAGATAGGAAATATTCAGGGAAATAATGCTTTTTATGCTATTATCTTGATACAGCAGATCTGTTCTTCCTTTCTTAGGAAAAGGATGCCTCCATGTTTAAGCATTATCACTGTGTACATTTGTATGGATTGATACTGGGGAAATACAGCATAAACAGACTGACTGGACTCCATCCTGGAGCCAGAAGAGTGCTGTTCATCCAAGGAAGCCCTGTAGCCATGTAAGACCTAATTGCAGGTCATAGCCTGGGGACATGTCCCCAAAGGACATGCCCGGCTTGTCCCAGAAGACTATTCAGAGTTTGGATACTAAGCCCTGATGCTGTTCTCTGGGAACATGGGCAAGGAAATCCAAGGATGTTATTGCTTCTTGGTTTTATAAGCCAGCTTAGCAAGAAGCTGATTTTTCTCTGTCCTGGCACAACAAGGGAGGCAAGAAATGTTACAAAAGCAGCCATGGCTTTGCCCCAAGGCAGCTCTGTACTGGAATGGCAGATTCCAAAACTAAGTTTGCTCCATGGTTCCCATCATGCCCAGGCAGTGCAGTTAATCTGCACTGACCAGTGCTCTTTTGAGCCACTCAGTGCTATAAATACCTGTGTTTTATGATGATGCTGTGAAATGTTTGGGCCAAAACATAAAATAAAAATTAAGTGAGGCAGAACAAGTGAGACTAAATACAGTTTGTAGCTGACCTTCTTTTCATGTTCAAGCTTTTTACTTCTGAGACAACATTATGCAATGCAGAATATCACACACGGGGAGAAAAGGTGGGAGTTTGCTCCCTTCTCTCAATGCCACCACCATGGCCTTTAAGGAAAACCAGTTGCGGTAGTAAAGAGAAAAAAAGATGTTTTGTAGCTATGAAGCAGCAAGGAAAAAATACGATCAGTAATGGTAAAAGCTCAGAAGAAAGCACTTAGGAATGTACATACAAAAGGGCTGTTTTGTACATTTAAATCCAGACAGGGCTATCTTCTCTCATGTGGGGTGAGAATGAAGTATTGAAGGTGAAATGCTGAGCTATAAATGTTTGATAACTGGTGCTGCCCTGTACAGGATACTGAACACACAGAATTCCAGTTTACCAGCTGTAAGTATACACTGACATTTATTATCATAGCCAAATGCTCCTTAGTCTGAAAAAATAAAATAAAAAGTTCTCTATTAATTTAGAGTTTGGCCCAAACCTTATCAAAGCTGATTTGAAATTCAGCTTTGATATCATTAGACCTATTGGAAGTACTGAACTATTGGAACCATTCTCCTCAGAAAAGTGTTTTAACCATTGTTACTCCATATCTGGCACAAGGGAATGTGAACCATAATTTTGGCCTCTCTTCCTCCAATGCAGGATTGGACCCCTTTGTGTGTGTTAGCCAGGGGTGTAGCAGATTCACGTGGGCTGAGGATGTGCTTTTCCAGGCAGAGCAGCAGTGTGTAGCTCTTTAATCAGGGAGACATCAGAGTGTTAACAGGGTGACAGGGAACGTGGAGCAGGAGCTGAGCAAATTCATTGCTACGGATGACTAAAAAATGTTTCTTTGACCACATTTTTGTCTTTAGGGTGTTGACAGTTCTCTTTAGTGTCTGTGGGAACTGCTAGCAATGTCAGCCTGTTCTGGTACATAATGTCTGTATTAATTTATTCAAACAAACTATAATTCTGGATTAAAGCAAAATTCTTCATTGAAGGGGAAGTTTGTGTTTCTTCACATAACTGAGAGTGTATATGTGTTTTTCAGGATACCTCTTGAAATGCAGGGAAAGTGATTTCCAGAATTTGGATTCTCTATCTGATACATAATCTCCTTATAGTGTTAGGAAAATCTTCACTCAGCGTAAACCAAAATTTGAGTAGCTGCCTTTGGTAGGACAGGACCCAACACGCTGTGTTCCTGGAGGGACTGATGAGCCCTTTGAGAAGTCATTCCAATTGTCTTCCCACTTTTATTTCCATCTTGGGAAATTAAGTTCTGTAACAGCAATAACAAGAAATGATACAGCAATACAATTCCCCTCCAAAGTGCTGGGCAAATTTTAGTGAACATTTTGTAGCTGACTTGCTTTGAGTGAAACCCTCACAAAAAAAACCCAATCAAACAAACAAACAAAAAACCCAAAGCAAGAGCAACCAAAAAGTTTTAAAAAGCTATTACAGAAGACCAAGGATGTCTATTAAAGCCTCCAAAAGGGTTCCCAGTAATGCTGTTAAACAGACTTCTCTGAAGCACTGACAAACTGAAGTATCTATGAGTTGTATTAAGTGTGGAGGTTTAAAATCATATTTAAAATCAATATTCTGGTTCTTTGATTAATAGCTTTGCCAGTGGCCAAATGGAGAACCTGGGCATATAAATGATGCAGAACCCAAACCAGTACTGCTTGTTCACTTGCTTTTATTTAAGCATTAGAGCCTGGATGAAAGATTGAAGGACATAAACTTTTCTGAAATGTATGGGGTCTGTTTCACCTAATGTGATCCATTTTTAAGTTGGAAGTGTTGGCATCCTGCCCTGAAGGGTCATCTCATGTGCAAAATTATTTTATATATTATATATTTTACCATCTGCAGAATACCTGCGTTATAGATAAACAGAGGAACTCCAGGGCTGCCCATTTAATGCCTCAACATTAGCAATTCTTGCTATGCCATTTTCTTATAAAGGATAAGAATGTGAGAGGTTGGCTGTGCCATGGCAAAATCCAGCAGTCCAAATTCTCCTCTCAAATGCAAGAAGTCAAGGAGAGTCAGAAGTTGTTCTCAAAAGAGATGGGTGCTACAGATTAAAGAGCTGAATGAAAATGGTATGTCCTCTATGAACTCGTAGGGTCCTGTGAAAGATGCATTTTTTTTCTCTCTGACCTATCCTGACCTATCCTAAGCATTTCACTTTTTTGAGAATCCTTGTTTTGGTAAAATAATACAGGATTGCCTGTACAAGGACTGGAGGGTCTGAAGAGATTCCTCCATTGCACAGGAGGGGAGAAATACTCTAATCTTGGCCAAGGTGGGAATTTAGCACACAATTTCATAACGTGTGGAGCCTGCTAGTTCTATGAATTCATGGCTTCCCACACAGGATATCACTGATATTGGCAAGCACTGGATGTGTGTGGGAATACTTCCTGAGCCCTCAGGACTAGACAGAGCCAAGCACAGTCTCTGGGCCCATGGTGATGTGAGTCTGTAACCAAGGATTCGGGGGCAGAGGTTGTGAAACCTGTCCTTTTGGACTGGCACTTCACAGCAGAGCTTTCATCACCTCCTGTTACACATTGTCCCAGCAGCCAGCTTGAGTGGCACCTGCTCCACTGAGACTAAGGCAAGTTTCTGGGACACTGCCAGTGCAGGAAATGCCAACATGTCTGTGTTTGCCCCCTGAATACTACTACTGGGCACATTTCTTCCCCTATATTCCTTTAATTGAGGTTTTGTACTTTCCAGAGATGCCTCAGTCTGTTGTCACTGGGGGTCAGTCACTAAGTGTTTCCTGCTCAGACATCTGGATAATGAACACGTTTTTGGAATAGTTCTATCTTACAGACAGGTTTGGGTTTGTGTTATCTAAAATATCAGTTATCATGGAAATACTGAGCTTTTAGAAAAGTCTGGACCAATTTTAAATGCACAAACATGATTTATTTTTTGATTGACTTTACACATTTAATTACTTTTGTGGAAAAGCTGAAAATTAATGCTTAATAGAAATTTGGAACAGAAGGAGATTGTCACTTGATGTCTGAATCACATCTCATCCTTTTCAGTTACCACCTCTTTATTAGCTTCAATATGCTTTGGATTAGACCACAGATGCAGACAAGTTTATTCATTGCACACCCTTTAATATTTGCACATTTGTGTTAATGCTGTGGCAGGCTGTTTATAAGAGATACAGTGTTGCCTGATAAAATTAAATGGCACTGATGATCAGGTAAAGAACAGAAAATTTCACCTCTTTCACTCTGTGTAAGGATTTGATATGAAATAAAAACCATAGGGTTAGCTCCTGAGTTCATCTCCTAGCACACATCTTGTTCAGGTCACTGGACATCTTAGCTCTGTAAAGGTGGCTTGCATAGATGTTAAACACAGCAGAAAAATAAGGTCAGAGGGTTAAAGAGTAAATATTACAACAGTAAATATTTCTCAGTCCATCTATGTTTGATTCAGCAAAAGGGTTTGGAGTTCAGTATTTGGAAGGGTCCCATGTCAGACTGCACCATATTTACTGAAACACAAGGTGACTCAGGACCCAAGCAGCCTTCTTGTGTTTGCATTAGTTTCCATGTTGGTTAAAATACATACAAATCTAGGGGGAAAAAACCTCCCTGGTTACCAAGAGTATAAAAAGATCCGATAAAAAACTGCTGTACAGGCAGTGCTTGGAAGACACAGGGTGCTTAGTGCCCCACAGAGAATATAAGATAATTAAAGGTGGTTTCTTTATTCTAAACTGGAAAACCTAAGATAACCCTTGGACCCTAAGTTTGTAAAGGCTGCAAAAATAAAAGCTGGCTGGGATTCAAGTAACTGCAGTGTGAACTTGAAGGCAGAGAGAGCAGCAGTGGGTGCCTGGTAGATGGCTGACCTGAGGGCAGCAGGGTGCAGCAGACCCGGGGGGAGGCAGGAGGCCTTTTCTGTCCATCTGGCAACTCACACAGGGACTTTTAACAAAGAGAGAGCAAGCCAGCCTGCACACATCTGATGTTTTTCCCAGTTTCTGCAGTGATGTAGACATTACAGACAAGTATAGGAGTGCAGGGAGAGGCAGAGAAGAGCTGAGCAGGATCCTCTGGAAGCACAGCAGAGAAGCACCAGGTGCACCAGGCAACCAGCCCTGAACACGGCAGGGTTGGGCTTGTGGCTGAGCCACTGTGGGCTGCGGGAACCTGGGAGTGCCCTGTGAGTGTGGACAGGGCTGATGGCCAAAGACACTTCACTGCACCCACAAAAACTGATGAGCAGTGAGAAGGGCAGCTGGCAGGAAGGATAACACTAGGTCCTTGATTTGCCTCCAGGAGTGGTGGCTTGAAAAGCAAGAAGGTTGGTCTGGAGTTTAGTGTTCTGTTCCTGATGTAGCCGTGCAACTGTGGGCATCTCCCTGCCCTCTGCAAAATTGACACCACCACCACCTTCATCTGTTTCACAGGAGCATGGATCGCTTTATGTTCACGGCAACAAGTAAATTACTGCTGCACATGTCCAAGCAGCACTGCTGTCAAGCTGTCAGGCCACAGAGGACTTACTTCATCTGTTATTGACATGAAACAGTCAGGAGATCATTCAGGCCATTAATTATTCACAGATTTTATCACTGCTCTGAGCAGAATGGAGCTGGTTTCCCCTTTGTAATTAAAAAGGAGATAATTTGATGTGTGATATAGCTCAGTACCACAGCACCCAGGAACCAGAGACACCTGATCACATCCCAGAGTGAGGATAAAGCATAATAAAAATTGCACTTGTGAAAGGTGCCCTACTCCTGCCTTAGGCAGGTGGGAGCTGTGAATGGCTCAGCTTTGTTCGAGCTCTGTATCCAGCAAAGGCAGTGGTAAGATTCCCACTAAGCTGTGGGAGCAGAGGCGGATTCAGTGTGTAGGTGTTTTGAAAATCCTACCTTCAAGCTCAATTCAAAGTCCATTAATGCTAAAGGTGTCTGTTGACTGAATTAAACCTTGGCTCAAGCTCATATCTATTAGATCACTGAGCAAAAAAATATGGCTTAATCCTATTAAATATTAGCCTGCTTTAAACTGGATTTTCTAAGTAGGTAAGCTTTCTGACTTCTGTCAGCAGCAAGAGCTGTGCACAAACTACTGTGCCACCTTCCCAAACATGTGTATGTCATACCGGGGAATTTCTCCTGTGAGATTCACATCCACCTACAATATCAACACTCCCATCCTCCCTTATCCTGCTTCATTGGACTTGGAGATGAACCATCTCTTTTTAGAAAATACTCTTGTGTAAAGTCATTATTTTAATCTCAAGGTCCATGGCTTTGTGCTTTCTGCAGAAGTTTGGTATCCCAGTGAATCCAGGAGGACTGATGGTACAATGGAGAGTACCTAGTTCCTCACACAGTGTCCAGGCACATAAGGCCTTTGGATTGTGCAATCAGCCCCTTGTCATTCCTTTCACTGTTTTTCTTGTGTCTTCCTATGTCCCATACCAAGGGCTGAGTGTTCCCTCACTGATCTCTCTTTCTCTCTCTCTCTTCTCCCCTTCTCTCTCCTTACCTTGCTACCACTATTGGGATGTAGAGTAAAGATGCTGGTATCAGGACTTTGGTTATGTTGGATGAGCAAGGAGGTAAGTTCAGATTGCTTCAGTAAGGAAGTATAACCCTTCTCAAAGTGCTGTACTGACTGTGTGCAACCCTGGAAATGAGGGACAGAAAATATGTCGTTGTGCATGAGAACCCCAAAACCTCTCTGCCTTTAGTTTTGTTGTCCAACAGAGAAAAATGTACAATGCTGCCTAAGAGTCTGTACTTCCTTTGATCTGCTTCCCATTAATGTCAAAGAGAGATGCAGGCTGAACTCAACCAAATCACCATTTGATTTCAGCAAGCTTTGGGTCAAGATCCAGCTACATGATGAGAAGATTTGCCTCTGTAAGTGTAAAATCCAGCATTATTTATGCAGGTGCTAAGTAATTTTCCCACTTAAATCACAAGTGAAATACATGCAACAAATGCATCCCAAGAGGAGGTAAATGGGTTTAGTTCGTGTAAGATTCAGTTACTTTTTGTACAGAAGTGAGGCAGTGAGAATGACAGAATTTAAACACTAAAAGATATTACACAATCAGCTCATTACAATTGTCCATATAGGAGGTTTCAGACTTACACTACCTGTCTGTGGATGACAATGACAAAGACAGAGCCAGATATATTCAATACATTCCAGGAAATTACATTTTTGCCTTTCATAATATTACAAAGAAAAGGTAGCCTTCTCTCCCTCTCAATAAACCTAATAAGTCTTCATTTGCCATAGACCCACAGCCCCAGGAAAATGGCATCTCCAATAAATCAACAGGGTAGAAATTTCTGCTACTCTCTAACAGACCAGCCCCCCACAGGTCCTTGTTATTATTTATTATGTGGCAGGACACAAAATTATTATTAGGAAATGTTTTCTGCAGAGGTAATGCTGCATTACTCATCAAACCCGGACAATGATAATAAGTCAGGATACTGAATTCTTGGGAAATGGACTGTAGTACCTGACAGGCCCTTTCTAGTTTTAATGTCCCTACCTCTCTGACACTGTAATGAATGAAAAGTAATAACAGGACCTAAATGGAAAGTACTTTCTTCTACTTGCTTTTTTTTATGTATGTCTCATTGCTTTTCCCCCACGTCCCCCATTTACAGAAAAAAAAAATTAACCAAATTTTGTTCACATCGATTTGTCTTGACAAGAAAAATATGACAGAGAACATTTTGTTGCCTTCAAAAAATAATAGCAGTAGAAGAACTTCCACCAAATACAAAAAAACAAAAATTACTTATGTTGAAACAGATATGGCACCTGTGTAAATAATGTGTTTTGTTTCAGCAGTGGATTATATGGTTGTAATAAATCACAAATATTGTGAAAGAAAGAATGTTAATATCCAGATGTGTCTTGCAATGTAATTCACAGGCAGAGCACAAGAAACTTTAGTGGTTTGTGGGAACATATGTTTCTGTTCTTTAACTGCTCTATTTCCACAGATTTCTAGGGAGGTTTATTTTGATTTTAATCCTGAATTTTGTTGGGCTTTTTAATTATTATTTTGGAATTCTACTATTGTTAAACCCCTGTATTCAGAAGTTTTCTGACTGATTCACTCTGTAGCCATGACAGGAAGGACAATCTGAGTGAGCCAAGGAGCTGAGACTTGACACACCCACCTCTCTGGAGTCCAGGGAGCTCAGTATAAAACCCTTACTGAGAGTGGGACCTGAAATCCTTGTTGTACAGTCACAGATGCAGTTAGCCAATAACTCCAGGAAAGACTCGGAAGGTCTTGAAGCCCCTTTAAATTGGTTATGGTCATGTCTTAAGTGGTTCAGTAAATTTAGCTTATGACTATACAGTGTGGGTTTCTCAAGGAAAACAGCCAAATAATGCTACCAATCCTGAAAATATTGTAACTTTGCATTATGCTAAATGTTTAATTAAGTTTTCTCCATTTTAACCATATGTAGGTATAATAATTGCTAATTTTTTTATTTCATTTTAGCATTAAAGGACTAACACTACTGGGCAAAATAATACGCTAATGATGACTTTGAACCCTCTGTAATTAGTGCAATGTGTGCAGCTCACACATGTCTCAGCAGATTATCAGATTAAGGAAATCATTTGCTAACACTGCCATGTGATCTCTTTGCAGCTGACTGCACAAGTCACTTAAGATTATTAGGTGTTAAATATACAGAAAACATGACATTGATCTTTCCAGTGGGCGGCAGGCAGAAGATCTAATCTCTGCACTTGCTTGAAGCTCTGTTTCTATGTATCCTTACAAAATTGCTTGTTTTGAAGTTAAACAGGCCTTATATGGAAAAACCTTTCTGAGCCATTTCAACCCAAATAGTGCACAGCAGAACTGATTTTCTGGTATCAGTGGGCAGAAATCTCTGGGATCATGAAAGGCAGTAAGACAAGGTAATTTCACAATGCCAGGTATTTGTATAACAAAGCCAGCCTGGATAGCTGCTCTTGCCCAAAGGTTCAGCACAGCTGGCAGCACAGCAGGTTACAGAGTCTGTCATGGCCCGCAGAGATCTGGAGCTTCACAAGAGCTCCCGATTTCACAGAGAATGGCACTCCCATAAGAGCAAGAGACCTGCTCCACTGTCCTCTGAAGAAAGGGAACCTGAGTAGCCCCTCTGCAATATCAAGAGTTATCATTTTTTGGGTCAGGTACTGTCACCCAAACCAGTTAACACAGCTCTTTCCCCGGGGAGCCCACAGAAAGGAGACAGGAGTTTAGATTTTCCTTGTTGGGCTTTTTTCCATCACTAAGAAAGTCTTTACCAGACCACATGTGCATCCATAATACTAACATTTTTTTTTAATCTGGCCTTGAGTCAAGCTCCTTTATATAAATAAATATATATATATATATAAATAATATATTAAAAAATATATATAACTTTTTATATCTATATAAATATATGTAACTCTTTACACTAAAATATTTTACATGAAAAAATAAATGGGGTCACTCAAAGGATGCCAATGGCAATTCCTCTGCTTCTTTAAAACATGCTAAATTAGAAAAATGTTCATATTTGGATGCACTTTGGTTAAAAGCAGCCAGTAGAAACTGATGAAACTAATAGTACAAAGTGAAGATAAATTTGAAGTGCTAACACAGAAAAGGTCCCAGACTGGTAACTCTATTTTAGAAACTACCAGCACCTGGAAATAGTAGCAAGGTTAAAGATTTGGACCTTCGATGACATTTTTTTGTGTGATGTTGTCCTCATGCAGTTTATTACAGAAGAATTTAATTCTTGTATTCCAAATGAGGTGGAGTGGAGAAACTTTTCCAATAACAGGAGCTGCACAGTAATTTTTCATCCAAGACAAGACAGAGGAAGAGCCACAACTTTGATAAGAGACAAAGAAAATGTCAGTGCAATTGGAATTTTCTCCTTGCACCAAGAATGCACAAAAAGCAGTGCCAGGGAACGTGGGGAGCAGATTAATCTGCCCAGCAGATTCTTACTCCCGATCAAGCTTACAAAGGAAATAAAACTTGGAAATAACTGGGCAATCCCACAAACAAAAGCACTGGCACACATGTGAGCTGACATCCACTGCTTTTGCAGGAGTGTGGGTTTAGCATTTTTGTATGTTATGGCTAATTAGCAAAATAAAAGGGGACTAACAACTACCCCAGTTTTCACAGGGAAGATGGTATTAATTATGGTGAAATTGTAGCACAGAACAAAAGACAAATGAACCCATGCAAAGCAAGGTTGTGCCTTTGTCTACTGTTATTTTTAGCACAGTTACACGTGGGCTCACAGCTCTCCCCTCCAGCTTTCTTCCATGGGTACCTGTGCCCAGCAGTGCCCTTCAGAGCTCAGCTAGGTCAGAGCTCAGCATCTCTGAAAAGGCTGTCCCACAGTCTACGCTCCAGTATGATTCTCCTTTATAGAAAACAGGATGACAGTGTAGCATTGGAAATAGTTCATCTGCTGAGTCTTAAATTAAACCCTCCTGTATGCAATTACTATTGCAATGTGTTCTTAAGATATCCTTTGTATTTTCTTCCTTTTTTTTTTTCCTAATTAAAATTGCCCTTGGGGGAAATTGCTTCCCTGCACAATACTCCAAGCCAAGGAGCAAATTCTGATCTCCCCAGCCATTTAAATGACATTCAAGCACAGGGTCTACATCCTGGACATCAGTGAAGGAACATTTGTTATAAATTACAGATGAGTATGCAAAGGTGAAGCAACCCCACACTTGCTCTGTGATGGTCTTGCTACCCATACCTTGTAAGATGATTTTCCAGCTGTTTTTGGTCAAGACACCACAGGAGTGACTGAGAAATGCCCTTGCTAGTTTCCCTGCCTCAGCCACTTCCCCAGATCAGTCACAGAATGGGAAATTGCTGGGATGTTACAGAAGATCCTGGCAAAGACCCACTGGCAAATGGCCACAATGCTATGATAAAACTAACAGGACTAGCTTATATTCCCTGAGTTACCTTACAGAGTAATTCACAAGTACAATGATACAGGTAAAAATCTGTTCTCGTTTCTGCCTTAAGATAGGCCATTTGTTTGCTGTAAGATCTGGAAGAAGATTTATGGTCACTACCTTGAAATGAAAGTGATATTCTCAGGCATCAGTATACAAAAAGGGTTGCAGAGATTCCCAGAGGGGAAAAAAAATGAAACTTATTTCTGATGTGTATTCTGCCTCCAGACAGCACCAATTCTCTTAGGTATATATCATATATCATACATAAACATGCAGTTCATTCAAATAATATTGCAACAAACTGTCAAAAGGTGTTCAAACTCTGACCTTGAAGGACTTCCCTAAATGGAAGTATGTGCCAACAAACTGTCTTCCCTAAAACCTTTAATGCAGCACAGAATGTTGGAATAGGGAAGATCTATGGAGACAGACATTAAATTAACCTCTCGATAGCAATCTGATTTCCTACTAGCAGTGATTCATTCTGGGCCACATTTTAAAAGCAGTTATACAAAAACAAATCCAGCGTGACCCCATTAAGTTAATTCCACTGTAATATTTATGCCTCAATAATTGTGCTTAAACTCATGAATCTCTTTCCTTGTCTGTGAGACCAGATCTTTGACAGGTATAAATTGGCATTGTTCCACAAAGCCAGCATAACTATTCTGATTCAAACCAGTTAACAACCAGCCCACAACATTAACAACTAGCAAGTGGTTTTAGGACCAGCAACTAGCTGTCTAGACTTCTGTGCTACAAATATGACATGGGTTTTTTACACTAATGAGGTTTCCTTTAATGGAGGATAAATGAGTTGTGTCTCCCTTTCCTATTCAGCAATAGCCCTGGCATCAAACATAAATCCTGAAGTAGGATAAATAGTCAGAATTCTAGAGAGAGCTGTAATTTAAATGGAAGTCTTTGATTTGTGTAAAATAGACTCTTCAAGAAGCACTCATTTATTTGGGCAAAACAGAAAACAGGTAAAGACAGTTCAAAAGGGCCTGTTACATACATGGCTTTAGAGAATGTGTGTCTGGGCAAGGAGAATTGCTTCCACTGAGAGCCACCAGTAGTACCAGATCTAGGACTGACCCATGCAGTGTGAACCTGGCTTTTGCTACTGGACAGACCAGGTTACAGAAGCACTAGCAGGAAAACCAATGGAAGAAAGATCAGATACCGCTCACATCCCCCGGTGTCAAAATGCACATGTGGGTACAACCATCTTTTAACTGACAAGGAGCTCTGCAGTGCTCAGAAGCAGGAGCTGGGAGCTTGTGACAGAAGTGCAGCAAATCCATCACACTGCATGAACCAGCATCAAGCCAGCTCACACTCCCACAGCTGCTCCCCAGAGTGAGAGCAAGTGTGGCCCAACTGAGGAGCAGACAGAACCTGGGTTTAGCGAGGAGCAGGAGCACAGGGAGGGGCATCCCCTCCTACCCCAGGCTCACTGTTCTGATGAGAACAACAATCTGTGCCTACGGACACCAACCAAAGCTTCTGCTGAAACCTACATTATAATGTGCATTAAGACAATCCAACCTTGCTTTTCTGGTTCTCAGCTCAGCATATTACCTGGCTGAACATGTGCAGTCCCTCTCTCAGGTTTCCTTCTTGGTTTCCCAATCCTTTGCTTACAGTGTGTGCCCCTTTTAGAGGGCAGTGCCAGGTAACTCTGATCCTCTAAATATATCCTTGGATTTGGGATTGATAACTCCCATGGTACCAGGAGAGAGGCCCATCCAGCTGAGGAGAATGAGAACTGACAGCAGAAAGGCTGATGACATGGCACCTCTCCTTCTCAAAGCCCAGTGTCATGCAAGAATTAAAAAAAGAGCACAATTTCAGTGCTTGAATTATTCCAACTTGAATAATTTAGTCCAGGATTTTCTAGGCCCTCAAGGGGTGAGGTTCCTGTTTCCCATTACATTTAATTAAATAAAATTAATTTTAATGGGAACTGGGTGTCTAAACCCCCCAGAAAGCTTTGAAAAGCTAAACTTCAATTGTTATTAAAAACCCAAGTAAGAAATTAGGCATCTTCATGTTCTCAAAGAAGTTAAGAGAAGCTTTTTACTGACGTCAATATGCATATGATTTTTCTTCTAAAATTTTCTTCTTCTTTTTTTTTTTTTTTTTTCTGGATAGGACCCAGTTAACATCAGGGATGACATTAAATTCCTTCCATAACCAGCCCTCTTAGTTCTCTACAGTCTAATTCAGTGTTTTTCTATTCCATATGGGGACTGGGGATGTATTTGTGTTTTACTGAGATTGCTTTACTTTTCCTCGTTAATTACAGTTACGATTTTTAATGGATTGAAATGCCACTCCAAGTACAGTTCTGATCCTGGGCAACATCTGAGTCTGTCCTTTGGGATCAAATGGTGTAAAATGTAAATCCCACGTAAAATGCTGTCCCTACAGCAGACTCCACACAAGACCCTTGATCCAATTGGACCCGTATCTGTTTACCTCAGCAGAGAATCCTGTTCCTACACTTTTGTGTCATGGCATTCTGTTCCTCTAGGACATTTTCCCCAGCTTTAAAAGTGAAAAAAAAATGAACACATTAAGTTATTCTGAGCCACCAAGTCACTTAGAAAACCAAGTCACTAAGAAAACCCATCAGCTGTAAGTGGAAATTTGCCAAAATTTGTTTAATGCCAGCGGAGAGACAGGGTCTATGTGTGGTTGGTTTCTGGGTCTGGTGCTTCCTAACTTGCCCTGGAGCAAAGCAGAAGTGACCCCACTGCAAACACCAGTCTTCACCCAATGCCTGTTTCCTAAGGTCCCTCAGGGCCACAGCTGGTGACACTCTTGCAGAGAGCATCGGGCTCCCACAGTGGTTTCAATTGTTCCATGCTCATGAGGTTACTCCTGGTTTGCAGCACCCACACAGGGAAGAAAACCAGCCCTGAGGCCACACTCAGACTAGAGATCAATATCCAGCACCAGTCAAAGTGGCAGGTCTGTTTTCTCTGCCTCTGGAAGAAAGGGCACCTTGACACAAGCCCTTAACAACTCGCTCCATTACCACTACCATTAACTACCAACTCTCTCACTCACTGGCCACAGCACTTGTGCTGCCCAAGCCCACCTAATTCCAAGGCATTTGTAAGCGTAAGTAACGGAAGCATTTTCCATGGAAGGACTTCTTTTCTCTAATATTAACATACATAAATGCAAAATAATAACACTATCTTTCTTTCCTCCTGGATGTCATTGTGTCTTAGTAAGTTGATGTATTGTATTATGTTTTTGGACCTTGAACTTTATAACCCTTCCTTTCTACATCATTACATCTTTTTTATATTAATATATTTCAAATAAATTTCTCCTTTGTTTTACTCTTCCCATACTAATAAAAAAATCTTCAGCATCCAATGCAGCATACATCCTTTCAGCAATGCATCAGCCCAGATTAATGCATTGTAATGTCATTATTAACTCAGTTCTACATGGTCATTTTTCATGTTCTGTTGAAGACAAAATCAAAGCAACAAAAATACAATTCATTCCACACTGTCATCCCTTTGTCCTGACCAGAACAACTCGATCGTGTTGAAGAAGGCATGAACCATATCAACCAAGACATGAAGGAGGCCGAGAAAAATTTAAAAGATTTAGGGAAATGCTGTGGCCTTTTCATATGTCCTTGTAACAAGTAGGTACTGGGTACCGGCTCTGCTATGTGGTGTCCAGTTTTTTGTCACAGTGAATGTCTGAAGTTTTTGTCTTTTTTTTCTTTGTCCTTTTCCATCTGCTTCATTCTGTGGGGATAAAATACTTGTGTTTAATCAGAACAACTGGAACGCATCGAAGAGGGAATGGACCAAATCAATAAGGACATGAAAGAAGCAGAAAAGAATTTGACGGACCTAGGAAAATTCTGTGGTCTTTGTGTCTGTCCATGTAACAAGTAGGTGCTGCCTGCCTCATCTCTTTGAGCACTTAAGGCTGATCCCAAAGGCCTTGTGAAGCTCATCCTTGCTAGGCACATGGACAGGATGAGCATGTGGCATGCAGAAAGAACGATTCTGGTTCAAATGCATTCATTTCATAGCATAGACAACTGACTGGGAATTACTGTAGATGCATTAAAATCAGGCATACTGCAGTGAAAGCTTCACTGTCAAAACCTTTTAATGGTAAAAGTTTCAACATTTTACACAAAGTGTACTGAGTGGTTCCATTTTCCAGCGAACAAAAACACTTGGGGCTACCTTATTCCTGGACACTCTAAATTCTGAAACATATTTTCATGAACAAGTTTTATAAACAAAAGAGCTGAAAAAATGCAGAAGAGGTCATACTAAATATTGTTCAAAATTGTGGATGAAAATCACAGCTTTTTTCATTGTTCAGCAGAAATAGTCCTTGATAAGATCTTGAAAGAAATGTGACGTTTCATAATTGGAACCCAACTTGAAATGGTTTTCATCCTGCCACAGGCAAAAAATTTGACAAAACCTCAACACACCAAATTTCTCTCATTTGGGTAGCACGTACACTAAGCAGAAATGTTGAAATGCACAGAGTTTGCTTGCATGCCATCACACTTGAACGAAACCGTCCTCCAAGTAATGCCAAGCTTGTTTTAAATGCCAAATGAAAATGTGATGTGCGGTTATGCGGGTCTAGGAGACTGGGGACCAACCCGAAGTCCTTGAGGAATGGCAAATCCAGCATGCAGTGAGTAGGCATGAAACTAGGTTGCAGTGAAAACTGTCTTAAATGGTTGGCCAGAGATTGTGCCAGAAACAAAGAGAGAAGGGTTGCTGTAGTATTAAATTCCCTTTCTATGTGAATTTTTTTCACAGCCAAAGCCTGATCCTCCCATAATTATCAAAACCAAAAGGAAAGAGAGCTGGCATTTTGCCAAAAATCAGAGGAACAGGACTAGGGTTTTGCCTTATCAGTCACATTTGTTTTGAAGTTAATTCCCTTGGGACACAATACAGATACAGCCTCAGGTTTTTTTTACTTTGTATCAAGCCCTGAATACTTTTTTGGTGTAAACATTTTGCCCAGAATTATTATAGCCTTGATGTGCGATGGGAGAGGGGGCAGGAGGAACAGGAAGGGCTGCATACACCGCTTTTGCAAGGTGTATGAGTTCTGACAACCTGCAGCCCTTGCTGCCCTGCACCAGAGGAGCTGGTGCACAAGAGCTGCAGGTACAAATGCAGCAGAAACTTCACCTCTCCCACACTGTACAAGCTGTAAAAGCTCAGAATTGACAGCCAAGACATGTGACAGCAATGGGATTAGCACCTGGCACGTGGCACTAAAACATTTGGCACTTTGCTACGGCTGCAGCGTCATGCTGCAAGAACAGAATGATTCTGCAGGGGACATAGTGGGCATAATTTGTAAAGGGGCCTCTTTCCTTATCGAAGGCATTCTGAACCTATCAGTTTGCAGCCATATTTCAGAGAGCAGCATTGCTAACCAATGCTCAGAGGACAGATGAAGAATGGTTTTAGAGACTGTTCCCTGAGTTGCTAAGCCAGGGCCCCACTGGTACAGATAAGACAATCTTCTGAGGAGTGGAGTGTGGGAGAGAGAGAAATCCATAGAGTTCTGGGCATCAGAATCACCATGATCCCCTAAAGCTCTTCTGACTGGTGGGAGATTAATGGCATATATTTATAAAAACATTATCCATTTCATATGTAACTCTACCCTGATATACAGTGGAAGTACAGTTCTCTGAGCCATAAAAATCTGTAAAGCTTGATCCTACATTCTTAGGAGACCAAAAATGCCCACAGAATGGAACTTTGACCAGGTTGCATTTGAAAGGACAACTGCTATTGACCATGAGCAGATCCAAGCTCCACCTGTTGACTTTAATTGGAAGTCCACAAGAAAACAACAGATCAGATTCTGGGTGTATAAAATCATTTACCTCAAACACAGAAACTGTCTCACTGAAAAAGTTGCATAGGTCTAAAGAATGGGCAAAACCCTGTAAATGTATCTGCAGCAAGAGACTGAGTTTCAGACATTTTAGAAATGCCAAATCTGATGTATAGTTTCAGAGAACTAAAATTAAACAAGCCAACCATCCTATTTATAAATAGTCTTCACAAACTTTAATAGGAGATAAGCAACAGAACAGATGAGTAGGAAAGATCCTCTTGTAATCTATATTTTAATTCTATATTGGATCATACAACACATCTTCAGGCTTATTTAAAACTGAGCTGCTTCAGGGGGCATGGAGAGAATATGACACCAGAGATGGGTTTGTCATGTCCTTTCTCAAATCTCCCAGAAGCACATTCAGTTCCTCCCCCAAAATCCAAGCCACAGGGCTGTTTATAGGACTGATTGGAGCTGACCAAGGAACAGGGAAACCACAGAGATTTGCAGCTCCCAGGGGTTTTGTTGGAAACAGATCCATTTCCAGAATAAAATCATGAACTTATACCTGTGGACCCCAAATCCTTATAATTCCCCTGTTAAAATGTTCAGTCTTGTCTGGTGACCCCAATGACAGCAGCCCTGAATAGGCTGCACATGTCAATCTGTCGCTCTAGGGGTGCCTGGATTTTAATTTTCTATCCACGGCAGCTCAGTCAAAAATGGCTCTCTGAAGGTTAATGTAACAGCCACAAAATACAAATATAACAAGTTGCTATTTTTGAAGTCCTGTGGTTTAAAACTCCTGAAGGAAGTGATGATCCTTTTTTGCCTGTGTCTTGCTTATTGTGAAGGCTGTTACTGCTGATGCATTGAGGGTATGATGAACTATTGGGGCAACTGTGCTTAGTGAGAATGCTTTACTTCTTATTCATGCCTGTAGCTGGTGCATGAAGAAAAATGTAGAAAAATTTCCCTTTCTGATGCTAGATTGCTCGTATCTTTTATTTTCTCCTGCACTCATTTCACTTCTGACTATTTTCCTTTTTGTCTCTGTGGACAAAGGTTTGTACATCAACTGTCGATGTATAATTACTATTTTCAAGTACCGATATATTATTTGAAAAATCTAATGAACCCTATGATAAAATCATCCCCAAATCACCTTTGGAAAAGTTAGTGGCTTTTAATGCCTACTGTGCCACATACAATTGAAAAAATATCACCAGAAGCCAAATATTCTGCATGGTAAAATGTTAAATTGTAGCCAAATCTGTTTTTCTCTAAGAGGGTGTGTTGCTGTGATGTGATGTACACACTATACTTGGCAGTTCTGTTTTTATGTCTGTCTGCCAGTATGTCTTCTGTGTTTGATGTCAAAACATATGTGTCACTGAAATGAAACAATGTTTTCTACTTATCTGTATTTCTTCTCTTCTTTTTCCTTTTTTTTTTTTTTTTTTTTTTTAATTTTCCTTCATTCCGGAAACTAAGTCAACATACAAAAACCTGTGTGCAATGTTGTAGACATGACAACTGCAATTCACCCTATTGGAAACTAAACCTCTGACCATCACTGTTGTGGCAGTAAAGTAAAAAATAATCAAAAAACCCACCCCCTCCTTTTATTCAGCATTATGATATATCGGTATACAAACAATGACCCTCTATCTGAAAACTCATTTGCTTGATTCAGCTTTTAGCTTGGAGAGGTAAAGAGTTTTGCATTTGTCCTTGTGCACTTGGTACTTTGTTACTCATCATCTTTTTTGCATAGGCTTAAATCAAGTGATGCTTACAAAAAGGCCTGGGGCAATAATCAGGATGGTGTTGTAGCCAGCCAGCCTGCACGTGTTGTAGATGAACGGGAGCAGATGGCCATCAGTGGTGGCTTTATCCGCAGGTGAGCCTTTTTATCCACTGTTTTCTCTCTGTTCTCCTTGTCACTGATATATTTAGATTGCTTCCATATGGTCATGAGTTCTGTGGTGCTCATTAACTCCTTCAGAGGTGCTGGGAAATGTGATAGAGCCAGGATTTTCCACCAAGTGGTGCTCCGATTCAGGTTGACGGTGACTCAGACACATCCTAAAGGTTTACTGCATCCAGGGGCTTATCCTTGGCCTGAGGGTCACCTGAGCTCTACTGCAAAGGATGGTGACCTTGCTGGAAATCCTGGAAATAAGGGTCTGAGAACCAGAAGATGCTTGAAAACACAAGCCCAAAACTTTATTTTTGAGACTGTCCAGATGTAGGCAATAATAAATGAAAGTCTATTTATTTATTTCACAGCAGCACTGTGAGGGTGCAGACAGCCATGGTCAGCCACCACTGTCCTTGGCACCTCAGCTCCCTGTGTGGACACTTGTCCTGGGGGCCTTATCATGGGTCTCGCTAATGACACTTGTCAAACGCCTCAGAAATGAAGTGTCAGATAAATACTAGTTTATTGCCATTATGTCTCAAGGCATGTAGTGCCCATTATCCCTCCTTGCCAGAAGATGTACCAAAGCGTCCAACAGCTTTCCCTTTCTTTTCAACAACAAAAAAGCCTCAGGCTTCCTGCCAAAGCACTGAGCTAAGCACAGAACTTGACGAACACTTTAAACTAGAGGTGCACCCCTCCCCTGCTCTTGAGCATCCTCAAAAACTTACTGCATGGGGAATGATGCTCCATTCCTCAGCTGCTGGGAAGCCACAGCTATGGAGGAACAGAGTGGGAATCCCTGGGCTTTCAAATCAAAGCCATTTTGATGCACACAGCTGTATTAAAGGCAGCCCCACTTCAAATTTCCCACGACACACAGGGATCCAGCACAAGTACCTACTGATTACAGAGCTTATGGGACATGTATTTAGCTGACAATGCTGTCAGCATACCAGTAGGCAAAGCTTTGATCTCTGAAGACTAAGGACACTAGTTTAATAAGTAATTATCTTCCCAAAAACTATTATCCACTTATTTTTTTGGCTGCTGTGATAAAGGGAAATCACTGTGATAGAAACAATGCTGTCATACAATCTGAAGCGTGGGATGGAGTTGCCATTTAAGTTTGATGAGTCTGCCATTCACTTTTTTTTCTAAATTTCTGGATGGCAGCCCCACCAAAATGAAGGCTGGGGCATGATAATAGAAGAGCAGTGAAGGAAGTTATGCTGCACCATGACTGTTCTGCAAATAGCCTGGAGAACCATTTGGGCACCTACATGAACACAAACTGCATAAGAGGCTCAAAGTAGGAATTTTCTGAGTGGAACCCATGGACCTGGCTTTTCCCAGCTTCAGTCACCACCTGTCTCTTGAGTCACTGGAGAGTTTAACTGGTCCTTGGCTCAAGCACAAGTTTTTCCTTCCAAAAAGCAAACAACTGCAAGAGATGGTGCTAAGATTGAGAGATAAATGATCTTTACTAAAGCCAGTAAATCTGAGATTGTGCAGGAAATTGTGCTTCTGTCTTTCACCAGAAATACAGTTAATTAAATATGATTTTAGGTCATGATTTCACAGCTGAAGCACCTCTTCCCCAGTATCTCTGTGACCCCAGGCATACAAGGACTGGACAGTGTTCATTAGCAGTCCAGGGAGGGGAGCTGCTATCACTGTAATTTTACCATCTTCCAGCACTTCCCATGAATGCTAACCACACACAGATCCACATGGAGCACGATTTCATTCTTTGGGAATGAAAGAGCAGAGAGGTGCAGCATGTGGTACAGGCAAGCTCAGACAGCAACACCTCTACCAACAGCAGACGAGCAATATAAACAGAGCACTGATAACTCAGATAATTGAGCCCAACATCCAAAAAATAAGCATGTAACATTTTTCAGGTTATCTACTCATTAATCACTTTTGTTCAAAGCTGAGCACAGCAGCCTGCTCCTCAGGTGACAAGCGATGAAGGATGCAGTGGAGGTTTCGGGTGAATCACAGTTTCAGGGGGAATCTCCTGTCTCTGCTTTAAAGAATTGGGTTTTTGTTCCCAGGGTAACAAATGATGCCCGGGAAAATGAAATGGATGAGAACCTGGAGCAGGTCAGCGGCATCATTGGCAACTTACGTCACATGGCCTTGGACATGGGCAACGAGATTGACACACAGAACCGCCAGATTGACAGGATTATGGAGAAGGTAAGAGCTGCCATTTCTGTGAGGACCCCAAAAGGGGCTCTGTTTTCCCTTCTCCAAGCATGGGTCTGGAAAAGACAAGGGGCAGAAATAGCTCCTCTCTTCTCCCTCCAAATGTTGGGCCAAAGCAGAGCTCGCTGCTGTGAATCTGCACCTCCAGTGCAGGCTGGGTTGAACCCTTGCTGTTGAGTTTGCCACACAGCTGCAAGGGGACCCCTTAGCAGACACCAATGCTCCTTCTGCAATAGCTCTGAAAAAGGACAAGTGCCCTCAGCTATGCTGAACTGTGGGGCTTGGATCTGACTGTCCTGGCACTTCCTGGAAAGTTTTAAATCCTCCTGGGCTTTTCCTTCCTCGGAAACTCCATGAGCAGCTCAGGATTAGATCACCTGCTTGGGGAACCAGTCTTCAAAGAAGGATGGGGATTTATTAAGCAAAGCTTTGCCATATGGTAACAGTGCAGACAGTTTTGTTGTGCTGCTTATAACAACATTAGGACAGAGATCTATCTGCTCTCTTGGGGGAGGGTGTGTGTGTGTATATATATTTATAAATAATTGGGCCCCACACAGCTCCAGTGGAACACAAAAGCTCAGCATTAATTCTGAAAAATCACCATGTAAAAAGGCAGAGAGCACCATTCAAGTGCCAGACCTGCACTGCAGATTTTTGAAGCAGAGAGCAGCCCCTTCCAAGCCTGGCTGCAATCTCACTGCCATCCTGAGATCCCAAGATCTGCAGGCCATCTGCATTGGTACTGGCAGAGCTCCAGGCACAGGCAGGCTGATGTGACATAAGAGGCTAGATCTTCACCTGGTGTAAAATCAACACAACACTCCACTTCAGTGGAGATTTACACAACCTGAGGATCTAACCCAAGGACTTACATGTAGTGCTTAGTGTTAATTCTGACCTCAAGTGGTAGAGCTGGTGCTTTTGAGCCTTACACGCATGCCTCCTCAAACAAGCAGGATGCCCGTGCCTGTTTTTCATGTCAGTTAATTATATCAGAGCCTAGTAATAAAAATTAAGGAAAATACTGTACTGAGGGATTCATTCCAAGAGCTTTCCTTATTGGAGGTATATTATGGAGAGAACTGGGTGAAGTATACATTGTCTGAAGTATACATTGTCTGATTGTGGGAAGATCATCCCTAATAGAGAGGCAGCCATGGTAGAGCATGTGGCATGGTGTTGGTCAAAAGTCTTGCTTTATAAGGCTGCATGTGTTTTTTTGACTGTACTGGAAAATGCGCAGTATTGCTGGGATGCCATTATGCACCGTTTCATACTTCTGGGAAAACAAGAAACATTGGGGGAAGGATTTACTACTGCTATTCATATGCAAATGACTAGAAAGCAGCACATCTCTCTATACTTTGAGAAGGGACAGGGAATTTATACAGCCTACACTATGAGTACTTTTAAATAAGAAGGCTATGACATACATTATTATCTCAAAGCAATGAGGACGTGCAATACTGTGTTCCTACCTCCCCTGCTCACGTCACAGTGGCTGGAGATGTGCCCTGTGGATGGAAATCAGTGGCATCCTACCCGTGCCTGCAGGATCTTATCCCAAAACATAGCAAGTCCAACAAGTTGTCCTACCAGCTCAGGCTTGCAAACATCTGGATTTTGAAAACATTGACCAAGCCCTGTGTGCACATAAAGCACATGGGCCAAACCTCTAACAGTATATACTGAGAGCAGTGACCTGAGGGACCAGTCTTCCACAGCTCTGTGGTCTTCTCACAGACTTTGGCATTTTGTACAGCAATGGCAAAATAATATTGGCAGCTAATGCATTCATGAAATCACCCAGGGCCCTTGGCTAAGGAACAGTGACATATTTGTGAAAGATGGATTTGCATCGTACACAGAGGAGTCATCATGAGAGCAGCACAAAAATAAGACAGTCTTCAGTTTTAGTGAAAAATAAGCCAAATTTCTCAGAGTAAGGACATACAGTAATGAGGTACTAGAAAAAGGAACACAATGTATTAGTAAAACCCTCTATAAAAGACAGAAATCATAGTTAGCTGGATAACAGCGAAACCTCAGTTGCACACACATCCAGTCTGCAATGAAATATGACAACAGAGCCTTGTCCCCCTCACAGCATTACCAGGGTTTTGCTGAGCAGCTGGAGCACTGTGCTTTGGGTGGATTATGGTCATTAGAAAGACCCTTGGTTGGCACAGTTTGCAAAAGCTGGGGTACATCAAAAATCCAACCTAAAGTACCTGGGGTGCATCATAAATGCTCCTAAGGGATTTATGTTCTACTGGATGCATGCACCCAAACCAGAGCAATCTCATAATGCAGTGATGCAATCTGATCTATCCACAGTAATCAGGACAGCAATGAATAAAAGGCTTTATTTATCCTTTCCTCAGATCAGAGAGAAAGGGACAAAAACCAAAATGACAGTGTGATGAGTAGGTCAAATGGCACCATCACCAAAAGAGCCTGGCCCTAACATCTACCATAAATAGGAGGCTGGGAAGAATGTAGAGGGGGCTCAAATCACTCCATCTTGACCTAAGTGGGAAGGTCAGCACAAAGAATCCCACTGCCTTCAATGCAACATCATCTACCAGACACTAACGTCCAAACATCATTAGGGACATGAGGTTTAATCGCTGTTCAATGAATATTCACACATTTTGTAACAAAGGTAACTTCTTCCAAACCCATTAACTTTTTAGGTAGTGTTTTGGCAAAAGCACACAAAATTGTACTGTGGTAGACAAGGTCAAACTCATGGCTAAAATAAAGCAGTGTGGCTTGTAATGAGTAGTTTTGCTGATTTATGCTTGTTGAGGAGCTGGCACGTGCTACTGCACTAAAAATACACATAGCACTTTCCAAAACAATTATGGAGAAAAGCCCAAGATATTTTTATTGCAAGAAAGATATACTGCACATCAGTATAAACAGTCTTAAAGGATTTTTAAATGCATGTGGGAAAGTTGCTTCACCATTCTGTCTTTGCAACTTGGAGATTTAAAATAAATCTGTAAAATTTGGATACACCCCAGAGATGTGGGAACAATCATCAAAGCTAACAAAATGCAGCCATCAAAACAGAGAAAGTGTTTGATACTGAAGCTCATGCTTTTCTAGCAGCAACACAATTCTCACCTTTCCCACAGGCCTGGTTTTAAAAATTGAAACTATTTTCTAGCTAGACCCTCTGCTAGAATAAGTCGGCATGGCAACGTGAGGTTGAGTGGAGTTTTGCCAAGTTTTGTCAGCTAAAACAGTGTCTTTAGTCTCCAAAAGTATCTTCTGCAGAGCTACAGAAAGTCATGGTCAAAGTGTCTTCTAACTCAGAGAGAACTCCCCAACCTCCTAAGTGATGCCATTTTATTAATGGCATTTTATAATCATGGCAGGTGTTACTCCAGGGAAAACAGTGCAGTTAATGGCTCAGTCTATGCTGGACTAAATTGCAGTTTGATTGGTTCCAATCACAGTAGAATCCCTGCCTTTTATTAACTCCTGTTTATGCTGCTGCCCAATGAAAGAGGCTACTCTCTCTTGCAACTACATTGGTGAACTTTGGAGTACTGGCATCCCTCCCACCTATTCCCTTCTTTTCATATGTAGAGCAAAGATATCCAGGCTGATCTTTTCAAAGAAATTTATCTTTGCCAGCATTCCCTATGTCAGATGATCCAGCTTGTCTGCTCTGGGAGTCTCTACACTGACCAAGTTTTAGTTTTGGCTAGTACCTGATGTTCTAAATTAGACTACAGTCTGAGTCCATTGAATCTTAGAGGGCTCTGAAGCCTTTCCCCAGAAAATGCAGATGCACACCACCAGTTCTCATGCCATCATCCATTACCATTAGTACCACCAGTGCTGTCAACAGCACCAGTTACAGACGTGGCACAGCATTTACAGGATTCAGTGCAGCTGACCACAAACAGAAAAGCTCTGCTCAAAGGCTACATGAAATAAAACCAGATAATCTGTAATCTCCTTTTGGGTCCCTAACACCACTATAAAAAGCAGCTCTCCAGTATTATCAAGCTTCATTTTTCCATGACCTAGCCAAAATTATGGAAGTACCCACTCCAAAATTCCAACAGAATATGGGTCTTTCTTCCCCTTATTCTTTTTTTCTGTCATACTCTCTTTCTTCCCTGTACTCATCTCTTTCTTTCCTTTGTGTTTCCCCAGGCTGATTCCAACAAAACCAGGATTGATGAAGCCAACCAGCGTGCAACAAAGATGCTGGGCAGTGGTTAAATGCAGAGAAGTGCATTTCCTTTTAATGCTGTCCAGCAGGGCAGCACCTTCATGCTTTTATCATGGTATTTATCTACTAGGTTTGCACACATGCACATATCAACCCCATTGTAAATGTTGTCCTGTGTAGTTTGTCAGCTTTCCAAAATGATACTTGTAATTATTTTTTTCTAGATATCTTTCTTTCCAAAGGTTGTACATAGTGCTGATTTGATGGTTATAGCTCACTATGATGTTTTTTGGGGTTCTTCCTTTCTTTTCCTTGTTATGTTTTGGATTCCTTTCCTTTTTTTTCCTTCTCATATTTCTTTTTTTTTTTTTTAATGATGTTTGCTGAATGACAACACTGTTGGAATGCTAAACGTGCTGTTAACCTTTAAATATACAGTATTGTTCTTGTAAAACTGTGACATTCCACAGAGCTACTGCCATGCTCCTGTCTTTGGATATCATGATGTTTAAGCACTTAAACCTGCTGTCTTCAGTTCTTCATTGCCATTATCTGTTGTTATGATTTCATGATTAGACAATGTGGAATTATATTACTATAACAAGCATTGCACTAAAAAGTGATGTGATTTATGCAGTTATGCATGAGGAATAAATAGACTTTTAGACTCCTACTTAAACAAGAATTTTCCCATGGCAGTAGCACACCAACAATGACAACAAAAGCATGCTCAGTATTCGGACTCTTTTGGGACTATGTTATACCAGCAAGTTTGCAGTTGTGCCACTTTTTTCTTGTTGATATATATATAGTTATTAATCATGATCATTTTTTTTAATTATGAAAAAAAAGAGGGATTTGGCACTCACCATTTAGCCATTGCCAGCAAAATAAAAGCTTGGCTGAAAATATGTCAAAGACAAAAAGAAATAAGTGTAATATATTGGGTTTGTCTGCTGCTTTTGAAGACTATCTTTTGGAGGAAACAACTACCATATGAAATGGTGCAAAGAAATGTAATTTTTATAAGGCTCTCTCTTTACTAGTCGCTATCCCCATGTGGTTTGTTATCAGTACAGTTCTCTGTTGCTTACCTAGAGCTATGCACACCAAATCGCTGAGATGTTTAGTAGCTGACAATTAAAAATAATTAAAAAACCTAAATGAATGAACTCTAGATAAACTGTGAGGTAAATATCATTTACAGCATGTAATATGAAAATTCTTTATGTCTCCTGTCAGTTTGTGAAGTGATTGACATTTTGTAGCTAGTTTAAAGATTATTAAAAATTATAGATCTCAGAATTCAAGCTTGCTTTATCCATTTGTTGCCCTATGTGTCAGTGACAACTTCTTATTTGCAACTCACCTGGGAGAAGAAGCGCAAAGTCTAAAGACTCTTTACAAACTGCTTTTGTATTGTGTTTCGTGGGAAACTAAAGATTTTGGTTTGCAATACTATAGAAAAGTAACTTCACTAAAAATTACACTTGGTACATTCCAAGTGACTGTTAATTTAAATAACCTGGCTCAGATTGCCAAACACTGAATCAAAATATTTTTCTCTTGTTCAAGGAAAAAAAAAAAAAAAGACATAAATGTTTTAGTACAGAAAGATACAGTTCCTTAGTAGATAAAATCCATTCCTGTAGTGGATTTAGTCATGTGCTAATACACCTCTTTTCAAGGAAGGCTTTGACCTACAGAATTTGGATAGTCTGCTAACAATAATTTTCTCAAATGACTAAAAACAACTAGGGTTTGCTGCCAATGAAAAGTGTTCTCATATTTTCCCAGGGTTTTTTCCCCTATATGGACAAATGAGAATTAATTCTGCATGAGTGACAGTTCACTCATGTGTCTCACATGGCCGTAAGTCAGAATACACAAAGAACATAAATGCTTGCATAATTAAAAATGCATGATAATGCACACAAGCTACATTTTGTTTATCAGCTTTTTATTTTTGGTATATATTAAAAATTCATTTATGCAAATATTTTCCCCCACTACTTCAAACCAAAGAATAAACTTCAAGCAAACACTTTTAATCTGCTGACCATTTCTAATCCTGTCTGTCAGAGCATTCCAGTATTTGTGACAGTACAATCATTCTGCAATGTCAAAGCCTGCTGGGGGAGGGCAAAAATCATTGGAAAATGCATCACAACGGGAACATGCAAATACAATGATATTTGCAAAGGGTGAGAAATAGATAAAAATAATGAAGATGTTAATGGAGGCATTATTTTTTTGTATTTGACAAGAATGTACCTTATCAGAAGAAACTCATACTTCCAAAAGCCATTAAAGCTGGTCAAAAGTGTAACTGTTGCTGTGAAGGAACATGTTTTGACATCTGTTTTCATGTTGAACAAAGATCAAAACCCAAAGTATCGGAACTTTTTGCCAAATGGGAAGCTTAAAGGACAGAAACTTTGAAATGTTTCATTGCAGCTGTCTTTGTATCCTCCTCCATTGCGTGTAGTGTCTTCTATGAACTGGCTGAAAATGACTTCAGTAAATATGTTTCTTAAATTTCTGATTTTTTGAAAATTGACTCTTCTAGGATTAATTATTCTTGAAAGAATGCAAGGAAAGGCTCAATCTCATGTAGTTTATCACTACAACAATCTGCTTTTGTTTGTTGAGTTTTGTGCACCCCAAATCCCTGGTGCAGCTGCTGACTCAACAGGGAGGAAACCCCAGACGTTTTAAGCAGAACACTGCCTGAAATGCGGCATTTCCCTTTTTGTCCCCTTTCTCCCTCTGGTTGGCCCCTGGGTCCCTAATACACTGCAGCCTCTCACTGAGGCTGAGCAAGCACAGGGCAGTTACCTGCTTGAGGGCAAGGCTCACTAAAAGGAAAGGGACACAGCAAGGGGCTGGAATTACACCTCACCCAGGAAAAAATGGCCATATTGAAAGGCACAAAGCTTGATAAACTAACACTTATTTCTAGATCTTTAATGCCATTGAACCATCAGTTTCTAGGATGGCAAGATCCTCGTGTTGTTGGTTTGAGGTGGTCACAGGGGAAAGGGTTTTTAGTATTCTCAAGTGGCATAGCTGAATAAACCACTCAGCTGCATAAGTCAAACAAAAAGACAATGTCTGTTGAGCTCTAAAAATCAACAATTAAAAACTTCTTTCACTTCATGCATTCTCCTCCTTTCCTAGCCTAGGTTAGAAATATAAAACAACTCCAATGAAGGACATTTGAATGTTATTCCTCAACAGAACAAAATTCATAAGTAGTGTAATGACTCATGAAAAAAGAAAAAAAAATTATCTTCATCAAATATCTGATCTGATTTCAGCAGGGAGAAACTAAGAAAGAAAATTAAAAAAGGTAAGTAAAATTCAAAGTGGGTTGCCTCTAAGAAACCTTAAAACTTTTAGGATTCCCAACCTTAGCATAAACACAGAGATTTTGAACTCAAGAGTGTTACAGCTTTCTGGACTGACACCAATGCAAGAAAAGAAACTATGGATAATACTCAGCATCTTGTGGTTTGACAGAACGCCTGTTATGAAAAGTGAATGGATTTGATGCAAAAGTAAAGTAAAAAATAACTCTTATTCTTGAAGATCTAGTGGTATTACTCTATATATTAAGAAACATATAACTAAAAAAAAAAAAATCAATGTTGCTTAATTTAAACTTGCTTTCAGGAAATGATGTAAATTATACTAGCTTACGTGGACAAAATACATTCTTTATTTCTGAAGAAAACTAAATATGCCAGAATTTGCACAGCAAACTGTCAAGCGCCCCCGAGTGAGATGCCTGTGCCATGTGACACACTTATTATAGATATACTTTTTTGTCTAGAAATAGAGATGATAATTATCCTCCAAAGTATTCTGTGTGCCACACTAGCTGCTAACCTCCACAGGCTTTGAATCTGGACCTGAATGCGCAGAGATCACCAAAAACTTTTATTTAAGGGATCTGAATGCAGATAAACCAATCCACATACTTTTTCCTCTCCTTCTTCCTTCTCCTGTGTGTACATATGCACATATAACTTCTTTATTTTAAAGGCATTGGAAAGGGAAGAGATGAGTACTTGGTAATAAGGAAAACTATGTGTGTTAGAGACAGCTTAAGTATCTGCATGGCTGCTGTGTGCGCCTGTGGGTGTAGGTGTGTAGGATGTGACTGCTGTCTGTTGAGCCATTTTGTTTGGAAGTTCGTGGAACACAGAGTATTTTTAAACCTGCAAACAGCTACAAGAAATGCAGACAGAGGAGAGAAACCCTGCTGAGACATTAGGGCATTGGGCTGGTTGGATGGGGTTGGGGGAGCAGGTTCCATATAATTTACTTTGCCAGTGTTGGATCCCTCTGTAACAGTATTAAGAGAGATTATGTTTGTGTTGTAAAACACCAAACAGTTTTGAATGTTATTTCGTAAATACAAAATACCCTCTCTCCCTTGAAAAAAAAGAAACATCAAAAAAATAAAAATCAAACCAAACCCCACAAGATGGTGGTTAGAGAAATCAAAATAAACCATTATGTGGGACCATGCTGGCTCCCACACATTTGGGATCTATTCCAAGTTCACTGCTGCCCATGCAAATTCTGCTCATAATGGGTAACCAATTTGGTCAAGCAGTGGGTAGCAGATGGAGGGGGGCTCATTCTCCTGGTGTGCTTCCCAGCTCCTTGCTGAATTGGAGAAGTGGTGGTTGTGGGATCAGGGCTCCCTCCTTGCTTTTCCAAAACAGGGCTGTGCGTAGTCGTCCATGGCTGGCTCCCAGCCTTGCAATGCCTTTGCTCCATGCCTTCCAGACCACAGCTCCCTCCACACTGCTGCTGCTCCAGAGCTCCCCATGCCTCTGCTCCTCTCCCCTGGCTTCTCTTGGCTCACCCCAGTCCCTCCTGCTCTCACAGCTCCCACCCAGCTGCTTGTTCCTTTCCTGTTCTTCTGGTGCCAAATTCACCTGCCTCCACTGTTGTCGCTCATTCCACTTGCTTCTCATCCCTCCGCTTTCATGTTTTTACCCCTGGGCTTTCAAGTCAGGCTCTCTCCTCCATGATTTCAGCAAGAGAAGCTCCAGAGAAATAAACAGCCTCTGGCTTTTCTCTCCACAGCTGAACACCACGCCAGTGTCACGAGAGGACATCTGCAAGGCAGCCTTGGCTCAGCTCTGACAGCCCTAAAAGCCAGAAAATGCATGCTGCTGGGGAATTTTCAGATAGTCTATCCAAAAAGTCTAAAAAGTTTCCATAGGCTGATGCAAACAAAGATGTTTGGATAGCTGAGGACAGACTGGCAAGCACTTTGGGAAAGACAGAAGGGCAAGAAATGAGAGACCCTTCAGCTGCTAAATTTCATATCTCTGCTCCACGGCACAAGTAGTGAATGCTTCTTCATGAGACAGCTGGACAATCTTTCCTAACAGAGGCAAAACAGTTCACTTTCCCTTCTTCCACAAATTTCATTCATTAAAACTACCAAGACTACAGTTTTGGTTGATTTGTTTGTTTTCCTTAGTTTTTTTTTTTCTTTTTTTGGTTCGTTGGTTTTGGTTTTTTGCTTTTTATTTTTTATTACTATTTTACTGAAGCTTTTAAAACTTGTGCTTTTAAAAAGCAGGTAGATTAAGTAGATTTCCCTCATTCCCACCTAGAATAACTACCCAATGTTGGGTTTATTTAAGCTAAATTCAGAACTCCTCAAGTTGGCATAAAAAAAACCTCCCACTATATCAGAAATTATTTAGTAAACTTTGCTATAGGCTGTCCTAAACGAATTTGCTAAATGCTACCTTAAATACAGGAACTGTAAGTTCTACTTACAACACAATAGGTCTTCTATCCAAATTCTGATCAAAATTTCATTAAAAAGGAACAAAGCAGTTCATTTCCACTTTCATGAGGGGCTGATGAGGCTTCCAAAGTATGACCATGCAGAAATCCCACTGTGCTAAGGGGATCATTGGGCATCAAAAGCAACAGGACAAACTCGAGTAAAATGTTTTTAAGAAACCTTACCTATTCTAACTTCCTGGATTCCCAGACTTTACCATATCAGCAATAATAAATCCAGTTGATGACAGGAGGCCAAAAGCCTGGGTTGCTTTAGAGTCAGTTTATAAACTCCATGAAAATCCATGCTGCTAAGTTAATTTTTAAGAAACAGAAGCTATAATTCTGACATTTAGCCTTAAACCTTTATCTTAAACCATATTTTCAGTGCCTGCCTCACATTTCTGTTTCTTGGGTTAAATTAGAATATGAGGAGAAATTAATCAGGAACATAAAATTTAATGAACTGCTACTTTTTTCAGCCAATCTCTACAGCCTTACCTTAGAAGTCAACCCATATTCATTGACTTTCTTGGCCTTGAGGTTAAAAAGAAAGTCTATTTGCCCTCCTAATGTATAATTAAGTTTTAAAGTCCCAAACAGAAGCACTGGTAAGTCAGGCAGCTGGAGAAGAGGAAGAGGCTGGAGCCAGAGGAGGGTGCAGAGGAGGAGAAATCCAAGCTCAAAATTGACACAGTAAAACCCACAGTGCAAAGCAGAGTGGCTGCTGTGGCTGCAAAGGGAACCCAAGGCACAGCCCTGTGTGGCAGGCACATTCTTCTCTCTTTCAGGATTTTTCATAGAGGTGCACAGAGAGAAGAAAGAGAAAACAATTTCTATTTCTGCTCCTTGTTTTTCTCATGTAGAATGTGTTTGGAGAATTGTTTACCTGGGGTGATTGCTTGATTGGATCCTGGTGAGGATTGTTTGAGCCTGATGGCCAATGCAATCCACCTGTGTATGGACTGTCACGAGAAGGTCACGAGTTGTGAATGAGTTAGATTTGGTAGTTAGAAGTAGGTATGTAGTTTTAGTATCTCCTTTAAATAGTATATTCATGTATTATAGTATAGTTATAATAAACCATTCAGTCTTCTGAACTGGAGTCAGACATAATTTCTTCCCACCAGGTTCACCTGCATTTACAATAGCCCTGTGACATCCTTCTGCTCTGCAGTGACCTCATTTAAGGGCGCAGGGATCAAACAGCAGGGACTGCATAGCAGCGACCTGTAAACACAGAATGCTTTGGGTTGGAAGGGACCTTAAATATCATCTAGCTCCAATCCCCTGCCATGGACAGGGACACTGCCCACTAGAAAGTGATGGACAGTTACTTTAGTGAGCAGGCTTGAGTAAGATCAGGGTCTCAGTTGATGCTGAGTTGGAAACCTACAGATTGCAGATTACTGTATTATGACATAACTCTCTAATTACTTCTGACTATGCTCAATAGTAAAAATAAACCAAAAAAAGCAATCTGGGGGAGGGAGAAAACTCCACCAAAGTATCTCTGTAACTGATGCAAAATATTTGTTTCTAACTCCCTTTAAAATATTCCTGTTTAAAGAGAAACAGGGGAACTAAAAATCCTTAATTCAACTTCAGCCAGTAGCAGTTTATTGCAGGGAAGGGCCTGACTTGTTACGCATGAGGTGCCAGCCAGATGTTCTCCCTGCCCATCAAATGCTCTGCACAGCAGTGCCTGTGTCACAGCAGTGCCCCCAGGCTGCTCCTGGGGCCAGCACCCCCGGTACAGGCACGTACAGCCCATCGCTGCCCCATGAGCTTCAGCCCAGGCAGGCAAGGGGCAAAGGTGCAGCTGGGCCAAAGGAACTGTGTGTGGGCAAGTCTGCTCTCAAGTCAATATCCCTGCGTCAGAGGGAGAAACTGAAGTGGCACAGGAATATCTTCTTTCAGCCATCTCTTAATGACAAAGGTTCATCTTAGTTGAGTCTAGCTGGCGAATGTGTTGACAGGGCAGAAGCCTGAGTGAACACAGCTCTTTTTTCATGGCTGCCTTGAGACTGCAGTGATACAAGTCATCCTACGCCAAACAAAATCCACCTGCTATTTATGGTCAAACACACACACAGTGTTTCTGCAGAGTTTTAGAAGTGAGAATGGCTGTTGAGGATTGGGCTTATTATTGAAGGAGTGACATACATAACACTTCAGCATTGCTGTGTAGCAGCTTTGATTTTCATCCCTTATTTAACTGTCCAAAACAAGCAAGCTTACTGTTAGTCATTTGGAGTTCCAGTCTGATAAAACTAAGGAAAACCTGAGAAATGATGAGTGGGATTTCAGCCACTGTCAAATACTTGAAGTGTACTCTGTCTCTTGCTGGTCCCTGTACAGCATTTCCTGGAAATGCTCAGTTCTGTAGGTCTTGCCTAAGATAAATTCCTGAAGCTGTGAATACATGAGGGGTAGGAATCATCTGAACATAATTGCAAAATTATTTCCACAAGTACTTTGAAACACAGAAAATCTTTTTAATGTACACAAAGTGTAAGATGAGGGCAACGATACAAGAGATTTTATGGGTTTTTTTAAATTGTGACAGAGAGCTAAGCAGAATATTTGTTCTCTTCTTCCTGAGTCTTCTCACAGGGACTGCTGGGCAAGTATTCAAAACTGAGCCAGCACAGCAAATTAGGTAGTTTCAATATCAAAAATGGTAGTTTCAATATTTATTAATATTGAAATTCCAGTTTTGAAGCAGAAATTGGATTACTCAATCCACTAACTAGGACAAATTACTTCAGTCAATGCAGTGTCCAGGTAAAAGCAAAACTAATCTGAAAAGCAAAGAAGGTGAACACCAGCACCTTTTCAAACAAAAATTCTGAATAACTGCCACTGTCCTGGGAAAACTCTAGGATTAGGAATCTACTTATAGTGTTGTATAGCACTGTGATACAATCAGCTTTTTATGAAGTTATGATTCCCAAAGCACACAAAGTTAGTGCATCACACAGGTTACAAGAATTAAAAATGATGGAAATGTGCAAGTGGTTGAGGGATATGCAAGAACAGTGACTTGCTGCCAGTGAGTTACACAAACTTGGGAATGCTAATGATAGAGGAAAGGCAAAAAATAAAAGGCAGAACGCCAGGTAAGAAAGGGACAGCTCTCTAACCCAAGTCCTGTCCATCTTTTAACTGAGATGTTGCTGGCAGAACTTCAGCCGGAATTAAATATTGAAGTGACAACACAAAACCTCCAAATCTCTTGGGTTTGGTATAGTCTTTGAGTTTGGCCCATCTCTTACAGAATATCCTTGATAGCCTCATAGATATAAATATCCCCCTGCCATGGGTGGATATATAGAAAGAGACTTTCTATAAAGTCTCTTTCTACTTACTTGAATGACCAGCCACATTAAATCTATTTTTACATTAAAGAAATCAATTCCTTTGAGCTATTTTTCTTCTTGAAAGAAGTATTTCCCCATGAAGAATTTTCATTGTTCTACTAAAACAAACAAAACCCAAACCCAACAGCTTATTTAGACAAGCCTGAAACAAAGTAAAGTAATTTCAAAACTTAAAAGTACCACCCCTGGTTCTTGTTCTTTTGTTTAAGCTGACTTTCAGTGTTGACAGGGGATTTAACACTATGTTGCTGCAGTCATAATAATAGGAAGTACTGCGGGATAAAAAAAAAATCTTATCCTTAAGGAGAAAATGGCAGGGAACAGAGTGTGGGAATGAAGTGGTGGTGAAGAAATGGGGAATGAGGAATAAAGCAACCAAGCAAAAACCCACCAATATCAACCAAACTCCTTCCAAAACCAGGAGCCCAACTAAGTCCCAAATCTAGTATGTGTCAAAAAGACCTGGACAGCAACTTGTCTGCAACAAAAAAGCAGCATTTCTGGATCAAATACTGTTGTGGGGTTTTTGCCCCTTTAAGTTCTGTCTCAGTTTCTTGGTGAATTAATTTTTTTTAATTCAAATTTTGGAATTTTGTGGAGGAAAAAATATTTTCCTTTTCACAGTGCCCCTCCATTTTTTAACTATCTCTTTCAAGAAACAGCCAACACCTGCAAAGGCATATACTGCAGAATCAGATTTGCACAGCTGAGAGTAACTTCAGCAAAGAGGTTGTTTTGCAGCTCAGAGTAAAGAAAATATGCTGTCAAGACAAACTACAGCTGTTTAAATCATTCCTCTGTGAAGCGATGGTTTCCCGCAGGGAGAAGTCCCAAAAGTGTATTTGTGCATCTGCAAATGCCTTCGCTGCTCCTCTGCCCAGCACAGCGTGGAGAGAGCTGAGAAGATGAAGTCATGATTCCACAGCTTGTGGCTTGGCTTGTTTGTTGTTGCTGCTCTTTGAACAAATACTTCAGAAGAGGAAAAAATATTCCTCCCCGTCTCCAGCGCCCCAGTAAAACTGGTGTGTTTTAAGTGGCAGTAAGTGTTTGAATACAGCCCAGACTCTCTGGCTGCAATGTGCTCATGATGCTGAGCCCCTCATGCTGCAGCACATCACAACCAGATGGATGTAAGGGTAACTAACAGCAACACTGAGAAAATGCTTAGGGATATTCCATCTAGTGTTGCTCCAAGGGACTTTAGTGCCTGAACAAGGAACACCTTCTGGAGATCCGTATGGCTCTGGGCCAAATCCTATTCCAAAATGCCTTAAATTGACCTGGACCTGCTCCTGACAGCAGATAGTGTAGGGCAGGGATTGCTTCTGCACATCCTTATCCATGGCATGGCTTTAAGCCAGGCTGTGGTCTCTTGACTCTGGAGATCACAGATGGTTTGGGTTGGAGAAGGCCTTAAAATCATCTCATTCCAACTTCCCTACCAGGGGCAGGGACACCTTCCAAGTGCTGAGAGCCCCATGCAGCTTTCAATACTTCCAGGGACAGGGCATCCACAGCCTCACTGGGCAAAATGTTCCATTGCCTCACTGCATTCACAGCACCATCATCTCCATTAGAGCAGTCTCAAGACAAAAGTAATCTAAACCATCTGAAATATCTGTGCTTGCCAAAACAGAAAAGTTAGAAGTTCGGGGTTTTGTTTGTTTGTTGTTTGTTTTTTGTCAGGCAGGGCTGGGACATAGTCTATACCAGGAAAGTGGGGGCAGGAAGAAAAGTTCAGTTAGGAATAAGGACTCGGGTAAATTAGGAGAGAAAACACATTCAAGTCTGTAATTTCAAGGAAGAGGTGCTAAGACCTGTCTGTAACAGTGAAAGATGAGTCTCTGAAGCCGCAGCTGGAAATTCAAGAGTTACTGTGGGAGCACAGCTGAGCCCTCAGCTTCAGGAGCAGGTGTTCAGGTGTCCACTGCCACTCAGGAGAGTGCTCTTGGTCCAGATGCCTCGAAGCAGCTCCTGACAGTGCAGGTATGAAGAAATCTCAAAAAGCAAACAAAAATTCTACACCCCCCCCCAACCTTTCACCCCCTGCCCCTAAACTACATGTTTCCAATTTGCAGAAATTACTGCAGTCAGGGAAACAAGCAAGAACTCTGGTTAGGCCTTGGATTTGGCTGTGCAGGGACACAAGGATGCAGCAGGCAGCACAGCCTGCACTCCCCCAGACACGCGCTTGTCAGGATTTGTTTTAGAAGTCACCAATGCAGACCAGGGGCTCTGCCTGTCTTGGCACATCAGCTCTTGGCTGTCAGTGCCAGCTCTCCCAGGCACCTCATTTCCTTGAGCTGCTGCAGCGTGTCCTGACAGAGGGATGAGGAGCTGCCAGCAGACACAGCGGAGGGATGGGCACTGGCAGCTCGGCACTCGCCAGCCTGACCTATTGCGAGCTCTGGGCTGTGTCTAGCAGACCCAGAGCTGTCCAGGGTTGAGCTGGAAAGGCTAAGAAACACTGCAGCTCTTCAGGAAAGTAAGTGCTGGATTAGCCCAGATTAGCAGCGGGCATTGTGGTTGCACATAATGAATTATGTAAAATGGGCCCTGTTAGTGTAAAGCAGATGTACAGCCACATGACTTCAGCTACAGGCACAGCCAGGAATAAAACAGAGTGGATTCAGTTAGGGAAGGATAAAAAACTGGGGATTTCATATATTTCCCAACATGCACTGTGTCCTACTGCTTTTGCAGTGATATTTAAAAACAACACAATGCAGTGATTCCAGCAAGGGAAGCAAGACTGGGTTCCCCACTTGCAATTAGGGGAAACCGTTTTTCCTCTGCCTCTCCATTCACAGTCACACAACTCAGGAAACAGCATATGAGCCTCCAGGAACACCAATCAGCTATAGCCACTCCTGAAGAGATACTGAAGATACAGTCTAATAATTTTCCATTTAAACAAAAATGCTTTCACCTAATAGGGTTAGCCTCTGCATTTTGATAACATGCTTCCCTTCAGAGTTCAGTTTTCTATAACTTAAATGAACCCAGCTGCCAATTAAACAACTAGCACAGAGACAGTCACAAGCCAGCAAAGATAAATATGGGAAAATTAACCACTGGAAGAAGGAAAGATAGGACATCTAATATGTTCAAAACAAATATAAATGAGATTAATTGAGATTGAAATGTGGTCAACATCCCCTTTAGATAATACACATGAAAATGCTAATTTTGGATAATACAACCCACAGCCCAGAGATATCAGACATTTCTTTCCACAGACACAACTTCACACAAACAATTGCTAATTGATGTAAAAATACACAATATAATAATTTGTCTGCAGTAACTTGATAAAATGGCAAATGCAGATGGATACTCTGTTCAGACAGGTAAAATAATGTGATTTGAGCATTCAGAGAAGACCCCTTTCCTTCTACTGCCAGTTTTGGTAGATGGCCTGGTCACAGGGACCTCCCCATTTGGTGACCATTACAAAGACTTTCATTCCTGAGCAATCTCATAAATGGTCCAGCCAAAGCACAGCCACTAGTTCTTGTAAAGCTTTATACTTTAGGTCTGCCCCTGCCTAGGTTTAGGCTAAGAGAGAGAACTGAACATATGTTAATGGACTGTCAGAGGAAAGAAGACACACACCCACCTCCATCCCCACCTTCTGTGAGGCTCCTGCACTAGCCAGTGACAGGGAAAGTGAGAACTTACTGTATGTTTGCCAGACACAAGGGGCAGGGCTTTAGGGGAATGTTTTAGCCTTTCTGGAGAAATTCCTCCCTGTGAAAGGATATGCACCCTCCACTAGGAGATTCACTTACTGATCACACCAGAATCCAACTTCTACCTGCCCTTTCAACACTTATATTCAGTGACTAGAAGAAGTACAGAGACTCCACTGCCAGCCTCTGCACACATTCTAGTCTTTGGGATTATTCAATTTACTGCTACTGCAAATCTTCAGGATAAGATCAGTTTGTGAAGGGAAAACAGCCAAAAAACCTGAGGCTGTTCAGGAGAATATAGAATTTAAACAAATGCTTTCTTTGTTCCATTGCACTTCATATTAATAGAGATATCCAAGAGAAGTGCTGGAGACTTCCATCAGCCCAGCTGATGGTTTAGACATGATCACACAAGCTTTGCAATGAGTTTATACCCATTACTTTGGACCATGCTATGTTAGAAGTGTAACGTGGCAGTAATAAGCTAATGCTTCCAACTAGCATGGAAAAGAATGCCAGCATCAACTCAGCAGCTGCTTAACAGCCTCCTGGTTAACAGAAATAATCCAATAATACTATATTGCTACCACACATCTTTGACAATTTCAACACTAGCTCTGCAAAAAAAGAAAAAAATCCAAAGGAAAATGTTCAAGAGTCTGAGCAAGACAAAGACTTCATAGCTGTCTGTATCAATAAATTGTGACAATAAAGATTTTCTACTCCTTCTAAACCGTAGGTTTTGGATTTGGTTTTTGCCTTTCAAATAGATGGATTTCAGAAAAACGTATTTTATATTTTCAAAGAAACCAGCATCCCCTGTATGAGCATGGAAGAGGAAATAGTATTATGAATGCTGCTTAGTTCAGAACCTAGATATTTGTCTGCAAAAAATAATAGTACTTTGATTGAGAAAAGATTTATGAACAAGCAAATCAAATGGTACGGAAGTTGCCTGGAAATGTGTGCTGCAGCATTTTCTATTGCAGAATTCAGAGCTGCCTATGAGCTCTGTACATTTGGGCGATTTTCATTGAAATTCAGTGCACTATATTGCAGGCAGGGAAGTCTGCCAAAGATTTTATTTTTAAGATGCAGCAGCTACATGACCCATTTTTACCTTCAACAACTAGCAACTTCTCCCTCAAAAGAAAAAGGAGGCATAAAATCCAGTGCAGATTTGAGTACCTGTGTTTTGCTTTCTCCCACAGAGATGATGTGGACAAGCAGCAAGGATTAACAGTGGACAGCTACTGAGATCTGTCTCGTTTTCTTCCTCATTCTGTTTTTCATCTCCTCATGTACAGAAGAAAATGTGAAAGACTAGGTGCCTGTTATTGCTGAGGCCCTAACAAAACCAGAGATTTTGTGTGGCAGCATCAGGGTGACAACGGCATGTGCCATCCCCTCCAGAGCAGCAGGGTCCTCAGTCGCCCTCGTACACAATCCAGTTCCTGCTTTGGCTGCGTGTCAGTCAGCTGGTCCCCTCACTGCAGAGATGGCAGCGGTCTCAGGAGCCTGGTTTTTATTTATGTAACACTACAGCAGAGGAGAGAACAGCCTGTTCCTATGGCTCACACTTCCAGGAAGAACTGGACTCACTTCCCACAGGGAGGAAGAAAGCAGTTTGTCCAATTCCTCAAGCTGTGATGGACATGGCGAGGTTGGAAAGTGTGAAGTGGAAAAAAATAAAATATAATTGAAAGCCCCAGAGCAGCTGGAGCACAAATAAGCACAGCAGTGCTGGGTCTCACTTCACACGTCAGTAGGGAAAGAAGATGTGCTTCTTATGCCTCGTTAGGACAAAAATCGTTGTGATTTCCCCTCTTGAGTCCCCCAGCACACACACGAACCTAACCCACAGCTTTAAAACCAATCATAGTCACATCAGACCTTTAAACCCCCTCCAGTGCATCCACTTCATAATAAGGTAGACCAAACCACTATTTTTATAGTTATAGTTTTTGGTCTGCTTGGAAACTGTCAGATTAATTTTTTTCAATCTTCTATGCACTGCAATCAGTACACTTGTTTGGTTGTGGTTTTTTTTGGATTTTTTTTTTTTTTTTAACTGAAAATGGGACTCCATGTGTTTGTAACTGCAGGAAGAAGCTAAGCTCATGGAATTTTTTGCAGGACTATAGGTATGCCTATTTCCACTGCTTCAAAACAGAAATCTCAAATTATGCATATCTGCCAAGTTAAATCATTACACCTGATTATTTAACACTGCAGTAAGACTAGTACTCCAGACTTTCTAGGCAAAAAGAATGGAAGCTTGCACCATGGTTTATAAGGAATACACAAAAAAGATATACAATAAAACTGCATCAAAAAATGCATCAAAAGGTGCAACTGCTTGTGGCTCTTTATGTATACTCTAATAACCCAGAGGACACTCAAAATCATGAAACAGGCATGAATATATGTGTATTTTAGCAACTAAGGTTACAGATTATCTGAAAACCAGGAACTTGGGACAGGTTCCTTGCTGTGTGATGCCTGCATTTACCCTCTGTTGCATATACAATAGCCTTACTGTAATTCTATTAGTTGCACAAGCACACAAGTAAAGGAAGACCTTATTTATCATCCTAATATGTCAAAACATCACATTTTTTGAGCAGATTAACAAATCAGATTTTCTGCTGTAGACATGATTTGTACTCAACTAAAGATTAATATTTTCTGATCACTGCTTCTCTTGACTAGAGCTCCAAGCAAGAAAAAAAAAAAAACCCCAAAACATTTATGTACATTTTTATACATGCACATATATGAAAGCAAAAAACCCAAAAATTAGGAAGGTCACTGCAGTGGGAGACTTCCCAGAACTCATTTGGCTGACAGGACAAGACAAAACACAGGTAAAGTAAAGCAGTCCAATTGAAAAGGAGGGACTACTCCTAACTGAGAAGAAAGAATCAAAAGCAATTCCCTTGTTACTTCTTTGAGGTTGAGTTCAATCTTTACTATTAGTTTCTACCATTTAAACAATTAGGCTTTCTTTTTATTATTTTACCAGAGTACAGCAGCTATGATATTTTATTGTGGTTTGATTCCAAAGTGGAATTTTCTTAAATAATAGAGAAGTATCTCACCCAAACCCACTGATTTTTTTCAGTTTCCTGATAGAGATCTCAGAGACTCAGTGTTAATCCTTTGTCCCAACTCTCGGAGCAGTCTAATGTTCAGCAGCCTTCTGGTGGTTCACACTACAATCACAGACAAAGAGGGTCCTTTACTGCCTCAGATGCTGCTGTGTATGAAACAAAAGTTGCCTGCACACTATTGACCTTTTAATCAGATTTTTCCAGGGCCTTTCTGCTGTGTTTGCCACCACAATAGTTCTGAGGCCTTCCTAGGAACAACAATATACAACAGGCACAACTGGCACCTGAGAATCCAGAGACTGAACATCACTTGAAGCAGCTCCATAAAACATCAAGGGACAAAGATCAGTACAACTAATAATAGTCAAGCTACTACTGGGATGAAGGGAATCAGACCTTCAGAGAGCTCTAAAAATGTCAGGCTTTCTGCACTTCTGAGTGTCTTTCACAATGTCAGAGCAATGTAAGGAGGGAAAAAAAGGAGGGCACTGATTTGGGTTCAAGATGGGAACTACTAAAGTCCCAAATACAGACAAACACCTTAGTTATTTTAGAGAAGAAATGGCAGCATTTTAAAATATGTCTAAAGTCACAAGATCACTGACAAAGAGTCTTTTTGAAAAATTTACTTTAAAAGGTTGGATTAATCTGGATAGAAAGCAGAAGCAACCAGTTGTAAGAAATAAAAGACTGAAGAATGCTCAACACCCATTTCTCCAACAAATCACTGGGCCAGAAATCCTGGTAATTGATTTTGTGATTGCCCGTAAGTTTTGTATTCCTGAGGATGCAAGACAAAGAATGTTTTGACTTTGTGCACAGCGGTCTGAACAGAGAATTCCCCGTGTTTATAAAATATATGTATTAAAATATTTGCTATTTTAAGATAGAATAATGCAACAAAAGTCAATAGCATAGATTGTAGCAGAGGTTACTTTGGTATTTTTGGTATCCAGCAAAAAAAACCATCCTTGTTTTGGCTGGCTAAGTCTGGAAATCTCTTGAAATCAAGCACATTAAGGAGTCCTGTGAAAGGTAAAAGCAATTCTGTGTCCTGCAATATCTGATATTCCTTCTAGTTCCATACAGTTCTGTTCTCCACAAGTTTCTTACTTGAATTTTAAACAGAATTATAGCAAAACTTTCTATTACCTTCAAATACACCTATAGAATATATTCCTCAAAAATCCTTGTAACTGCTATATAATAATTTTAGGCAGCCTCTTAATGCTTTTTCTGATTAAGCAACCTTTAATTTAATGAGCCCACTCAAAGTGTCTAAACACTCAAATTTTAGAGCACCAGATCTTTTCCTTAAAACCCCTAACTACAGTGCAGTAATCCTACTTTCTTCATATCCTTGGGTGATGGAGTAATGCTTCACTCTATTTTAACCAGGCACACAGTCTGAAGAAGCAGATATCACAATGCAATAGTCTCAAATGGATCCAATCAAGTTCCTGCAGTGAAGCTGGTTTAGTTAATGATTAATCTTATCTATATTTTCTTTCATGTTAAACATTCATTTGCTCTGTGCTACTAAAACAGCAGCAACAAAAATTACTTTGATATTTTGTTTTACTTTATTTTCTTCTTTGTGCAAAACTCTTATGCTTTCATTACAAGAACACTTCAGCAATAAAATATTTTTTTTCCCCAGATTTTTTTCTTCTAGCAAGCAGGTTATTGACTATAGCATTGAATTCTGAGAGCATATTGAATAGTTGATTTTCATCAATTCTGCTCTCAAGATTCCCGTATTCAACTAACAAATCTGGTGGAACAAACTATCCAGGGAAAATATAAAGACACGTTTTTTTCCAATGAAATTCTGATGACATAATACACTGATACAGAAGACACCAAAGACACCCAGGCACAGGATCAGCTACAGTGATAAGACACCCCAGCACCACTGGCAGAAGAGAAGTGCACACTGAGAAAACATGCAAGAAATTGGAGATTCAGAGTGCTTACTTTTTCCAGAGGAAACTATGTGTTTCTGGCTCTGCTAGCTACAAGGGGGCTGAGAAAAACCAGTAGGGACAGCCTGTCAGGCAGCAGAGAGGCTGGAGCACACAGGAAGCTCAGAAGAAGAGCCAACCCCTTTCCTTTCACAGAAGGCTCAGGACGAGCAGGAGCCTGTGCAGAGCTTCCCTGGCTCGCCCTGTTCAGAGGTCACATCAAGGAACCAAAATCTGTCAAGCAAGAGCACTGTCTGGATGTGGATTGACAACAGCACAGTGACACGTGTAGCTCTAGGCCAGGCACAGAAGCATTCCTGCAGCTGAGTCACAGCACCAGGGAGCTGTGAGTGGGTGTGAAGCAGTTAGAAAACCACAAGCCTACCACGGGATGACTGTCAGAGATGACTGGTGGTTTTTGCTTTGAGCCAGTCTGTGAAGAGTGCAGATATCTGAATGCTGCTGGTTTTTTTACAAGGATAATGGTTGGAGCCTTCTGGAGACTGTGTCCCTTTGGGCCGTAAAGTTACAGTCACTTTACCTGTGAAATACAGGAGGTCAAAATGACTTAACATGAGATGACTTAGTGTCCATAACCAGCTACTGCCTTTGTGATCAGCATGCAAATATAAAAGTGTTGAACCACGGTAACAAGCACCTATTGAAGTGAGCCCAGACTTTATTATGGAAACACACATTTTAAAACAGAGAACAAACAATGGGTTGTGGCAGCAGCTCTCTGGCCACAGAAAGCAGGCACAGACTTTCCCAAGCATTTTCCCAAAGAAGGTTGTGAGAAGATCAGAGAAAAAAATGAGAAACAATTCTTATCTCTACTTGTTGCACCTGCTGTTGTGTACATGTGGAATGTGTCATGGAGACTGGTTTACCAAAGGGCGATTTCTTAATTAAACACTGGATGGTGCTCAGATGGATTAACCAATTAGGTCAAAGCTGTATTGCACTAGCTGTAAGGGTGACCGGGTTTCTTAATATAGTATAAGATGATAGAGTAAAGCAATTAATCAGCCTTCTGCAATCATGGAGTCAATACTAATTCTTATCCAGCTGGGGGCCTGCAGCAACAATGGATTATATGAGGGTTGCTGTCCAGACTGGAGAAGGTTCCAAGCGGACCTTATAGCGGCATTTCACTACCTATAGGGCAACAACAAGAGAGCTGGAGAGGGACTTTTGACAAGGACATGGAGTGATAGGACAAGGAGGTGTAGTTTCCAAATGACAGAGGATAGGTTTAGATTAGGTATTAGGAAGAAGTTCTTTACTGTGAGGGTGGTGAGACACTGGAACAGGTTGCCTAAAAAAAGTTTTGGATGCCCCATCCCTGAAAACATTCAGGACCAAGTTGGAAGGGGCTCTCAAGCAACCTGATCTAGTGGGTGGCATCACTGCCTGCCCACAGCAGGGGGCTCGGAAGAGGATGAGCTTCAAGGCCCCTCCAACCTGATTCTATTTTCTGATTTGCTTGAGCCAGGAGTAGCTGGATGCTGCATGTTATATAGCACTGCTCCAATGCTGAGTTATTGTCCTGCATATGACAGAGGCATATTGAACACTCATAGAATCACAGAATGATTTGGGTTGGAAGGGACCTCAAAGACCATCTAATTGTATCTCCCCTGCCATAGGTAGAGCCATCTCCCACTAAACCAGGTCTCTCAGAGCCCCATCCAACCTGTCCTCGATACAAAACTTTGAGAGAAATAAATAGCACTTGCTATCCAAAAGCTGTAGATTCTCCTGACTTTAGGAAAAAAAGTTAGAACTCATCCCACATCGTCATTATGGAAAGAGCTATTTGCATTCATACTGGACAGACCAATGCAGTGGACTTCTATCTTCTCTGCTTTTAAAACCATCAGAAAACCATGCTTTTTGGGTAGACCTTGGAAGAACATCTGGATACACTGTGCATGACTTCATCTATTACTTTTATATTTCAGGCAAAAATCCCAACAGCCTAGACATTTCATAAAATGTTTTTCATCCATCGGGACTTGCTTGAGATGAGATTTGTTGAAACATATGGCATAACAGTACCTCCTAAACAGAGGTATTTATTAAAGAAAACTGTTATAATTAGAGCTCCAAATAAACAGCTTTCAGTTAGAAAAGCTCTCCAGCTTTACCTCCCTTGTTTATCCAGGCTAGATTTTCCTTGGAGCACTGTGTGCCACACAGACAGCCAACGGCTGAATATTAGTGCAAAATATTACAGTGTCATTATGGTTTGCTTCAAACTGACTTTATACTGCTCTGGCTCTTCTTTTCCAAAAACAGTCCTTGGCCAAAACAAACCAGCAAAGCAAAAAAGCTCACTGAGAACAGAATTGTTTATTCCAAAGAAGATAACTAGAAAGACAGAGGAGAAACTAACTGCTGGCATGGAAAATGGCTCAAAGACATCTGTTGAACAGCTGACCCACACCCACTACACAATGGACTGAAACATCTACAAATTAGCTACTGAAACCCCCAGTTTATAGCTCAGTATTGTTTTAGTGCATTAAAGGGCCGTGGGTTAAACTGTTGGAGCTCAGCAATGAAAGCACAGGGACAGGCCAGAGTACTGGGGGTGCTGACCTCTTTCGTCTAACTATTCCCACCCACTGGCCAGAACTAAAATATTTTGAGAATCCAAGTTCAACAGCCGTGTTCTGTACATTTAATATTACCAATATAAGCAATACTGAAGTGTTTCACTGGTGCAATGGGATTAAGGGAGAAACAATGCTAAGGTCTAAGCTGCTCTGGAAACAGCTATGTGCAATATCACAAGAAATGTAAAATGAACATTTGCAACCCAACTTTAGCAACATTCCAATTTTACAAGCACTTTGTGCAAATTAAACCGAAGGATTGGGACTGATGTTCTTCCCTTAGCACAGCAGTCTACCTGCAGTCCCATGACAGCATTGCAGCAAGGCAGAGTAATTGATGACTTAGCTTTATCATAGCAACAAATTCTTCAAATACTACTTTTTAAAAAATTTATTCTACTAAAACCAGATAAAGTTCGGAAGGATTGAACACCTGCCACTTTCTCTGTCCTTCACTTATTGCCCATCTGCAGCTGACAGAAGTGTTAAAGGATACAAATAGCAGAGGAAAGAAAAGCAGAGCAGCAAATCTTTTCTTTGATTTGCATAGTTTCTCCAGGCATAAATTCAGCAAAAAGCACAGATTTTCTCTCTAATGGTTTCACTAGTCTAACAATTTGCAAAAGAAGCTAAGTCTAGAAGAATGGAATCTCTCATCCTCGATATCAAGGGCATCTCAAAGGTTTCAACCTTTAATGCAGCATGGACTTCAGTATTAACTTCACACACAGGTATAAGAGAACTATGATATAAAGCTGCCAAATCCCAAATGCCCAGATCAAACAAACACTTACTCTTTAATTCATAAGGATGTGGATGTAAAGTAGAAAAATTCAGGCCCTCTCTAGGCAAGATGTGAGTTTAGGACTCAAGAGACAAAAGATCAAATACCACCTCTTCCTACCTAAGGTGTGACCTACAGCATCCTAAATTAGGTTTCCTCTTCTAACCCATTGGGAAGCCACATCTCCCTTCATTTGCTCTGTTGCAGGGATTACCTTAGTGAGCCTCACTGGGCCCCTTTTCTTTTATATACAGACAGTTCTGACTGAAGAATTTTTTTTGTTTCTTTTTTTTAATAAAACCTGAAAATAAACATGTGTGTCTCCCTCTCATAAGGCTCAGGTTCAGCTTGTGGTCTCTTACCACTGGCACTCCCATTATGAATGATTCAAGGCTGCTTCTGCCACAGAGGTCACTACTCCATCACAGGTCATTTGTCCAGCCTACGCTGTGCTTGGCAGTTGTATTATTTAATCGGTGTTTTGCATACTTGTTACAACTCAGTGCATTGGTTCACTCAGAGCAATGGGACCATCAGGAACATAAACCACTTTAAATATTTGCTATTACAGAATAACCCCAGTCTGGAGTGCATCCACTATGAAGTAAGTGCCCTGGGTAACTTCAACTGTAAATGTCTTTTTTATTCTTAAATAATTGGTATTATGACTTACCATCTGATGGCAGGGGCTCTAGAAGAGATGGGATTGAGCCTGGGTGGGAAAAACATGGGTACCTAGAGAACTCAAGGACATGACAAACACATCCTTTTTTCCCTGCTTTCATGCAGTAAATCTCTCTGGCTCTCTAGCTCAGGCCTCTGCTCTGTCTCCAACACAGATAAAAGTGACCTCCCTGATCTCATATTGTTCTGATCAAAACAGAGACAAACCCTGTCACTGAAATGTGACCCAGGGGCTCACAGACAGTCCATATAAACACTTTTGGATCTTATCCTGCCACATCAGTATTTCACCATGGCTTTTAGGCACCACTCTTAAAACTCACACAAAAAGACTCAGCCCTAGACATGCTCCTTCATGATCTGTAATCTCAATTCAGCACATTTGTTTTGTTCTCTTCTTTTCTTCTGAGACAGAGTTAAGTTCCTTCAAATAAAGACAAACCAAAAAAACCTCACATTTAGACATTACTGAGAAATTGCCTTACGAATGCTCATTAAAACTGACAATCCAGATGCAGCCTGACCCAGAAGTCCCTAAATTGCTGATTGCTAGAAGCTAAAAGAGCTGTCCAGGAGAGTTCTTGCTGTTCTTCCCTCAGCACTTAAAAGGCCACTGCAGAGAATGAAGATAATTGTATCTCAGTTGAGAGTGTGCTTACTTTGTGTCTCATCATCACTCGTATCTTTTGAGGGCAGAGAAAATGGTATTTTTGGTCTGTATTCAAGTGGTGTCGAGAAACAGACCAAATTTTCAACATGGTGGTGGGGAAATGACACATTTACATATCCCAGAACCAAAAAGAAACAGACATTTCTAGGATCTGGCCCAAATTCTGAATATTCCAATGTTTAGAAATTGGAATAAAATCAGATTCTCATGTTTTCTTACCTTACAAGTCACTGTAATTCTACCATTTCAAAAAAAGAAGGCAAAAAAAGCTTAACACAGACAATAAAAATAAGCACACTATTCTTTGAAAATAACAGAATTTCATCAACTCCAGCTCCTCCAAGCAAAGCTGAGTACTCAGCACTATGACAACAACCTCCTGGCACACTGTTCAAGGCCAAAAGAAACCAGGGAGTGCTTGTACGGTCTCTGGGAAGGCAGCAGATCCCACTCTCACCATCTGCCTGGAGCTCTTTACAAGACAGGCACTTCCCATACAGGATCTCCAGGTTCTCCATTCGAGGTGGGCAGGCAGAGCACAGCCTCCCTCACTCTGACAATCCCCAGAACCACGCAGATTTTCACATTCATCACACCAAGAACCTGCTGCTGAGGTTATTTTGTCAACTCTATTCATTACCAATGTGTCCCAGAGGATTCTGCCAGGAAGAGGCTGAAGCACAGCGTTTCTGCTCCTGGGTGTTTCATTATGGCACAAGTTCTCACCTGAGTGACTTGCCCCTAACAGAGATAAACATCTTGTTCAACTAGAACTTCCTTGATAGCCAGAGCCCTGGGCAGAGCCAATCTTTTGTTCCTGTGAACATTGAGAGCATGTCTGGCTAGGAATTTGGATAAATTTTTGATTAAACATTAAATGATCACAAGTGACAAGCATATGGGACAGAGTTTGCCCATCTTTGCCCAATAAAGTTCAAGCTTATATAGTCAATAAACTGAATTTTTGTCCAGGTATTCTTTCTACTACACACACACTTAAGACCATAGTGTCCTTGCCAAACAACTATGCTTTTACTACCTGAAAACTTCAATCTAATTCTCCATTCAGGGAGCCTTACTACACAATTATGATAAAATTGAGTGTTTTCTTTCCACCCTATGGAGAAATAATCTCTTGGCCTGTGGCTCCAAATCCACTCTCCCTGTGTTTCATGGCTATTTTTTAAACTGTATTTGTTACAGCTATGGAATTGATTTTGTGCCTTACAATTACTGCTGGCTTTGCCAGTCACTACAAACAGTCACTTAGGCTGGCAAATATTCTCTATCTGAAGCTGTAAATACAGATAAGTATTTTATTTTGAGTCCTTTAATATCACCTGCCTGGCACCCTGCAGCAATGCTAGGTATGACCAAAGCATCACAGCAAATAAATCCCTATTTCCCAGTATTGCAAGTCATCCTTGTAAGGCTGGTATGCACATTCAAGAGACATTTTATAATTAACCTGTTACAAAGATAACTATCTGAGACACTTTTCACTATCAAAAGCTTCAAGCAAAATGTCTGTCAGCAAGACGGAAACTCATCTCTGCTTTTTGCAATAATTTTTTTTATTCCTTTTTCCCCTAAAGTGCATTTTAATATCATAAAACTTTTTTTTCTTTTCTTCCTCCGATGTAAAAACAACCATCTTCCCTTCTCTACAGGCACTAGGTTCAGACAGATGTAGTTCTGGATGACCTTATGCCCACAAGTCATAGTTTTAAGCAACTAGAAGTAACCTATGATATAGAAATAATCTTGCTTTCTACTCTAGTGTTTTTAGGGCCAGTAGCAGGGGAGGTTTTAGATCCCCATCCAGTGTGCAAACCCAACCACAATCACATTTTTAGGATTATGGATGCTTTTTTTTTTTTTTGATGTTCAGGAAACTTATTGTGACACTTTGCCATGAGATTTTTGGCCTAAACTTGGCAACACATAGTACATAAAAAAAAATCATACAAGATGTGCCCGCTTCAATCAGCACTACTTCAAGAAACTTGAAACTTTCATTCTGGGCTCCTACATGAATTTTGTATAAATGTAGCAATTGTTATGACCAAAGTATGAACACTGAAACAAACTGCTCCTTCAGACTATTTACTGTAGTTTGCTTAAAATAAACGCCATTATATTACAATCTTAAAACACTAAGATCAGTTCAGCCATGGAACTGCATATTCTTCTCAGTCAACAGAGAAATCCCACTGCCTTAAACATACACCATGCACAAGGCATGTACTGTGCTCATTGCCTGCAGCTCCTCACAAACTGGTCCCACCCCATGGCCAACACACTCAGCTCCAAATGGAGACAGTCCAGAAACAAAGTGTTTCTCTGGTATTTACCCCAGCAATCATCAGATCTCAGAAATTCTGTGATGTATTCCATCTATTCCTTAACACACTATATTAAACCTAAGCAATAATGCCATGCATGAGTTATTCTTCCAGTGAAGCAAATCCTTCTCTGGGCCCAACTAAAAACTGGAGTGACATCTGCTGTTTCACATGCAGTTTTAGAAAGATTTTTCATTTAGCAGCTATTTTGATTAAACAGATCCAACAGATCTTCTTAACGCCTAAAACCAGGACATGTGCACTCAGACTCCCCTCAGAATTCTGCTCTTCTGCAAAACACTCGCATAAAGAACTCCTTGAAGGGGTTTTACATTCATAAAGACATCAAGTGCATACTGCTTTTATAAATTTTATTTGCAGTACCCAAAGAAAGGTTTTGCACAGCAATTTTTGTTATTAGAAATCTAAACTAATTTCTCTGCTGCTTTGCTTTGGGAATGAGTTCTTTATTTGGAAAGATAAAAAAAAGAAGACTGGATTACTCAATATAGGGCTATTCCACTTTCTTAGCTTTTTGAATTGTATTCTTTTAACTAGTTAATTTCAAAGGTAAGAAACAGCAAGAGCATCTTCAGCTGTCTTAGCTATTATCCAAATAACCTTGTTTCAGCTGAAAACAACTTTCAATTAGAAATGTTCCCAGCTGTAGAACATTAACACATCTGACTGGCCAGACCAAACAGTTTATGGAACAAACCAGAATAATTTATGGACAAATTCACAATTACAAGTAAAGCATCATGACAGGACAGTTCAAAACCTGATTCAGCTAAGATATCTGGGTCAAACAGAAAGCATGAAGTCAGTGCCATGCTGATCACAACCACATGACACTGCAGTGATACAGGGACAGGCAGTTTCAGGACACGCTTCCTAAGATCATGATTTTAAATACCCAATAGGAACTCAAGTGAAAACAAAAGATCTTTTCCTCACCTCTGCTGGAAATCCCAAAGAAACACATACAGCATAACAGGGTTAAGGTATGCAAAACCAAGTGAAGAATTTGTCCTACCTTCATTAGTTACAGGAGAAATATTTCCTGGCTTGCTTAAAAATGAAGCAAAGGAAAGCAGAAAAAAAGAAAAAAGGCTGGCATAGACAGATAGCCATGTGACACAACTACCTGCTTAGCAGGCACAGTGCTGGTGCAAAGTAAATGCAAATAAATTAAAACTCACTTTTCAGAGTCATCCCATGGACTGCAGCTCACATGAAGATGGAGGGGCTGTGGGTCAATCCTCTGTCTCTCTCCCATACATGCTCGTGTCCTCAGACCACTCCTGATGAGACTTCACGGGTGTGGGTAAGCAGTTCTACCATGGGAGCTCCCTCTTGAAGTGTTGCTGGACCTTTCCCCTCTTTAAAGCTACTGGGAAGCGATCTCACCTTCCCAGAAAGAGCCCAAATCCCAGAAGCTCCCCAGTCCTTCAGCACACCATTGACCCCTGATTCTCCACAGGTGGGGTCTATCTCTGAGGGGAGCAGGGCAGCCTGCCACAGCTGCCCTGCGTAACAGCCATCAGGAACCATCACCTTTATACCACCCTTGTCATAGAGGAGCCGGGTTTTTCTTTGTCCATGCCTTCTTTGAGGTCAGCTCTCTGGCTAGCCCATCTCCAGGGTGCCTGTCCCTCCTGAAGCACTCAGAGCAAAAGGAAAAACCCCATTTTCCCAGCACCTTTCCCAGGACTAGGTTTTGCTGACAGCCCTAGCACTCCTCCCTGGCTCCAGGTTTCACTAAACTCAGCGATTTTTCCGCACCCTCGAGCAGCCTTCGTGAGGGCTCTCAACATGGCTCCCCGTGAGGTACCTCAGGAGCTCAGGGGGCAGCGCCTGGCTCCTACAGCTGCTCCAGGCCTGTGGCGGCTCTCCTTAAATGCATCTAAAAAAGGGCAAAATGACACTTGGCAGCAAGGAATTTAGGGGAGAAGAGTGGGAAACAGCAGGAGAGGCTTATCTGGACACAGGAGGTTTTTCATCCCATTTTCTCCCTCTGTTGAGCTGAGGCGTGAGCAAGTGGCTGGGCAGGCGTGTGGCAGGAGGAATATTAGTTACAAAGATTAGTAAGTGAGGGCGGAATAGTTTTGCTTCTGGCTCTTAAATGAGTCACAAAGTCTTCCAAGAACTGAAGGTACCAGAGTCCCTACAATTTCCTGAAAGAATCATTCAGCCATTACCCGAGTACAGCATCCATCAGCAGGGACTGCATAGCCCACATGCAAATGGTGACTCAGGGTCCTTCGGAGTCATTGCCACAGATTAGGGAACTCAGTTTCCCCCAAACCTCACAGTTCTTTTATCAGGGATAATGCATCAGTCCACCAATGTCCTAAAGCCTTAAAGAGACTAGATTTAATGGATTATAAAAAGAAGGTTACCAATCAGGAATAGCTGTTGACATCGCAGTGCTGCCACACAAATGCTTAGCAGACATCACATAATAGTATTTAATCAAAAAAAAAAAAAAAAAAAAAGGCAAGCAGCTAGTATTCAATGTGTACCTGAAGAGACAGAAAATAACAAGGATACTAGTAATGAGTTTCCAGAAGGCAGACACAAACAGCTGGGGTCTTCCAGGCACATGATAAAAGCTTGAATAAAAGCTTTTCATGTGCAATCAGATTTAAAAGCAAGCTATGAAAATAAAATGTTTAATGATTAGGTCAAGCAGCCCAATCCTGGAACCTGTTCCGCAATTAATTTTATTGGTGCCTGGAATAATGACATGGTGTCTCTACTTAGAAACACTGCAACTTCATTTCTGCTTCCAGCATAGAGAATAAATTTGTATATGTGTTTGAGCTGATGATGTGCAAGACTAATTTAAACCAGGCAATGCATACAGACAAAAAGCAAAGGTATTTCTTAAGTGAGAATTTAAGATCACAGTGTCACTGTTCAAAAAGTTATTCATTAGTACTGTGCAACCTGTCTCTGCTGGTCGTACTTACAATAATGGATAAAAGGTACTAACATTCTAGACTACCCATTGTAATATGGTTTCTCAAAACGTCTGGCTGGCAGATTGCAAGCATGCTGGCGGCAGTCCCTTTGCAATAAAGTCAGACTGTTGCTGCATCTTCAGAACAGCAGTAAATGATCCAGTTGAAGTTCTTCCTATGAAATTGACTGACTCAAAGACATTGATTTTTCTGAGATTGAAGAGTGTAATACTTACATGACTCAGTTCACATGGCACTGCTGAAAATGGGATAAATACCATTTTGCTAACCAGCACAGCAAAATAAGGGCACAAATAAAACTCAAGAGTAGAGGTTTTGGGTAAGGTGAATTGTTTTGTTCATGCTCTGCTGTGCTTGTGATATTCCAGGCACTATTTTCCTTACAAGCTTTGACAGCAATCAGTACTCTCCTTATTGGGACAGATCTAACACTGTAGTGGCTGCTCAGCCTAAAAAAACCCAAACACTTGAATGAAAAAAACCAAAACAAAAAACCAGTGTAACACTACCAATATAGTAAGGTTAAATTTCCCAAAATCACAAATCTGTTTCTAGCCTGTCTCCAAGGATTAGCACCATACAACTATCCACTCTGAACAGCAGAGCACAGACTCTGAAGACATGATACAGTAAGGATTGCTGACATGTCTGACGTTGCTGATCTTGAATTTCAACCATTCCTGAACAGCTTTAAGGTCACATTTCTCTGTGTGTGTGTGTGTGCATGTGTACTGAAGATGTAAAGCAATAAATCAGATTACTGGTAGCAACAGTGATGTACGGTTGCAGGAACTTCAGAGAACAAGAAAATGCATCCATGTTCAATATAGAGAAAAAAAAGTGGTGTTTTACCCAGAAAAATAATTAAAGGAGTCCACATAAATTCTGATCAAAGTTCTCATAATGAAATGACTCTAATATTGTAGCAAGGATTTGAGTAATTTTAAAATGTCTTTTTTCCTGTGCAGCAAGTAGTTTTTCACTTAACATCTGGATCTTAGAACTCTTCACCCACAAATCTTTGTTCCCATTTTACAGATAGGAGAATGACAGAAAAAGATCTCAGATATGGCTCAGAGTGACTCTACAAATTCACAGGTAAGAAGCAGAATCAATGAAAAACAGGTATTACGTATTCTTAACCAATGCCAAATTAATAACATTAAATGGTGCATCTCCTTGAAATAGGTCACAATAAATAGAAATAAAGATCTCTTAATTAAATCAGTATTTTCAGGTCTTCACTTTGAAGCTTTAAGCATCAAATGGGAACAGAAATACCAAACCAATACTCAACTGAGGAGCAGCTATATTACCCTGGCATCTTACTTAAATACACTGACCTGAGTGATTTTAATATCAACATTTCTTTATTTCTCCTTTTAGGCCTGGAGCACGAACATAGCTGAAAAGGCTGGAAATGAATGTTCATACTTTCTGTGCATCATCAGTAGAATTATCAAAGTTTAACTTAATCTGAGCAATCTGTGGAAGTCAGACATGACCGAGGTCATGATCAGAAAACAATTGTCTCCTAATACTTAACGTAGTGCTAATTTTTCCCACTGAATTTGAAATGCCAAGAGGAACAGGAATAAAACCATAGTGGCTTCTCAGAGGCATTACAGCTGAGGATATTTCATTCTGTCAGCTTTAAAACATAGGGGGACACTTACGCATTTTTGCACCCACATTAGAAAACATCAAGTTCAAAAAAGTTACTTTATGCTGCTGTTAGATTAAGTCAAAATTCTTTTTACTTGGATTTTAAAAAGTATCCAAAGTTGCACTCCTCCTATGTTACCCTTTAAAGATGAGGCAATACTAAACACTAAAGGTTCAAGCCTGCTGTAGTACAACTGAGAACTGAACCTATATTGTCCATAAACAGCAGAGCAAGCTTCTTATTTATCCTTTTCAGTCACAGTAGGAGGCATAAATTCATTGTTATTAAAATTACCTATATATGAAAAAGGCTTTAGTTCAGGTACAAATGAATTTTGAGCTACTTACCAAAAATGACATTTAATTATTTCATTTTTTTAATCTGTGACTTTCCTTTCCGAGGAGAATAAAAACCATTGTCAGCTCTGATTCAAAACCTGTGATTCGACCTTCAGACACCAAGACAAAAGAACACTCACAACTACTTCTACTTGAATATTGTTTTAATTTTCACTTCACAGCTGTAGTCACTAAACTCAACATTTTCCACACTGCATAACAAGCTGCTATTATAGGAAGTAAAACAGTATAATTCAGCACTCTGAGCTGGAGAATCATAATTAGATGAAGTATTACCAAGATTCTTCTGTGCCTTAAGATATGCACCATCATTTGGCTTCATTATTCCTGATGTCGCCATATAGTTCATGGCATATGGGAAGACCGAGATATAAAAGCAGCTTTATTAGCTTTCAAACCAGCTTTCGGCAGCCTCCATTCTCAACCCTTGTAACACTCTTGCACAAGTCCCCAAAGGATGCCTTTCAGCACTGAAGCAATCATTTCAGGTCATAAAAAGATAAAGAGCTTTAAATAACTCTTAATTTTTTTTTCCCCAGTGAGAAAATGATTACTTATGTTCTCAAAATTAAAAGGACTTTGTACAAAAGGTCTGAAAGGATCTGGTTTTAATTACATATTTCAAAACTGAGTTATACATAACAATTCTACTGCTTATATGCAGTAAATAAATATATTAAAAATTTAAGAGACCAAGAAAAAAAACAAGCAGACTAGACGGCAACTGACTCGGATGTTTTCTGGAAGTGCACCATCAATGATTTGTCCCTTGTGACTGAAAACAAAGAGGGAGAAGAAAAGTGGCAAAGAAAATGAGCTTAAGTAAGAAAATGTAGCATCCTTTTTGATCTTGCATGCAAGCTGAGAATGAGAAAAAGTTTTGATCATTCAGTCTAGAGTCTTATTTAAAGATCAAAACAAGTCTATGCAGCTTAAAGCCTTACTTCATTAAAAGAAGCCATGCACAGTCAAAGAGCTAATTGAATGGTAAGGTGGACATTCTTTCTTGCAGCATTGCTTAAATGATAGAAACTTTATTATAGACTGCCCTGTATTCCCCAGAAGACAATCAAGGTCCACTTGACAAGAGTTTTTTCCATCCAGTGTGCTAGTTCTTTTCAAATCTTCCATTACCTACCTGCTACCTTAAGAATTATAGGTTGAGTTTTATAACTTGTTAAATAAATTACATATACAAATTTAAATCTGTCACCCATTTAGAAATAGAAACTGCATATACATATAATATACACAGACAAAAACTTAAGGACAAAATTAAAAACAAGTGACTCAACCTATCTGCTAAGCCTTTTTTACCTACAAAATTAAAAATACCAGTGATAAATTCTGCTGCAATATAAAAGTCTCTTTGAATGTGTAAAGCTTTTGCTGAGACTGTATAAATCCTAACACACAACATGTTTTCTCAGCAAGTGAATCTATTTTTCCCATTCCTTTGAAGATGCCACAGAGCTAACCAACATCCAAAACTTTCCTTACTGCAGAGGGAACAGGCTGAACATTTGAAAATGCTTGAGAGCACAACAGGTTAACAATGAGAAGAGTATTCAATGGCCAGCTGTTGAATTTAAAATTTCCATCTGCTGTCCACATTTTGGCCTTTTCAAATGTTTTAACACATTATACGTTACCCTGCCTTCAAATCAGTGTTGTCTTGCTATATAACACAAATCACATAAAATCAGAGCTAATTTTGATCTTCAATTATGTATGAGAGATCCAAAATCAGGTTGGCTGTCTCCAGAGCTACTTGCAGGCCACTGCACTTGGCAGCAAAGCAATCCAGAGTCCGGAGATCAGCAACCTTTACTGAGGGCTCTTTAGGACAGCCCTGTAAAATGGGAGTGCTAGACTGGCCTTCCAAAAAGCTCCAGCTGAGGTCCTCTGTGTTGTCATTCACCCCGCAGCTGCATTTTGATACTAAATCTGACCACCTGGAGGCACAGGGAGAACCTGAGGGAACAAACCAACAGTGTCCATAAACCATATCTGTCAGAACTTCTTCACCATCATGACTCAGAGAGCGAGCTACAGTCTCCAGGGAACGGCAAAACCCGTCAGCAACCAATTGGTACTGTGTCTGAGAACAACCCAGGTCTTTGAAAGTGCTGGCAGGCAGACTAGAACTCTAAAAAAGAAACCAGAACCAGGAAAGCAAAGTTAGAGCACAGTTTCACAGAAATAATTTAAAGCATGTATCATACTGCTGCTTTTTTTTCCCCCCAAAACAGATGGTTCATTTCTAACTAAAAAATGTTTAATTATCCCACAATAGGACAGAGTCAAAGTGTCTGCATGATCATCTTCCCATATAAAAACTCTACATATTTTCAACACTTCAAAACATGCAGTTACTACAACAGATACCTACAGAAAGGTCAACAAGTACAAATATAGTGTTAAGTTTAAAAGACAGAATTAAAACTGAGTGCTTCAAATAGACCCCTTAATTTTATATTAGTAGTTAGAAAAAATGCCACATTAATCTAGAAAGTTTTACTGTTGCTCTGATTAAATAAGAATAAATTCTTATTTCTTAAGTATATTAAGCATCTTTAAAACCCTTACGTCTTACATACCTTATGTCTTATGTATGAAGCCAGGTGAGTTTCTGTGCAGCCTCCTCCTAACAATGCCAAAGGTTCCTTCACTGTTAACTGTAACACATGTTCTGCAGTTTCACAGACCCGCTGAAAATCACATGAAATTCTTGTAAGACATACCACGATTAATAGGATTTGTCCCCATTGAAAAAAAACTACCGGAATAAAATCTTCAGCAGTGTCTTGTACAGATTCCAAGAACTTGAATTACAAGTGGATATAAAGCTGCTGAGAGATTTCCAAGACCATGTTCACTTAATGAGAAATTGTCTTTATTTGTCCGCACTATGGAGAGGCAGAAATAAAAAGCTCCATTTTAATCCTTCCTTTTCCAAAACAGGGCTATATATAAAAATTCAGTCAGTATCAATGACATTTCCAGACCAACTGTTCAATGCAAAACAATGCTTAACTATCATTATATGTGTTGCTACTGGCGTTTTGATCTTTATCTTCTCATACACCAAGTAATGAAAATATTTATCCAGCACTGGCCTCAAGAACAGGTGAAACATGTACCTGCCCCTATACAACTTACTGTATTAAAACAGAGGTATTAAATGAACATAAGCACTTCAAGGATTTTGAAATTCTGGAAACATGCGAACTTAATTTATGTACTGAAAAAAACAATGTTTCTAAGATCAATCTATTTAATATTTCCCAGTATTTTTCCATTAAAAACATGACTTTCCAAGAAAAGACTAAGAAAATTTGCCTACCTTCAACTCATCCCATGCTGTTTCACTTCTGTTACAGAGTATCAGGCTGCAGATAACTGTGTCTTCAGGAATTAGATGTAGAAAATGCTTTGAAGCAAAACTCTCAATGCACAAATCTTTCAAACTGCCATAACAGCCAGGAGACAACGAATGTATGGAAGCTATAGGCTGTGAACCTGTCAATTAAAAAGGAGAAAACAGTATGTAGTACCATCAGAACAGCTAGCTGATGCATTTCATAAAGCATAAACTTTATTCCTCTTGGCTTTTTAACTTATATATACTGTTCAATACCTGTCATTTCAATTCACACAGGAAATCACAGAAACCAACACATTTTAACTGCAAGACTTTGTGGCAAATTGAGATTAAAAAACCAATTTTTTCATTTGTCTTGAATCAATTTGAAAATAAACTGGAATTGGATATCCCTCATGCAGCAAGCAGTAATAACACCTGTGGTATGCCACCATCAGGGCCTGCACAGAAGACCTATTAATCTTGAAAAATGGTTTTTAGACTAGAAAAGAGCAACTCTTGCTCAGTGGCTAAGGTAGAGGAAAAGAAGAGGCCTTCCTCTGCAATGACACCACCCCAGGTGATGCTCTCCTAATGACAACTCCTGGACAATGGTTTAGGCAGAGAACTGGCCTGTTACCTGTCACACGCCTCAGGGGCTCCATCAGAGACAGCCCAGCCCTGTCCACAGCCACAACACCGTTCTCCTTCAGGTACTGCTTCAAGGAGGGATGCATCACCTTCTGGCACAGCACAAGGCCCACCTCATCCTTAACCAGCTGCTGCCCCATACTGAGCAACTGATTCAGCTCTGACACTTCCAGAGAAACTCTGTGATGGACCACTATAGTTCCTTCCTCAGGGTTAGAGCCGTCACCTGACATGGACACACTGAAAAGTGCAATCTTGATCACGTTTGAACCAGTCCTTTTGACAGAAAGTGGTTTTCCCAATTGGATTTCTGGCACTTCTATCAGCAGTCCAGGAAGAACTGCAGAATCCACAACTCTTCTACCTTTCACAGGTATTACCACACACTTCCCTAAAACAGCATTAGTCTCAACATGACATGGAACAGTAAATACAAAAGCCTTTAAAACCAGCGAGGTGAGATGATCAACTTCAGTTTTATTAAGCATGCAAGCAGGTTTGCTTGTTAAAATGCTCCGTACCAAACAAACAAGAGTCTCAAGACTGCTAAAATCCACAGACACCCGGCAACCACAGGCCTCAGATTTCAGGTGGTCCATGCACAGACTCAGAAGATGCTTGCTTATTTGAATGACAGTAAAAGGTGCAACATTCAGGCTCCTGAAATTTTCAATGAAGCCACAGCAAAGAATGGCAGTGAATAAGCCACAGTCACTGAAACGTGACACATGGTTCCGTACAGAGGCTGTCAGGACACGCAGCACGGGCTGGCTGACGGAAAGGTGCCCCAGGAGGGCTGAGGATTGGGAAGTGGCACAAACACAGCCCCCCACACCATTGTGGAGCTGTTTGAGTCGACCAGCAGGACCGTAGGAAGACTTTAATATCCCACTCAGCAGAGACAGTGACTGACTCACTGCATCTCTAGTTAACGGCTTGCTAGTAAATAACGGAGGCTTTTTAGCTTCAAGGCGAGACATTTTGAAGGTAAGATTTTAATTCTAGCCAAAAAAACATTTCATTTTTGCTTGGATCCATAATTCATTGCACTTTCATATTTTAAGAGTAGTGCATTTTAATTCTTTGCAGGTAAGGATTATTATTTTCGGTGTGAAACAGTATATATAACATTCCTGAAACTACTCATCACAGCTCTCTTAAAACGAGGCTTAAATCATGCAAAATGGATAAATAGCAGGGCGCTATTTCATTCCAGACGATTTTTTCTAGCTTCTGAATGAGACTGAGCAGACTTTTTCGCAACATAGTTTACAAGAATGCTTCCTATATGGACACCTATAAGTGACAGTCCTGCCACAAGCAGAAAGTTCTTTCTACTCCAGGTAGTTTTCTTCATCTTTTCTGGCAACAGTCACAGATGAAAACCTTCAAGCTTAGTTATACCTACAATAAAAAACAGAAAGATATTAGAATAATCTTATGAAAATATTGTATAGCTTGACCTATTTTAGTTTTCAAAGTCAAAAAAAGTCACAGAAGGACAAATACTGCATCAAAAACTATTTAGGTTGGAAAAGACCTTTGAAGTCGAGTCCTACTGTTACCCCAGCACTGCCAAGCCACCACTGAACCATGTCCCCACATGCCACATCTATGCATCCATTAGGTGACTCAGCCACCTCCCTAGGCAGCCTGTGCCAGTGTTTGAGAACCCTTCTGTGAAGACAGTTTTCCTAATACCCAAACTAAACCTCCCCTGGTGCAACCTGAGGCTGTTTCCTCTTGTCCTAGCACTTGCTACTCGGGAGAAGAGACCAACCCCCACCTTCCAGGTGGTTGTAGAAAACGCCACATTGCCCTGAGCCTTCTTTTCCTCAGGCTGAAGACCCCCAGCTCCCCCAGCACTCCTCACAGGACCACTGCCCTCTCGGGACTCATTCACACCTCAGTGTCCTCTCTGAAGGCTGGAGTCCCTCAGCAGTGCCAAGCACAGGGGAGAATCACTGCCAGCACACGCTGGCTCATGTTCAGCTGCTGTCACCAGCACTCCCAGGAATCTCTCCAGCCACTCTTCCCTGTAACTCAGCATGGGGCTGTGACCCCAGCACAGGACACAGCATTGGGCTTTGATGAACCTCCACTGGCCTATGCACTCTCATTTTTAACTGAGAAAATCTGCTAATATGATTTTACTACAAACACAGAGAGCGCACCAATTATACCTGTCTATTAATAACTGCAATTCTGACCTCTGGTCTGTACTGTTATCAGGTCTGTAAGTAGCAGGCTACCATCAACTTCATTGAATTGCACTGAAGTACCAAACCTACAGTGATAGCCACCTGATTTTACTCAAGAACAAAAGAACTCAACTATAGTCAGCAGTGCTTGCCAGGCAACAGAAACAACAGCTTTTGATGTTCAAACAAGGTTTCTTATTTCAAGAGGCCCACAAAGAAAGTTTTTCAGTTCTTATAACAGTAAAACTTAAATCAACGCGTATTTACATTCCTATGCAAACTCTACAGTATTTACACTCGTACTTAATTTTCATTCTCTGTTGTAATCACCATCCCTACTAAGACAAAATATGTTACTTTGTACAGTCAGAATTATTTCTGGGCAGTTTTAAGCCTGAAAGGACACTGTTATAAATCCAGTCACATGAGTTTCATTACTGTCCTGAAGTTACTGGAGCTTGTTTTAAAATATCTTTAAGACATATAATACCCTCAATTAACTGAGCGCATCATGTGGGATTTAGCAGTAGTTTTTGAGATTTATGATGCACTTTTTGGGTCCATGTAGGTACAAAAAATTAACTCAGTTGCAAAGTAGAATAAAGCTCTGAAAGACTAAAGTTAGAACACCAAGGCTGTATGTTTGAAAATTCTCAATTAATTCATCTTCTGCCTCATAGACACAGACACAACTAATTAGGCAACTTACCCAAAAATCAAAGTACTAATGCTATTTTTCTTTGCTTTTGCGAATGCTTTGCATCATGAATGTCAGAATGTCACGTTCTGGAGAAAAATCCTCTGTCTTCACTTGGAAAATAGGACTGGACTTCAAGTAATACCAGCCCCAGTGCACTAGCCCCAGGCCAGCTCCCATAACAATCAGAACTTTGTTGTCCTTCCAGAAGGTTTTAAGACCCATTGCAAACTGGCATCTACCTAGGTAAAGATAATTTATTATTTTAAACATATTCTAGAAATATTTTTTTCTTACTCTGTAATAACAACACTGAACACATGAAGCTGAATGTTAATACCTTTAATTGCAGCGCAGCAGATGACTCAAACACTAAACAAAAAGCCTTACTTTGTGAACAAAAAAGAAAAGCACCTCAATTCAGACATTTTGAAATGTTAATTGCTGCATTTGCTTCGAGCTTTGGCATGCTAAATCTTAAAACACAACAAAGCTTATCTAATTATCTAATTACAAACACTAGTGCCCAGATGGTAAGCATCTGAAGCCCAAAAGCAGGTTCAAAATACACCTTCCTCCCCATAGTTAATAAAATTCAACGAGTAGTTGAGCTCCTAAGGTAATCCAGAACTTTGAAATTGCAGGCAAAGCAAGGTGTGGAGCTCCTGAAACCACTTTACCTTTGTGCAGCTTTGCCTGACCACCTTATAGTATTCAGAAGCGGCGCCATTACAAATGGAGCAATAAATTAATCCTTGTACAATAAGAAGGTGGAAAAAAACCCCAACATACTTTCCATGGGATTTCGCACGTATACTCATGTTTTATACCAAAATACCTCACTGGTTTGAGCGGCCACAAAGCTGTAACTCGGAGAGGAAATGCTCCCACCCCCGCCCAACTCCATGACCCTGACAGGTGTAACCCGGCCGCCCAACCACCCCTCTCCGCGCCCCGGAGCGCTCCCAGCCCCCTGCTCCTCCTTCCCCGCGGCACAGCGACCTTAAAGCGCGGGCGGCTGAGGGCGCAGCGGCGCACCTGAGGCTTCTCCCCGCTCTGGGAGCGAGCGAAGAAGGTGCTACCGAGGAGGCGAGCATTCACCCGCCCACTCCCACACGTTCAAACGCGCCCCGGCAGGAAGCAGAAGCATGCAAGAAGCACGGCCCCGGACGTGCCGCGCCGCGCCGCCCCTCGCCGCCCGCCATTAGCCGAGCGCCGCGTCACTCGCGACCCGGCCCGCCTCAGCCGCTGGCGGCCATTTTGCGTGCGGGCAGCGCGGGGCGGGCGGCGGTGACGGGCGCGGCCATTTTGGGTAGGGCAGAGGAGCGGCGGGAGGCGGGCGCGGCGTGGGGAGGGTATGGCCGCCTTGTGCCGCCCGGCGCTTGGGGCCGCGCCTGGGCTCTGGCCCCGCTGTTCTCTTCGGGTAAACCTCTGAGGGGATGCTCGGAGTGCCGGGGCTCTGGCGGCGGTGTCGCTCGGCTCCCACCGAGCCTGCCTCAGCCGCTCTTTCCCGTTCCTCACCCCCATCCAGCCTGGCCAGGCATAAAAAGACGTCTATATATCTGATTTTTCTTCTTTGCATACCTGCTGCTGTGGCCACTCCGCCTTACATCTGCGCCCAGCTGTCTGAGGCTTCCTGTGGGCGGACAAAAGTGCCCCGGCCAAAACAAGTTCAAATAACTTTGTTCCCTGCCCTCCGCTTTCCGTTAGCTCTTTTGCTTTCCTGTATTCACTCCTGTAAGTACAAGAAATACTCCTGTGAATACAGTTCTACTTCTCCTGTGTTCACTCTTCTCTCTACTCCTGCAGTCGCTGTCTAGAATATCTCGTTTTATATTCATTTGTTAATGAATGGGTTTGTTTTCAATTTTGTTTATAGTTGCAGAGTTTATGACTGTAGCCAAAAGACAAGTATTTAATGCCTGATCCCCATGCAGAAATGAATATAATTTCTAAAACAGTGTAGTAAGTTTTCATTGCAAATTGCAATCAGCTGTTCCACAAAAGTTTAAAAATATAATAGTACCTGTATGTGGCCCTCTGATGCTCCTCAGAACCTCTCCTCCCTCTAGTTCTAGGCAGTTCTGTGATGACTGGGTTATGTTTTGGAAACTGAATTGTTGAGCCTTAAAGGTGAATGGGCAGTTTATGAATGAAGGAGTGTAAATAACAATGAGGAGAAAAGGTGTTGACTTGGATGGAAGAGTATTTTTCAAGGGTTAAGTGGAGTAATTGGCAGCAGTGGGCATAGAAATCCTGAATGGCAGATGGGAAGATCGTGGTGTATCTTTTCGGAACTGGGGATGCTTTACTGGCTGTATGAGTAGCTGAGCATTGCACTGCTCGTCCCAAGCTTAGGATCTGCTCCCAGAAACTGACAAGTGCTGGACGGGAAAGTTCAGAAAACTCTTTTATGTTGTGATAGTTCATTTTGTGTACAAAAATACTTAATATCAATTTACCCTACAGAGTTCCTTAATTAGTGTTTGTTTGTTTCTGCCACTTTCAGGTGCCCTCTCTCCCACTCAGAGATGGGCAGTGGGTGAAGCTTGCTGCTGTATATCCAAGTGTGTGCCAGGAGTTTTCAGTTCTTCCTCCCTCTGAGCTCTGCATTTCTTCACCACAGGAAGCTGCTTTGCCAAGGTAAGATGCTGTTCATCAGCTGGCAGAGAACACTTGAGCTTGCTCTCTGGGTGACCATGTTTTCTGGCTTCTCCTGAGTACCCACTGCTCCATTTGACTCAAATTTAGGGAAGAAAGATATTCTGCCATGTTATTTTTAAAGTGCGTCTCACTCTAGCTACAGGCAATCTATGTGTTTGATTCTAAATCATGTCTTCATCCACAGGTCATATCAATATTTTAGGTCTTGGAATACTACACATCCTGTATAGTATAAATACTTTTGTAGTATAAATATGTATAGTCTTTTTTAGTATAAATATATATAGTCTTGCGAGGAGCTTTTCTGCCATATTTGCTTATCTTCATGTGTTCTTATGTGGTGTTTACTTTAGAGGTTTGCAACAGAAAAAGGATTCCATGAGACAGAATCTTGCTGTCAAACAGCAGCACTTGTAACAGATCTGTGTTTTTGGTGTTTGGTGTTTTATTAAACACAGGAAGTGGCAAAGTATTTTGGGGCTAGTTGGTTTTGGTTTTTTTTTTTTTTCGTTGAACAATTGGTGAGTGGTTTTCCTCATCTTCTGATGTCTTAGTATTGAGTATTTTTTCACCTGTGCCACTTCAGTGATTTCCCTGATGGTTCACACATAAAATATTTTCCTCTTTTATTCTGTGGATTTTCTTACATTTTGTCTGTCTGCTGTATTTCCTTTGTCTTATCTGTGTGGTCAGTGCAAAGAATTGGGGTAGTTGGCAAACTCCCAAAGTCGGCTTACTCCCAGGAAGAGCAAACTGAACCAAAGCTCTTTTCTTGTGTGTCCTTTTCCTTTTTATGTTTTTTCTTCTGTTATTTTGTAAATTGGTTTTGGAGGGGATTTCTGCCTGCCAGCAGTTTTCACATGAGTAGTAGCAGACGTGTTGCAACAGTATTATTCTGGAAATTAACTGGTAGCAGAAGAAATCAGTGATGTCAGGGTAAGTTCAGCAGAGCTTACTACATGACTGAACTGAACTAGGATGTCTCAAGTGGTCCAGAGCTCTGTCCTTTGCATTGTGTTTCTCAAAATTGCCATCAGTAAAGTTGTCAGGATTTAATGTGATAAAATTGAGACATTTCCAGGGCTGTTTGGTGCAAGGGAGAATGATAGTGAGATGGCACAAGGCATGATGGTATTCCAGCTTCTGTGTGCAGGATTGTTAAGAATTTTAAGATTAAAATCGTCTGTGCTACACCGTGTAGTTTTAAAGGGTGTTTGTTTATCTTGTTTTGCACTTTTTTGAGTTAAATAATGATAACAATTTCATTTTGAAATGTGGAAGCATAGTGCGTGACAGAAACAAGTATCCCCAGCCTGACTGGTGTCCTGAAACATCGACAGCTCTATCGCAGTACTTACCTGTAACTTGAAATATAAAATGATAAATGTATACACATTCCTCAATTTTTAATATTTGCATTCAGGATCCCAAATTAAGTGATTTAGGTCTTGCTTTGGATAAGCAAGGGAGGAGGATGTCCAAAGTTCACTTTACTTTTGTGCAACCACCATAAGACTTGGGTTATGGTGCTTTATGTGTGTAGTATAAAATTTTAAATCTACATAACGTGGATGTCTGGATGGACACTAAGTGAGCCAAAAGCTGTAGTTTCTTACTTGAAAGAGTTCTAACTTTGTATTTCCCGTGTTGGATGCAAAGTGCCTCCAAAGTTATGAGGTTCACTAAAAGAAACCAACACACGTAGCTAAGTAATTGTCCTTTAAATAAGAGTTTTCCTTATTTTACTAAAAGCAGAGTTTAGGGTTTGAAGAAGAGTAGTCATGAAGGAATGGGCCCCAGATGTAAAATTCATTCTTGATTGCTGTGGAGATCTGAGTGTTTCTCCAGTGCTGATCACTTTTAATTGGTATTTTTATAGGACCAGCTTACACTGACCTATCATGGCATCCAACAAATTTGTCATTAAGGTAAGTAGAATGTCATAGCTTTAAAAAAATAATAGATCTCTAATACTGCTCTGAATGTGTCTGTTGATACTAAAAGTGCATCCTTCAGGCTTCTGGTGATAGAAGCATACTTGACATGAGCTTTTTTTCTCCCTCTGTAATCAAACTTGGAATTGCTGCTGTGTCATGGCAGAGTGTGTCTGGGGTCAGCTGAGGATTAAAAGGCTGTAACTAAAAGTGATTAGTTGTGCAGTGAGAATTAGAAACTGTATGAATTCTCAATAAAACACTATTTGCTACCTAAAAATCTGAATTAAACTTTTAGGTGGATTCTTTTCTTACTAAAATCTTGTAATACTATTTATGTACTTCCCAGATCTAAAAGTTCCTGGTTTAAGGTATACCAATGTTCTTAAAGTATTTATTTGTTTCTTTTTTTGCCTCTTTTTCTATTTTCAGGGATTGGTTGTTTCATGTGAATAAAATGCTATTGAAGTTAATTTTGCAGACAGTCCTAGACTTTTAGTTATGTGCTGAAGAGCAAAACTTTCTAAAACATTCTGTAATAAACATAACATTTCATAATTCTACAATTTTGACTATACCAGCTAATCAATAAATAAACCTAATTGTGATTAGCTCAACATATTATTCACTTGGAAGTGTTTTTCCAGAAATTTTCATAACACAACAGATTTTTCTTCTATGGATAGGCTTGGAATTTCTTTTGGAGGGCAGCTACAAAATCCCTCCTGAGGGATCAGGCTGTGGAAACTGTTAAAGCTTGGTTTTGTGGGTAACCAGCTTGTTTAATGAGAAGACCAAACACTTAAGTTTTGTGTGCTCTTTTCCAAGGAAAACTGCTGTCATTTAGTGGGATGTTTGCTTTATATTTTTACTGTTTAACAGGATTGTAAACCTTCAGAAGGTTAACAGTATCATATTATTCAGTGTTGCTGAGTTGGTAGAGGGACTTAGAGGAGAAATATATTTGATTTTGAGCACATTTTAGCTGATACTCTGAGTCTGTGCACCACTGATGTCGATAACAACAGGAGCTGAGGCTGAAGGCATTGCTTTTCTCTGCTGAGAACTCTCGATATTATGAATATTGAGGCATCTCTATATTCATGTAAGTGCCCAATAAGAAAAGTGGTATGAGTTGGAATGTCTTTACTCAATAAAAAGTCTGAAGACTCTTGGTTTCTGACCTGCATCATTACAGCTTCATTATTCAGCAAGGATGTGTACCTGGTATTCAGCATGGACCTTGCAATCACCAAGTTTAGCATCCCTGACTGCCTGAGCAAGGGCTAGGTTCTCATTGAGCATGTCTGTAGGTAAGCAGTATCACAGATAGAGCTTTTGAAAATGCTAATGAAATACAACTTTTTCTTCCTTACAGTATTTGAGAAATGAGAGTAAGTTTTTGCATGTACCAAATGCTGAAAATTAACTTTGCCTTGACCTGATTGAAATCGACTTTGTGCACAGGTTAACAATTTACTTGTTAGGTGGGGGATTTTGTATGTCAAGTTTTGCTTTTTTTAAATTTGCTGGATTTGTATTGCATATGACTATTTTCTAAGACTTTTCAGCTTTCACATAAGTTTTGCACAGAAGATCCCCATGCAATAGATTCTCCATTAAAAACTATTCCTACTTGTCTCTGCAGGCAGAGTACAGAAAATACTATATTCTTAATTTTAGATTCCTCGTGTTTAAAGCTGATGGAAGCATTTTACTGAGTCTGAAAATGAAAAGCAAGTCCACAGGAGTGACATGAAGATGGAGCCCCTCGAGCTGTGAGGAAAGGCTGAGAGAATTGAGGTTGTTCAGCTTGGAGGGGGCTTCAGGGTGACCTAATTATGGCCTTCCAGTACCTGAAAGGAGCTTACAAGAAAGGTGGAGAGGGGCTATTTACTAGAGCATGTAGTGACAGGAAAAGGGGGACTAGGTTTAAACTGAAGGAGAGTAGGTTTAGATTTGATATTAGGAAGAAATTCTTCCTTATAAGGGAATGGTGATACACTGGAACAGGTAGCCAAGAGAAGTTGTGGGTGCCCCATCTCTTGAAGTGTTCAAGGCCACTCAGAGCCCCATCCAGTCTGACCTGGTCTAGTGGAGGGTGTCCCTGCCCCTGGCAGGATGATAAAAATGGAGGGGGGATGGTTTCTAAGGTCTCTTTTAACCCAAACAACTGATTCCATGTTTCAGGTGCCTTGCCTTGTCTTTTACATTCTCTACTTTTAAGATTTTAGATTTTGCAAACCTGTGTATGTGTATCTTTCTGGTAAGAGAATGAAAAATTCAGGTTATCAGTCTGTCAAATCTTAGCCGACTATCAAGTAATTAAGTGGAAACCCCCTCTAATTTGTTTAACTTCGCTTGTTACCGACGCCTGTTTTTACCTGCGGATCTACGCACATTGGTGTAATGGTTGGTGACTTCCAGTGGAGGGAGCAATTGGTCTGTTTTTGAGAGGCCAACCTAAGCTTGGCTTTATGGGCCATTAAGAGAGATTAAAATAAACTAATTGATGCAGTAAAATAGCTTTAAACGTTAATACAGAAACTACACTTGGGTCCTAAACACACATTCTTCACCTACCAAGCAGCTGGATGATACAGCCTTGTGATTTGCAATAGATAATATTTTATGCAAGTTAATTTGATCATCGGTTTTCTATTTTATATTGATATTTCATAAGCATTGTGTGGTAAAATACCCCCACCATATGAATTTAATTAATCTTTTTCTGTGTGTTGCTAAAATATTTTACTGCTGTTCTGAGAAATAAATCTTAACTTTAATTGGTGAGGCTTAAAGCAAAGTCTTGAACTCTATATGGATTTCAAAAATAATGTCACTAGGGCCTTATTTAAAACTTTGGACAAAGTAGAAAGAATTCCTCTTCCAGAGTGGTGTAAATTAACTTTATTCATGCCAAGCTGCAGAACTAAATATAGTAATTTTTATGGCTGCAATAGAAAAAATTCATTTACTGTTTTCTGCAGTTTGTTCATTTGCCAAAGACAGAGGAGTAACTTGTTACTACATTTCAATAGCTCAACTCAAAGGGGAGCTTTTTTTCCTACTTGGAGCACTGTTCTGTCTCAGATTTGTAGGTCTTAGATTAAGATAATTGTAGCTTTAGTATTCCTTTTGGTCATCCAGCTCACTCTGCAATTGATTTTTCAGCATTGTGGCTCCTGGTTACCAATGTAAATTATTGCATGCTGGACATATATATAACTTTTTTGATCCTTCCTACTTATTTTTTGCCTGCTTTAGGTGGAAAGTTCATTTAAATCAGCAAGCACAGCTTCTTGTTTTATATTGGGAACAAAGATGGAAATACTGGATATGATTGGACAGGAGAATGACAGTGGGATTGTAATATGATCAGTTTGTGTACTTTGTGTTTTTAGATTGCTGTATCTTAATATAATCATTAAGATACTGACTTACAACCAAAGGCATTCTAACATCTGTCTTTCGAACCTTAGGAGTGCTCCATGAAAGAAAGTGTGTGTAGCAAGAACATTGATTATAGGCTGGAACAGCAGGCAGAAGGAAGTGGAAAGCCATGTTCCTGTCAGACATTGTCTCATTATGGCCTGACAGCCCTGGCTGGGTCATTTTAGGGTCTGCTTAACACCTGTGGATTGTCTTGGGTGTGGAATAACAAGATGAGAATTAATTTTGATATTTGCAATGTTTTCTTTTTTTAGTTACCAGTTGAAATGAAGTACAGTGATAGTACATTGGCAAAGATTTCTCCACCAGTTCTGCCCATCTGGGTGATTCTTAGGTGACATCTCAAAAGGCTTGACAGATTAGAGTGTACATTTCTGTGAAAGTGTCCATTGAATTAGCCCAGTATTCCTGTAAATATACTGTTAAGCCATAATATTTTTGTAAGAAATTGATGTGTTTTCTTCTTGGGAATTGTTTGGAGAAAAAAAAACTATGGAGATGAGTAGGTTTTCTTACCTGATTTTTTATTTATCTTTGATCCCATAAAGTGAGTGATAAAGGATAACAGATGTGTTTATGTAGCTTACATACTATATTAAGTCCACAGATACATGAGTGCAGTGCTGTCAAGTGGAGAGCAAGGATAAGGAATGCTTGGTGTTTGTATTTAAAGTAAATTTTTATATTATTGTAAGTGCTCAGAGTTATGAGACTGATTCTACAGCTTTTTTGTGTACATAGTTGTGAGCATGTTAGCATTCTGAGTTTTGATTTGAGAATTAATCTTTTTTTAGAAAGTACTTAGTTAAATTAACCAATAAATACAGTATTTCTTATGTTAATTTCATTTCCTCTTCACTGCAAAATGAAGGTATTTTGTATGTGAAATTCCTGTGGTTGGAGTACTTAAGTGTTTCAATAGAAACATGCTAAGATTAGGTTTCTCTGATTTAAATAGAGTTTCTTAAAATATTCTAAATCTAAAACTGAGGTGCTGGTGTTCTCTAAACAGATTAAGGGTTGTTGAGTTTTACGTGTATTGTGTGTTCTTATATTTGCTGTTTGGGTCTTTAAAAATTAAGAAATGGTTATGTTAACCATTAAATAGTGGTTTTCTAGAGATGGACCATTCCTGAAGTGGTATTGCTCAGAGCAGCTGGAAATACAGGTGGTTGAAGTTGATATTGTCAAGTAGCATCACACTTCACTCAGCTGTCATATTTGTTTCCGTATAAATGGATAAAATAGGATACTTGTCTAAAAGGGCTTAGAAGTCTTAAAGAAGATGATGAAAAAGGAGCAGGAGGGAATGTGATTTAAAATAGGAAATGCAAACAATAATAATGGCTGGAGGGACATCTATTTAGTTCTCTTTCTTAATGCTCCAGTAAATTCCCAATTTCATGGGACCAGATATGGAACGGCTAAAGTGATGAGTAAATAAGTTCCAGAAGAAACAAAAGAGGAAGTTGGGAGGTAGAAGGGGCAGGAAAATTAAGTGTACAATATAATTCTAAATCTCATGGAGTCAGTGGAAGTTTCCTCACTGACCTCAGAGGATTAATTTTCAAGCCTAGGGAAATGACGAGTGGATGAAGAGTTGAGAGATTAAAGTGTTAGCAGAAGGAGAAAGGAATAGGAAGTCAGAGGTATAAACAACAATAGTGGAAACACTGCTTTCATGGGGATCACTTCAAATAAGGAATAAAAGGATCATCCAACTTGTATTACTTCTTTTGGTAATTCAAATCTTGTTAGTTTTTAAAGTACCACTTGTGCATGAAAACAACTAACTGTGCTAACTGTGAGCGCAATGCTGCTGTGGCAATGATATGGGATTCTAAATACCCACCATACTAAGAAGTGTGGGGTTTTTTTTCAAATCTAATTAATTCAAAGATGTAAGTTCCATGCTACTTGCCACGTGCTTTATTTCTGACCAGCACTGCCAGATTTTACACCTCCACTGTTCAGCTTTGGGGAGATCCTGGTGGTGCTGCCTGCTTGACCCCAGAGTCCAGCCCTGGAGGAGGAAAGGATGGGAAACTTAGAAGCAGACGTGCAATTCCCTGAGTCCAGCAAAACATACGGGCTTAGCAGCAATGCTGCATGGGGTCACCAAATGTCTTTAGGTCCTGGGAGAGGCTTCATCTTACACTGTAGGTGACATTAGTCAATTCTTTCCAGTGGGTTCAGATGGAGGTTAGTAGACTGGAAGGTAAAGAGATCCATGTTTCATGCACTACCTCGTACAAACAGTTTAATGATGGACCAATGCAGATTTTACTCTAGATAGTATGATAATGAACATTTATTATATTTTGGTAATTTTTTATGTAGCCTCTCCTTACTTTGGACAATGTAGATGGATTCTAGTATGTGGGAGCTATCTGAATATTTGATGTAAGAGTGTATTCTGATGGGACTGTGGAATAAGTGGGAGAAGAGTGACTGACAACACGTTTTCATTTTTTTCCTGATGTTTCATCCATGTAGTTCACAACTTCCTTAAAAGGCACCTATTTTTAATAGCAAAATTATTGCTTAGTTTCAATTCTCAAATAAAAGCTTTGTTTCTGGACATTTTGTGTTCCAGTTTGGGGACATTTTGTGCTCCCTGCAGAGCTTACTCAGCCATGACTTTGCAGTATTTTTCTTGAGTCAGTAGCCAGACATTTCCTTAAATAATGGTACCACAGCACATGGCCGCCTGTTTCATTGTTGTGCTGCAGTCATGGCTCTGCACAGGCACCTATGATGCTCAGCTGTTGTGAAAATCCTTTAAACTGCTGATAAAATGATGACTCATGGTCACCTGATGAAAACAGATTCATTACCATGACTCCAGAAAGTTTAGCTCCCATGAAGTGTTTCACTTCCCACACTAGTTCTTCTAAAAGAGATGATACCGCAGTTATTTTCTAACAGTTGACAGCTGCCCAATTAAGTGTGACAGTGTGGTTGGAAAAAATTTGGATTCCAGACTTCTTTTAATAATGGTTTAAGGAACTAAAATCTGTATGAGCTGTGAAGCAGTCACCAACATTCTTCACAGTGTTACTTGAAGTGATTTCTAATCAAATTATACATTTTGGATTTCATTTACCACTACAAAATTAAGTTCTGACCCAAACTTCACTGGAGTCAATGTGTTTTGGGTCAGAGCCTGTAGGAATATATTGGTAGCATGCTGTAAAGACATACTAATTTATTCCATAAATGATTTTCCTCAGTCCAGGTTATCTGTGTTTTTAATGTATTGTGTTTGTATATAATGTCAGCATGTAAGGAAGTTAGGTTGGAAAAATATGGAAAAGTAATACAGCCAAATAATAAAATATAAATGGATTTTAATTCCAGTATGAAAGGAGTAAAATTAAATCCCATTTAATTTAAGTCAGTGTTGCTGACTTGTGATTCCCCAGAGACTGCGAGAGGATGGGTGAATTAAAATAGAAATATGAAAAAAACCTGCTACATTAGAATTGCATGTGGATGATGTTATGTTATAAGGTGGAAAAAGGTTCTTAACAAGGATTTGAATGTAGGGTAGTGTGGGATAGCTCATTGACTCTTAAATGATCAGGAGTTTGGTGATTTTTGTCCTTATCTAGTTTCCCTCTTTTGAAAATATTTCTGACACACAATGCTTAAGAAAGTCACCATATTAAATTACTCCTAACATGTATGATTGAAACTTGCTACAATGACTAGTATAAACAGGTGTTGGCTAAATAATTAATGCTTTAAAATTTAACATGCAAACTCCTACATTTTTTTCTTTGATACTTCTTCACTTCTTGGGTTTCTTCCCATTTATTTTCCAACTGATTCATTTTAAACTTAGATGATGAACATCATGTGTTTATTTTGTGCCAAAAACTTACCTAGTTTGAAAAAGAATGATCTCATCAGAATTGAAAATTAGCTCCAGATATTAAAAAAAAGGTAGAAATAAGATGGATTTCTCAGCTGTTTTAATATCAGTCATACAAACTTTATCAACAAATTATGTATGGAAGAGTCAGGGCTTGTTTTCATGGTGGTGCTTGTTTTTTCCCTGAATAAATCTCCACCATTTTCATTACCACAAGCAATGTTGTAATGGAAAGGCAAAGTGTTGGAGATCGAATAAAGAAATTAAGTAATAATGTTAAAAACCCCTTTGAAATAAAAGCCCCAAAATGGAGTGAAGACGTCTCTTGATTGACAGAGGAGAACTCTTAATGCAGAACACAACTCCAGTACAGTGTGTCTGCATTGGAGCCCTTCTGCTGTTGTGTGCTGGTGTTTTTTACAGAATTCATCTACTTCTGCCTTTGTGTGTTGTTGCTTGGCCAAATGACAGAAAGAATAAACACCTTTCAATAAGGCATAGAAGTCAGGTCAGCTGTGTGTGTTTGTTCACTCAGAGAGAGATGTGTGAGTGAAGGTAGCTCTTGCCAGGCCGTGGTGTCTGGCCCTTGATATGTGAAACTCACCTGTTGTTTATTTCCCTGCTTCAAGGAGTGCAGTGCTTTGAATGAAGCCTCCATGAGAGGCAGCTCTTCCTTCTTACTACGCAACAGTGTTTGCAACTAACTGAAAGCTTTTCACTTGGGAAAGTGGGAAAAAGTAGTTTGTGATCTAGATCATGTGCTGACATTTAGAACCAAAATCTTCACTGATGTGATTTGAGTGTTTTCCTGTTGGCTGTGTACACTTTGCTAGGGAAGTAGGGTCCATTTATGAAACCTTAAGGGCAAGTGTCATCTTTCTTGGGTTTCTACCGTTTTATCTTTGACCTTTGCTGATGGTTCTTTGCTGCTTTTGTTATAGATGTGTTTTACAGACAAGATCCTCTTGCAGGAAATCCTGAATCTCCACGCTTTGGCAAAACTGAGATTTTATTACTTTTTCTGTGTAACTGGCTGTGTACTATGAGATGGCATTCAAGTGGAGGATCACTGTAAAAATGTTGCATCAAAGCTGGTTGGAGAATAGTCAGTTATTAGTCTCGAGGGAGAATGGGAACAGAGATAAGGAAGAATGACACAGTGGTTTTCACCCAAGAAAATGTGTCATAGCCACAGAACATTTTCTCAGCATTTTCATATCTTTGATGACTGAGGTTTGTAAAGTTACTTCAACAATTTTATCCTCATTTTACTCTAAAAAGTTATGTGGTAAGTAAGCCAAACTAAGCTCTCTTTTCTGTGCAAGGTCCTCTTTGCACATCCCTGCTTAGTTTCCAGGATTAGTACGATGCCTGGCATACCTGACACCACTCAGCTGGTGAAACAATAGTTTATATAAGGTATAGTTAAATACAGCCTTTCAAGCTTGAGCCAATATTCTCTTCTTGTAAACTCCAACAAGTGTCTTTGCTTGTTGAATAGCTCAGTGATTTAACAGCACTTATAATGGACCAAATATAGAGGGCTGTGGTTTATCCTGGTTTGTATCATACAGATAAAGTCTGAGAGAAGAGTAACGTGTAGATCTGAACAGAAAATATTTGCTGAACTTAAGAGTTGGGAAAGAGCTCACTCTTGGGCCATTAAAGAGGATCTGTTCAATGCCAGGATCCTAGGATGTGACAGTTAGTAGGGTCATGCAGAATGTAACTTTCCCTTCTTTATTTTGACATTCCTATTGCATAAAAATAGGAAAGAGAGTCATTTGAGCTGGAAAAGAGTGTGCTGCCCTGCCATAATAAAGTAATCTTCAGCAGTGGAAAACAAACCTACAAAGAGTTATTCATTCCCTCCGTGGTATTGTCTACAAGTCTCTGGTTCTCATTTGCCTGGGTGTTAAACTGACACAGTCACAATCCATGGTTCAGGGAATTTGCAAACAACTTGGATGATAGGATTAAGCCTGACACATCAAAAGTTGAAAATTAATCCCATAATTTAAAAAAGCAAACAACAACATACTCTCATCTCAAACAATGGCTACAGAGTGTTTGAAGCATAACATTAAATCGCTGAATAGCAGAAAGCAGTGATTAAATCATAGGCTACCATGTGTGGAAATAAAGAGCAGCATTGGTTTATAGATTTCTCCCGAAAATTGATAGAATTTGTTACTAGTTTTAAATGTTTTTATGTCAATTTATATGTTAATGTGCTTCATTAAATTGAATTGAATATTTAATTTTACTTTTATTGTTTGGTGGAAATGGGGTGGTGTGTACAAATGACCTCAAAGGACAAAAAAATGTTAAAGAAAATGTGTCTTTGTCTATATCCCTTCACCCTGATAATTGGCAGGAATTTTGATTTGTAGAATATTTGGAGGATACAACTAGGGGTACTTTTTGATTATGAACTGGAAAGAGATTTAATTACAGATGCTCAGCATATTCTACATAGTTCAGAAAACTCTTTGCTAATTTGAAGCCATTTTCTGTAGGGTTATTAGAGATGGTTCATTTGTTGCTGTTTTGGAGAGGCCTACATTACTGAGCATGTAGGAACTTGGGATTTAATCTGGTTTTGTAAATTCCTATTTGAACTATGATACAGATTTTGGGTAGGAAAAATTCAGTGATGAAGAATACAATTTAAAAATATTTTAAGTTCAGAAGTGAAATGATAGTCGGTATTGCTAGAACCTGCCTTTCTTTATCTTGTACAAGCATCAAGGAATCTCACAGTATTTCAGGCTGTACACCTAGAAAATCACTTAAAGTTCTCTTGTTGGTAGCCAGCGCTGTGACAAGGTGAGATAACTGTTTTTTATGTACCATTAACAGGCAGCATTCACACTCCAAGCAGAGAAAATGAAGCTGGCAAAATATAATTTCCAGATTTGTAAGTAGGCTACAAGTATAAGTGTATTTGAGCTGTTACAAAGTGGTAGAAGTACCAGTGATGATCACAGATTCTTAAAACCTAATAGAATATTTGATCTTCACTGTGGACTACAAATACAAAACTAGTTTAGAAGGAGAGAATACTTCAAAAATTTTATCTACAGACATACTGGTGACTTTAACTTGATACAAGTGGTAATTTCAGAAAAGGCAGGGTAATGGTACTTAAGAAGATAAGCTTGTTCACCAAGAGCGTCTACTCTGTAGTACTGCCCAAATCCAAATTATCTCTGGCTGCTATCATATTGGTACTTGGTTTTGAAATACTCCTTCTTTCTCTTTGGATTGCCACACAGATATGGTGCTTAGGCCCTGATCAACAAGTGGCTTGCTCATTTCTCTCATTTGACCATCTGCAAGTCACTTCAGTGACTTTCAAGATGTTTAGATTAGTTCCCTTGTGTTCTCAGTAATGCTTTGGATCTCCTCAAAGTGTCCATATGCTACTTATTTAAATGTTGAAATAGTTAGACATTAGTCCAAATTTGTCGAAACAGAATTAAGTTTAAATGCTGTGTTACCTATTACCTTACTAGTGTAGTGAAAACCAGCAAGGCTTTGTAGTTTTCTTGTGGGTTGAGTGATGGAGGTTCCTGTGTATTTAAGGTGAGGAGTCCAGGTTTTTCCACAAAGTGAAAACACTGTGAAAATTCCCTTCTGTGAGGGCTTATTCTCAGCAGCAAAGATCTCCCTTGCTGTTATTGTCATGTTTAAAGCAGCACTGTAAAGAGGCTTAAAAAGCAGACAGATCTAGGGGAATGTATAAAGGGAAAAGTGGCAGGGTCAGGAAACAGGCTGTGGAAGGTCTGTCCTATGGGCTGGGAGCAACTGTGGCATCAGCTGTCACCTGTACAACTGCTGTTGAATTGCAGAGGAGTCTGTATGACTTGTTAAATTGTAGATAAATGCAGATAATAAACATAAAAATGCAAAAAATTGCCATTAACTTCCTGAGGAACTGATTGCACGTGAACGGGTGATGGGATTGGAATGAGTACTTTGCCACCTGAAGAAAAAGGCAATCTTGGACTGAATGCTTGTGTGTTCTGGAGTTTCCCTCTGTGACTTCCACAGGAAGGTTTTGCAGTCTGGCATTGAACAAAATAAATTCTCAGGCCTTCCTTTGTTGTTTGCAGCTGTCTTCAACCAATCTGTTAATATTTCTGGACAAATGCAAAAGCTGAATGTTTACAAATAATTTCACACTGAAGAAATGTGCAGCATAATGCTTTATTTACCAAAAAATACGGGTCCCAGCAGCCAGGCTCCAGGAGGCAGGCTGACAACCAGTAGAGCTGTGGAAATCCCGTAGTGCTGCTTGGATCTCCCTCCCTGGGACACTTCAGCCAAGGAGCCCCCTCCTCCGAGGAGTGGGCAATGAGGATAATGCAATGCCGTTCTGTCTGGTTACAGAGCCATGCTGCTTCCTCCAGGAAGCTCAGAAGGACCCCTTTCAAGGGTCATTTACAGTTTGTGTTTGCGGTGAATTACCCTTCATACATATTTCATTTCTATTGGCTCCTCAATCACTTCTCTAATTTGGGAAGTGTACTTTGAAAGACTTTCGGTGACATGTTTATTTTTCTTAAATGCTTATGGAACAGAAACTCAGCCTCATGAGGGATGTGTGTCCCAAATAAAATTAGAATGATCCCACAGTGTTCATTCTGTTCATCAGTTATGCTCTTGATTTTTTTTCTCTCTTCTAACATTAATCCTGGAATTTTAGAAAAGGAACTGTTTTGAAAAACTTTGCTTTCTGTGCACGTTAGATTATCAGTAGGGCGTAAGCATGGGGAAAACTTTAAAAGTTTTTTCTCCTTCCCCCTTCACCTTCCCACATATGCAAATGAACAATAGGACTAGAAATCTGTCTCAAACCTTTGGACAGATGCATTCTTGGTACAGCCTTGTACTGTCAATCCTTCTTTTTATTTTTTTTTTCCCCTCTTCACTGAGATCTTAGGAATTTCAGCCATGGATAGTGAGGTTCACAGATAAATGTTGGAAGGATGAGGGCCTCTGCTTTCTGTTGGCGGCTGTGGCAGGAAGTGTCAATTAGTGTGAAAAATACTGGGAGTTCTTGCACTGAGTGACTGTAGTAAATATATTTTGTTTATTCTGCATACTTGCCTTTTAAAGTTTTATGTTTGATTGCTAGACATAAGGAGTGGGAAGGTGGGGCAGTTTGATGCCCTTTACCTATTGGCAGTCCTTAGCTGTGTGTGAATGGTAAAGCTACTAATTGGTTTCCCTGTAGTACGGGGAGCTTGCATCTTCTTAGTGATTTCACAGTGCTCTCTTTCCTCTGAAAGACTTTGCTTTTTATTAAAAAGAAAAAAAATGTTGCAGGAGATTTTTCCAGTGATTCCTAAGTAAATTATTAACAGCAATTTGTACCAAAAATCAGCTAAGAATCAGCAGATCAGACATCTAAGACAGTTAGGAACTATAGCTCCTAATTGTATACAAATTAGAGTAATTTAATACATTTCATGTGATAAAACAATACAAGTGAAATTACCATAGTTTCAGAATGTCTCAGCTTCTAGCAATGATGATGTTTGTTATTTTTAATTTCTTGATTTTATTTTCCTTTCTATGCAATGTATAGGGAAGAAAACTTAATTTTTATGAAATATGGGTCCTCTTATTACTTTTAGAAAAGGTTTATTTCAATTTTTTTTTAATTAATTACTTGTAGAAAAAGAAGTAAAAACTTTGTATGTAGGTACATGTATGTTGTAATGCTCATTTTCAGAAACTCAAATCTCAGTGCTTCTAGTATTTGCAGTCTGGAATTGATTGTAAGCATAATAGGTTATTTCATGCTGCTTCTCATTATATTCATGGTTACGATACTGAAATGTTAAGACCACACACAGACAACAACATCTCCAGCCACTTACGCATGTAAACAGTCTGGCTTTTTACAAAGTGGAAAAATATTTCTTGTGCAGTATTTTTAACATGATCAGCATGTTAAGGCGTAATCTGCAACTGTGTCAACATTTCTTTGGCTGTAACCATTAATTCTGTAGCCTCTTGATAATATGTAAAATGTGAGACTGCTTTGTTTACTACTGGGATTTGTCAGCAATTACTGTCTGCATTTAGCTTAGTGCTTTCAAATATATAATAGATCAAAGAGTTATTTTGCATCATCACTGTGGCTTTAGTAAAACAAAGGATGTTTTTTTTCCCCAGCTGGCTTTGAGTCCTTCAAAGGGCCATTGGAGCAATAATTTTCATAGGTATTGTATTTACACCCATTTGATATTGGTAGGCACAGGTACACTACATTAAATAACCTTCTGCTGCTACTGTTTGACAGGAATTTAGCTATAGGGACAGGAATGTACATTTCTTTCAGCCTCAGTTCTTGTGAGACCTGGCATAGCTTCAACATAGCTGGCAATTTTTGTTTTGCTTATTTTTGTGTAATTAATGCATGTTTTCAGCATTCTTCTTACCATCAGGAACTGCAAGTGCAGTGGTCATGTGCAATGTTATCTAAGTGTCATATCATTTTCATCACAAAGAACTGAGCATTACAAGTTCTGATAGACAAGTTCTTCATATGGATACATATATATGGAGCTAATTAAGAGTAAGAAGGCATAAAAGCATTTTAATGGATAACATATCTGTTCAAGTAATAAATATTTGGGTTTATATAGTTCCTTTATCTCTGTTCTCAAAGATAATTTATTAACATGTTTATGAATTTAGTTTCAATGTATTTTTGTGGTTTTGCAAATAACAAAAAGAACAAACTCCCAAACTTATCAGACAAATGTGCAGAACTTTGGTAACAATATTTTTGTTTAGTTAGAAGTAGGCTGTAAAATCACTTAAACTTACTACTGCTCCTCAGAAGATTGCCATTAATTAATTCTGTGATCTCAGGGGCATTTGGTTAAAATATTTCACCTGAGCTTTTTCTATGACTTTGTACAATTCTGACATATTTGTTTTTCTATGAGTATTTTACTTAAGATATATAAATAATGGCACATCAATCTATAAGACTGACTTTAGAAATCTCAAAATGCAGATACTGTAATATGGATAAGGGAAATTGTTGGGGAGTTCAGTTTTAGGAATAGTCAGCTGACAGAATAAGCTTCTATATGAAACTCTTAAGGCAAACCTGCATTTGTAAAGTCACTCTTATAAAGTATTTATTAAATGTGTCAATATTACTGAAGGAGATTAGGAAAGCTTTCAGTTCGTAGATCACTATCTTTTTGTTTTTAATACTTAAATGCTCTCTGCTGCTTAAATTCTGTTGCCATTTCTAAAAACCACTCAAACCAGATGTTTTGTTAAAATTTGAATTAATCTTTTGCCCAGTAAAACCCTAAGATACTGTTCTCCTAAACAGTTCTGTTTACTGTTCTCTTTATATGAATAAAGAGAATCAATGTGTTTCATCATTCCTGTTCTGCTGTCTGGTCCAGTTTCATTTCCTCTGATGAAAAAATGATAAATATAACTTACAAAGTGAGGCAGCAAAATTATCTCTATCAGTTAGTTAAAACTAAGTTCTTGACAGCAGTTTTTTTTTTCCAAGATTTTAAGCATTAAATATTAAATGTAATAAATTACTAATTTCCTGCTAAGAATTTATTGAGTGAAATAGTTGAATTTTTTACTTGTTTTTTTTCCCATCAGAGGTGTTATTTTGGTCATATGTGCCAGCTCTGTATCCAAGTCTTTTGCATGGTAACAAATCCCAGGCTTTAAGAAGCAGCAGTAATTTTAAATGGGGTTTTGTGATGAACCCTTTGCCCTTGGTTTGGATCTCTCTCCACCAAATTATACACCTCTGGGAAAATCAGTTTTTAGATTCACTTTTCATTTAGGAAAATCCTCCACTGACAGGGAATCTCCTGCGATCTTGGTGGTCCCTGCTGCATTGGTGATGAGAAGGGAGGAGATTGAGCCTTTCCAGTTGGAAAGTAAGGAAGAGAAAGGATGGGATGATTTATTTAAACAAAATAAAAATAAAACAACAAAAAGCAAAAAACCTGCTGAAGATCCTTGTTATTTATGGAGCAGAGCCTGGGGGTAGCTATCATGGGAATGGGCTACAGGGATATTCAGTAGTTTGTGTGAGAAACAGAGACTGATGATAGGAGAGCAGTGGAGCAGGAATGAAGGGAAAATGGATGGTGGATGTCAGTGCTGGAACAGGGATGTGCAGGCAATGTCAAGCTGAGAACTAGACTAAAGGTGTAGAGAAGGTTGGGAACAAGACAAAGTGTGGTGCAGCGGGAGTAAAACAGGAATTCATAGTGGTTTGATAATGGGATGAGGATTAGAGTAGTAAATGATACTCAAACTGATGAAAAACCTCGAGTGGCAAGATTAATTGGTTGAAAAGCTGTTTTCAGCCGCTTGGAGCAGGGAGGAGATCAGGAATATCCAGATGTCGGAAGGTGTAAATTCTGAGGGATGATGGGCACAGTTGTCTGTTTTATGTTTCATGCTCCCCTTTGCACCCCAGAAGGAGAACCTAAGGCCCCTGAGGTGTCACAGGGTGGCAAAATGTTTTCTCCCTTTCCAAAGAAAGGCTGATGGTTTACTGCACTTTAATTGTATTGATCCGGTCAGGGGAGACGTCTGTGGAGCTTCCAATCCTGCCTGTTTCCCTGTGGGAGTCAATGTGTCACCAGATGGCAGATTTTCCTTAATCAGTTTTCCACCTGCCCTTTCCAAGGTCGTATTCAGAGCCATTTAACTTCATAAATGTACTTGCAGTCATCAAGGAGCATGCGTGGTGTCCTTGGCCTTTCTGGAAGTTGTTCTGTAGCATATTGTGATTGTGTTTTATTATAGCACTGCTTCACTCTGCCCATTTTCATAGTTATATAAAATATTTCATACAAAAAGGGTGAATTTCTCATTATGGTTTTTAAACACTTGTACATTTACCTGAATCTTTGGAGAAATACTTGGTTGATAAAATTGAAGTTTTGTTGTGGGTTGTTGTTACTCTTCAGTATTTCTCTGAAGATCTAATGAAGGGAGGTTGAAAGGCATATTGAAAAACTTTAAAGCCAGCAAGATTTGGAGCATCTAGCACTCCTACGATGTTGTAATCATTAATAATAATGAATTAAAATGTTTACACACCCTGATCTCTGTTGTTCTCTTTGATGTTAATTACGTTACAGCAGATCACGAGTTCATTCTTCATATCAGACAAATAAGGAAATATTTCCTCTTCATTTATCTGTGTCCCTTAGCAACACAGTAGGTCTTATGCATTGTTGAATAACATGTGGTTTTGCTGCCTTTGCTATATACAAATAACTTGTCTTTCCATTTTTTTAAAAAGCCCTGAGTGGAAATTGGTTATTTAATTCGAGCAAAAAATAATACAAAGATAGAAATATATGGCCATAGGTGACTACAATGAAGCTTAATAGTGTTCTTGGAGATGTTAAAGCCAAGTATTTTTTTTTTCCTTCTTTTTGTCTTGCTCTTATTAATGTGACTCAGATTAAATGGATGGTGTGATCACTTGTTCCTGTCTGTGTGGTTCTTGACATCCAGGAGCTGTAATCTGTCATGTGCTGTCATCTCTGTTCCTTCATTCCTTTTACCAAAGACAGTTGTGCAGCTAGCATAATATCAATTTTTTAAGTTAAAAAATGAGCTGTTGCTTTCCAAAGGGTAATTCCCTCTCAATCTGTAAAGTAGGTGTGGTTTTTATTTTTTTTCCCCTGTTGAAATTAATGGTAAAAAAAATGTAGGTTTTTAAATTTAATTTATCCAGGCTACACTTTTCTATGTGGCTCTTAAAACAGATGCAGACTTGTAGGAAGTGAAATCTCAGCCATAGCTGTTCTAGCTCTGCAGGTATTGTTAAATTTCCTTAGTTGGCACAGTTCTGTCTTTGGTAGGTGATTTTTGCAGCATGTGAGGCTTCATCCTTTGGATTCACTGCAAAGAAAAAAAATTGTATGACAGGCTTGTTTTTGTAACCAGTGAAATCACATTATATTTGTAGCATCTGCTGTCAGCAGATGCTACAAATATTTTAATATAGTAGTAGCAGCTACAAATATTTTAATATAAAATTCTTGATTTCTGCTAGGCATTGCTTAGGTTCCATCAGAAATGTTATTGCTGTATACAAAGAGGCCTTTTTCCTTGTCAGCCTGGTCTCTTGAACACAGTGGATTTCCAGTAGGGTGGTACAGGTCAGGATTGTACCAAGAAGGAAATAAACTTTTTGCCCTGTAATATGATCTGTCAGTTGGAGAAATGTTTCCAAGGTCTGTTCATCTGCTGCCTGCACAGGGTAAATCCTACTGCTGCACTGCCTTTAGAAGAGAGGGGAAATCTATTTCCTACAAATCATCAGGAAATTCATGTCTGAAAGTCTTCAGCAAAAAGGCATGTGGAGTTTTGCTGTTGAAGCTTATTACAAAGATTTTAAATGTTGAGAGTTGCATGTTTTCTGGGATTATTGTTAATTTTATTCAACTGTTTGAAAAATTTAATCAGGAATGTTAAACTTCTACTGGACCTACAACTTTATAGATGCTGAAGGATAAGTTTTGTCCTCAAGTACGATTGACAGTCTCTGTGTGTGCCTGTAAACTTGTTCTGCATCTATACAGAGCTGTTACAATGACCTTTTTACAATGTCTTTTAAAACTCCATTCTTTTCCATTGCTTCTACTATTGGTGATATCCTTAGTTTTAGTGAGATGGATCATTAAGAACATTTTTTAAAAAATAGCTTTTTCTTAAGCATCTGTATCCAGAAGTATGTACAGAACTCTTTATTATCTTAAAAGAAATTGTGAAAACAATGTAATTAAACATAATGCAGCCTTATAAAGACTAGTCTTAAAATCTGATTCTGTACTATGCCAAATGGATCTTTAATTCTGCTGTTTCTATATGAGTGAAAATGCTGTTGGCAGATAAGGTTTATAGCTATTGATTCATGGAGAATTTTCTTCTCAAATTCCAATTTTAACATTCTTTCTTGTGATACTGAACTGTAAGGATATTTAAAGCAGTTACTACTTAATTTCCCATGCATATTGAGTGAGAGCAGTGTTTGAAAACCCCTGGCAAGGAGACCTAAATACAAATCTTGTACTATCAAAATTTCAGTGGACTCTGGCAGGTTACATTTCTTTCATACTTCTGTGTTTCCTTTGAAAGAAAAACTTTCCCAGATGGTCATTGCAGGGTGCTGAATGAAACCAGTAATTTTATGTAAGCATGGAAGTTCATTGCCCTGACAGAATTCCTTATTTGGGTGCTGGATTCTTTGCAGAGTTTTTTTTTTTTTTTCTTTTTATCTCTACACTGTTAAATGAAGGCAAGTTGAGGGTAAGATTATCTGTAAGGTCATAGAGAAACTTAAGGCATGATGGGCAAAGGATCCTTACCAGGTTGGAACTAGAAATAAACACAGAAAGGGAAGGGTAGGGCCATACTGATAGTTATAAATTAAGTGTCAAGGTCTCAAATCTGGGAAAGGATCATCAGAATTTATAAAGTTCTATTTGAATAGTCCATTCTCCTCACTTCAGACATCTGTTACTGGTTATTGTTTGAGTGACCACCATGTACATTATACAAAAAGGAATGTGTTTTTTGTAAGATGTCTGCTAATGTGGCAGATAAAATCCCAGTGTTTGATAGCAGTGCCAAAGGGCAAAGAGGTGCTGAACAATATTCCTCATCTTTACCATAACTTTCCTTCCTGGAAAAACAGGCTTTGACAGTGGGAAAATGAAGACTGAGATAAGGAGAAGTGGAAAAGAGGCTTGGGAACTGAGAGTGATATAGACCAGAACTTGAGCAAGCAGGGGAAAAAAGTCTTCTCTTGGGCAGATGCACCAATTTTTTTAAATTTTCTTTTTGGTTGATTACAAATAGGACTTATTCTGCATGCTATGGCAATAAATTGAAAGGACTAGCAAGCTAAGTAACAGTTGTTTTTGTTGGCATGGAGTGTAATCTGGGCCCAGTTTTTACATCTCTAGCAACTGATTGTTGCTCTGTGTAAAGTAAAATGCACTGGTGGTTTTATTAATGCAAATGCTGCATCAGTATCAAAATATAATTTTTCAGAGAAGTAGTACTGGAACTGATGATAATTATTTGTTTACTCTTCAGGAGAGATTAAGCAGCTGATAGTGGTAGTTCTCTCATTTTTATTGATTATTGGCATTAAGTTTCAGTACAGCAAGCAGAGAAGTTTGTAGCCTTTAAACTATTTCTTTCACCCTTGGAGAGTTAAGCAGGTGGATACAGGTTATAGAAAATTAGGTGTGCTGCAGATATATTAAGTAATTCGGTTTTAACTTGCCATTTTAACATCTTGCTGGGTAGAAATAAACATTGCAATTAAGCAAGATTTAATTCAGCCAGGTGACATCTTAGATAGCTGATAATAGATGGCATAGCTGAATTTATTGAGCTGCTTTGTGCTGTCAGTTTTACTGTAGCCTTTGCTCGTTTAGAAGATGCATTAAAAAGGAATTTTGACCTTGGCAGGTATGGAGAAAGTATTGAATTTAAGGTCAGGAAAATTTTCGTGGAAGAATTAGGTAACTTATGGGAGTTTTGTGCAATAGGGTTACAGATGGAGCAGGGAGAAAAAGAACCTGGTGAAGGTACAAATATATGTAATCTTTCATAGGAAATGATAAAAACAAGAATTTTAAGGGTCTGTTTTACAGAAAGTGGGTGTTTTTTTCAGCAGTTTAATGCATTATGGGGGAATCTGGAAGACAAATGAAGCTCAATCAGCCTCCTGAAGGACAAGTTATTAGTTTAAGCATGATTCGCTGTATTTGCACACAATAGGACAGGATGCTGAAATGCATTTGTAGAGTTTTGCTCTTTACTAATATGTTAAAAAGCTGACCTTTTTGAAACACATGCATTAAGTTTGGAAACTAATTTTCCAGTATTATCATGTTCTCAGCTGCAAAAGAAACAACAGATATTAATATAGTTTATGAATTTATTTAGTTTTAGTTAATTTGTAGTCTGCACTGGAATAAGTACACAGAAAGCCACCTTTTAGAATATATGTGAAGAATAAACTTTGGCAGGTGGTGCTCATGTTAAACTATCCTTGCTCCACGTATGTGAGAGTGCCTTGAGTGATAGGAATAGAAATTTGCCAATTCAGTGTCTGACATCTGTGCTGGGCAAACTAGCACAAACTCCAGTGGGGCAGAATGAATGGATATGGGGATCAGTGGAACGAATTGGGAAAAAGTCTGAACACCCATTGCAAACAGAAGTCACATACATCACAGTCTTCTGGTACCTTTACAAGAGGGAGTGAGTCTCAGCACAGGGAAATCTGGTTGCCCCAACCCTTTCAGATCCTCCAGAAGGGATGGAGAAGGGCCTTCACCAAAAGCTGTTAGGTGAGCTGAAGAAGGTCCATGCACAGATTCCCTGGCTGAAGGATGGAGGCAGTGCTGGCGCTGAACAGGGAGCTCTGGGCAGATGCTGGATTTGTACCAGACCTAAGCAGGGAGCTGAGGTATGAAAGGTTAAAAAGTCTCCAGTATTGAATGACATGATGATGAACTAAAACATGTGATTCTTGGTGCACTGTGATTGGATTTGCCACAGGATTTGAAAATATTTAAGCAGTTTTATAAACCAATTCACAAATTCTGGGAGAAGGCAATCAGTGATGACTTCCAAATACAGATGCAGCTTATGAGATATAAAACCCAGGGTCTCATGGTGACAGAAGTCTAATGCATCTGCTGAGGAAAGTATCATTATTTGCTTATGCTATTAACCTTTTCCTGTAGACTTCTTGTTGCTGTCAGAGCACATGGGTCAGTATGGACCTAATATAATGTTTTATATATTTAATGTCTACATTTTCTTGCATAAAACCAGTGCTATTTATCATTTTCAGTGATTTTAATGTTTTCCACATGTATGAGAATTGGTGCTAATTATCACTGGAATTTTTCGAAGCATAATTGTGGTAAATATTTCCCACATATTTCCAATTAGTAACATAATCCACGGGAAACTTGAAGAAAAAAATTAATACAAAGACCTTGAAATGTAAAACTTAAACTTTTTTAAAAGGCATTTGCAAATAGCAGTTGAAATGCTAGGTACAGGTTGTCCTTTTTGACTGTACTAAAATTGCATCCTTTTTTCTTTAAGGCAACAGCTTTTTTGATCCCACTGAAACAGAGAAATGTTTTTTTGAGGATAAATCAGTCCTTGCCATTCTACCCCTCTCCATCTGTAAAATGGAGCTTCTCTGAAATCTTGGGAGCATGTTGCTTCCATTACTCTTCATAATAGGTGAAAATGAGCAATGTGTTACCCATGATGTCTATATATTGTGTTTTTCCTTGGGTGTTCATGATGTGATTGACCACATGTGAATATAACACCTGCCAATGCACTTAGTGTGAAAAGCAATTATAGAAACTGAGAAAGCCAGTTAGAGATTGAGCTCTTCTTATGTAAACTGGATTTGTTTCTTTAAATGTTTATGTTCATGTTAGAAACAACCATACGTTGTTTAGATCTTCATTTCCCCTATTGGAAGAGACTGGAGTCAATTAAGTTATTTTAATAAATTTTTAGAAGAAAAATGGACTTCCCAACCTCAGAACTTCCCAGCCTCAGTAACTGCATTTTATAAAGAGGAATATTTGCAGAAGGATTCATTTTAATGAATTAGAAATCTTTTTTGTGCCTGCTGGGGGCATGTTAATAAATATTGATTAACCTGTGCAATGTAATGCTGTACTCACCTACCTCCCTTAGAGGTCAGGGATGGGTTCCTGGGGCCTCCTGAAGGCCATGGTTGGAGCAGAGTCAGGTGCATTTTTTGAGCTGCATCTGGTTTAAGTTAAGGTCTTGTCATCCACCACCTGCTTCTCATTGCCCTGCTCTCCTCCCAGAGGTTACCAGTTAAGTTTGTTAGGAGAGATACATGAATAGTCACTCCCTGTTTATTCCTGTCAGACGCGGTAGATGGTGGGATGCATTTTAAAACAGATGTTGAATCAAAACTGTTTCAGGTGGGGACAGTTCTACCTGCTCAGCTCTGGTTGGTGCTGACCTGTGGGAGATGTAAGATAGAGGCAGTCTGGAGCAAGGAGAGACAGATGGGGAAAGAGCTTCCTTAGCAAGTCGTGTTTTAGTCCCAGGAGGCTTTTTGGTGACAAACACTCCAAGAGGTATTTTCCACAATCCATTCTTGCCTTTCACTAGCTCCTCAATGTTCAACTATGTTCATATTTTACATATTTTTATAAGTTGCTTGTTGCTCCTATTCTTTTTTTATTTAAGCATAAAGTCTATTTATTATATACTCTGATCAATGCCAGATGAAATGAATTTTTTTTCTTGGACATTAAGAAAAAATTATATCCCTTTTCTTGCCAGCTGGTAATTCCTTGAACCTTTTGCTGATCTGTTTCCATTTTGAAATATGATGTATTTGGTTCTGCTTTTTCAGCAGTAAGATTTAGCACATCACTTGTTCTTTTGGAAGGCTCATCTGTTTCTCCCTTGTACCTCTGTAGATAAAGCATTGAATATTTTGTTGAACTTTCCTCTTCTTCTGCCCTGTGTTGACTTAATGTGCTCCCACTTAATAGAAAGATTTTGTCCAAAGGGTGTCGCTTTTGTAATATTCCTTTTTCAGCATGAGTCACTTTTTTCTTTTGCTGTTTTGAAAAAGCTTTCTTGCTGTTCTGAAACTTTCCTGGCTGTGTTTAGACAAATTAGTTAAGACAGAGTTAAAAGTACTTCTTTTACGTACTTGGAAAATGCAATGTTTCAACCATTTCAGTAAATTTAACAATATTAAGTAGTTTGACTTGCTACACTTTTTTAGCAAATAAAAATACTTTTGCTTTATGTATTTGTCTTAAAATTTGATCATGTGCAATTAATCTATCTTTAATCTGTTAAATTATTTTGGCATAAAGATTTAGCATCTGCAAGTATTTTACATTGAAACATGGCCTGCAGATGTTTGGTTTGGTTTTGTGTTGCCTCCTGCTTCCCCATTCAGTAGCTGTGTGCTGCGGTAGGTAGCATTGTCAGGAGAGGCTGGAAAGGAAGGGAATTTCAGAGCAGGTGAGACCTCACCTCTTAGAATAAAAACGAATCTGAAATAATTGCAAAGTTGGACACGTGGAACAATTTCCTGCGTGGGACCTGCCCTCACTTCCCCGTTCTGTTTTTGTGAGAGGGAAATCAGCCCATCCCTGCAGCTGTTGGACACATAACTCAGAAATATATTAGTGCTGGAGAACTGCTGCTCCTTCATCTCAGCAATGAGCACCTTACCTTGTGAAACAAACACTGGTTTGCTTCTGCATCACCGTATAGGAAGCTTGTAAATTGTGTTTTAGTGCTATCTGGCGTCTGTTTTTTTTTCCTCTGACAGAGTTTACACCCGAAGATACTGAGGCTGGTGTCTCCACCTAATTTTTATTGCACTTAATTTTCTGGTATATTTAGAAACTAATAAAATCAGGTGGTACATTGCTAATTTCCTCAACCCTCTTGTATGGTGGCTATTTTCATGCTGAACAAATCCATCAGTAGCTTGCCAACACATACTTAGTGATCTTTTTTTGATGCTTTAAAGTCCAGCAGATTAATATTAAAATACAGCATGTATTATTTAAATTACATTACATTGTATTAAATTACAGCATGTAAAGTATGTATGGGAAAACCTGTGAAAGTCATTTAACAAGTTGAATGTCTGAAAAAAGGCCCTCAAACCTTTTTATTACTGGCTGTAATTTCTTTAAAAAATTATGTTGTCCTGTTACAGTTGGTAATATTTAGGAGTTCTGGAAGCTTTAGTGGTCATTGCAGTTGTTTTCACACCTATTGCTGTAGGACCTGATCATTACAAACCAAGTAATTCAGCCATGCAGAGTGTTTTGTACAAAGTGTTTACAAGTTCCTTTTTCTTTCCACCTGGGGAAGAAACAAAATCCCAGAACTGACTTTGTAGAGCCCAAAAGAATGTCTCAACTCCAGTTTAGTATACCAATGACAAGGCAATTCTTCTCATGAGTTACTTTCATAATAGCAAATTTTTATCATTGTTATTATTGATAGGGTAAGAGCTCGGTAAGGTAATAATCTTTATTGGCACCCACTTACCAATGATCAGGTGATACTCAATAAAATGGTATCCTGTGGCACTCTGTTGGTGTGGCAGAGCCCTAGGAAATGTCTTTAAAATTTTTCAATTAAGAATTAATTGCATTTGGTAGATTGTGAATATTTTCACCTCCTCAGTTAATATGGCCACTCACCTTCCCCAGCCTGAGTGGGATAAAAGCAGGTTGTTGCAGACATGGATATTTCATCATCGCTTGCTCACAATGATTCATAAAATACCATAGTTTTTAGAATAATACTTTTACAACAAGAGGGTGAAAGCAGCTTATTGGAATCTCAAATTATCTTTTTATTATCTTGGGCAAATACTGTGCTACTATTTCTGTTTTTCTGGATCAGTCCTGACACAGGCAGGGACATGGTATATCCTTTCAAAATGATGGTGAGATTGCACTGTTACTTGGAGACTTAGCCCCAAGGAAAAACTTGCTTTTTGCAATTGTTTGAGCTCCAACTACATGACTGTTTTCAATATGTGGGCTACAAAACCTCCTACAGAATTGGGATCAGACCAGCACAGATTGACAACCTAAATTAAGCTTAATTCTCTCATGCAATTTAGGCCTCTTTTTCAACATTGTACCTGATAGAGCAGTTCTCCAAGACGAGTTCAGATGTTTAGATTAAGTAATTACTGCTTAGCCTGGCTGTGGGTGATGAACTGAATGCTCTGCACTGCAGCATTCTTACATTGCTAAAAACATGCAGCTCCTTTACCTCGGCAGGTACTTGATTTTCTGAAGGAGTTGTCTTCATTAATTTATTTTAATCTGTTAATTTGGGTGGATCACTCAAAATTATGTGCTTTAACAATAGTGTGTTTGTCCTTAATTTGAAAGTCTCCAGTATCATACACAGCTCCATCAGATCTGAACTCCTTAGTGTTTTTTATGTTTTCCTAAGAGTTGAATCACTCACAAGTATTTCTTGTTTTCTTTTCCCATAATTTCTTAATCTTAATATCCTGTCCATCTGCATCTGTTAAGAGTCTAAAATGCTGCCTTGATGTTGCATCCTAGTTTCATGAGTTGTCAGGCCACATTTATCAGAGGATTGTTCTAAAGGCTTGTTCTCCGCTTACAGCTCTTTGCTTGGCATGGGAACCTCTCAATTTGATCTTAATGTGCTTATACCTTATTGATTGAATTTTCGAATAACTGCTTTTTCTCTTCCACTAAAACACCAGAAAATTAAACACTCCTTCTTTCAGGAATTCCTCATACATAAACTGTTCTTCTAAAAAAAGTAAGCCAACCACTTGTGAAAGATTACTTAGATATAACTTGTAGTATGCAGGTTGTAAAAGGGGAATGTCCTCCCTGCTTTTGGAAAGTCTGACTGCATTTTAGGTTGTCCAGTTCCTGCTGAATCTGTGTATAATTTACTGCAGCTATCTTTGAGGATAGATCTTCTGTTTAGAACCTGTTATAGCATTGCCCTTGATCTGCTGCTCCCTTTTTACTGCAGTGACCCCATAGATATTTGAAAACAGGGAAATTAAAAGATCTAGTTGTCAGTTGATGACTATAATCCTTCTTTAATAAGAAGGATTTATTTGTTGAAATTGTTCTACAACTTCAGGATATAAATCTATGACAAAGTACAAGCTTTGTACAATTTCCAGAACCAAGCAGCTCTTATCCAGAAAAAAAGGTCAAAAGTGAAATATATCCATTTTCCCCTCTGACATTTGTATCATATTTCTTGAGCATTTTCAAGAGCGGACTTGTTACATGATTTCTTAGAGGGATTCTGCGTTTGGCTTTTTCTGGAGGCCTCTCTAATCTGCTCTGCTCTGGTTCTGTATCAGCTGTTGAGAAATTTTTCTATAATTGCCAAGTGCTCTTGTTAGGTGAGCTCCTGATTAATCTTATGACAGCAAAACTGTTCACTGGTGACCTGTTGGTGTCTAAACCCCCCTGAAATAGAGCGCTGGAGAAACATCTTGCTTTGAGCATTAACCAGGGAAGCACTATTTCTGTGCAACTTTGCTGTCTGGTGAAAAAAAATTCTATTATTTTTCCCCCCCTCTCCTTCCTCTGATTTGTTGTGTTTTTTACCCTAGAAGGATGACATCTCCCCCTCAAAACAAACCAACAAGAAGAAAAAAAAAACCACTGGAGATTCTCAACAAAAATACGTGGAAAAGTGTATGTGTATCAAATTGTAACTTTATCTACTTAAAAGAATGAGAAATGTACAGTGCTAGCTGTCACCAAAATTCCTTTATTCCCTGATAACCGTCAGCAGGGGTGGTGGCATAACCACCACCATCCTAACTCCTGTGTTTGTACAGGTTGAGGCATTTAACTGTTGGAACAGTGTCCCTACGGTTTGGGAAAGTGTCTATTACCTCAGATCATTGTGGTCCTAGACATGCTTGTAAGTGAAAGTTAAATTAATATTATATAATGGCAAATACATCTTTTGTGCTGTATGCTCACTTGCTTAAGTGATTTTTGCTTCTTGCTATTGCTGTGTTAGAGGAAAAAGTCAAAATATTGTAGATCATTGGTGCCAATAGTATATAAACAATAGGAAAACACATGATTTTCTTTGGGATCAGAAAGATAAAGGAGGAGAATAAACTTATAATAAGCCTGGAAAATGTAAATTTTTTTATAACACAGTTGGCACAGTGTATAGACCAATGATTAATTGGTCATAATTATACTCAATGCTGTAGATACTAGAACTTGCTTGACTCGGTGCAGAACACTTAACTGATTTTCAGAAGGAACTTAGAGAGGATGGAGAATATTCACATTTTCCTATTTATTTTAAGAAAAGATATTTCACATAAGCTTATTTTATTTTTTTCCCACAAAATCTCTTGGCTGTGCTAATGCATTCTGGATATGTCCTATCAATTTTGTCACTATGCCAGAAAGGGCTTCCAGTGACAGTTTTTGAGTGGTCATTGGGATCAAATCTATCTTCTTTTTTTTTCTTTTTTTTTTTTTTTTTAACTATAGACATCATCTAAGACTGGAGTAAAATTCTCTCTGTAACAATAGAGTAGCACTGTGCTCAGGGAAGAGGGAACAGTAGAAATAAACAGTCCCTGTATGTTCGTCATGGAGCAGTTTTGAGTGTGTGGGGGTTGCAGCTTGGCTCCTTCCCGCCAATCCCAAAACCTGGTCAAACTCTCAGGTGTTTCTGTTCCAGCTCAGCTTCAGTGAGTTCTGACCCTCCAGTCCACATCTGTTATCACTGCAATGGGGAACCCTAATATGTACCTTGGGAGGCTGTTTCTGCACGTGTCTGCTGTAATGATGCAGCACATTTGGAGTGCGGTAACTGGGCACAAACCCACCCTGCTCATGCCCAGCGTCCCGAGGACCGTCTGGTCATCAGGACTGGTTTTATGCTGTTCACTTGATGCAGCTTAAAGAAACAAGAGTACCCATGTAGGAGCCCACTGATTGTAAAAATGGGTATAGCAATAAAAAGTATTTATTTGGGTTTATTTACTCATTGTGGGATTTTCAACAATAGTTCACCATCTAGTATGTGCTTCTTTCAAGGTTTCAGCAGGTTATGGGCATATGACTTTGCTTGAATAACCCCTTTGCATTGGGTTTTGTTCTGTTTACGTTGCATGTCTGGTTATATTTTCAATTTGCAGAGTCTATGAAGTGATTGATGCATTTGTATAAACAATTTGATTTCTGAAAAGATGTTCTAAATTAAATGCCATAGCTGTACAACAATACACTAACAACGTTCTGAGATCATTTAAAACCCTTTGTTTAGTAACACAATAAATGTCATTAGACTGTTACAGTAAGAATGTGAGCATTAAAAACAGCTTGTAAAAATGAAGAGTTTTTGTAATGTAGAATTATGGGGGATATCAACTTGGATCATCTGCTTCTGTCTTTAATTTTTGAGTGAAATGTTTTCCTATTGATTCTTGACAAATACGTTTCCCATCAAATCAGGCATTCACGTTTCAGTTTTGACAATCACACCTCAAAAAACAATTTTCACTGCAAATTTTGAGATGGATGTTGAAAGCGTGAAATTAAAAGTTGCAGTTCTTTTAGTTTGCCTTTCAGTTGTGGTACTTAGGAGTCACGAGTTGTATCTTGCAGCCACACTGACTGGAAACACTTCATTTCCACTAAAATAAAAGCGAGTCTTTTCACGGAATTGCAAGTCTTTTCATGGAATTGCATGTCATCAGAATAAAAATAAAAATAGAGACTTCTATAAGAGCATCAGATCTGCTAATATAAATGGTGTACGTTTCCTTCCACTTGCCTTTGTTCCCTACCATTATTTGTATTGGCATTTAGTCTGTACTTATCCTTTGCTGCTGGAGCAGCCCAAGTTGTATTGAGCTGCTCAGTATAAACACCATCCTCAGAGCTGTACCCTGTGAAGGCACATGAAGCGCAGCTCAGGAATGGAGGGGAGCCTGCATGGGAGCTGTTGCTCAGATCACGTCCAGGACTTAACAAAAATAGGAGGTAGTGAGGCTCAGGAAGGGCTGCACCTGTGTTCTCTGACTCCCCCTTTTCTATTTGCCTGTGCCAGTTATGCTTCCCCGTGTCCTGTCCCAAAGCTGTCCTGATTGTGTGGCAAAACTGTTGGCTTGTGGCTAGTGAAATATTTCCAGGTGTGCTGTCTACAAAGGAGAGTGCTCCAAAGGTGAGAGGGATAGAAGTCTTCCATTGGGAAACCTTGGCTATTACAAGGATTTATACACTATTTGTATCTGTTTTTTTTTTCTTTGAAACACTACAAATGTTTGGTGTGTTTGTAAAATTTTCAAGATAATTTTAACTGTTCCATTGTATAGTTTTGAATGTGGTTCCTTATTTTCTTTTTTTTCCAATTGTTTCAAGGTTGGCAACTGAGACAGTGCCACTCAGAAGAAAATAGACCTGACAAACAGATCTATACTTTGTATCTGTATCTGGGTATAAAGTTCTGTAATCAATAGAAAATGATACCAGTTAATGTGGAGCATTTGATAATTAGAATTTTCTTGATGTATTAACTACTTGTTTGTTGTCATTAGTGCTGAACCATGAATAATTTACTGGCTTTCACTTTATAATCTGCAGTGTCTGCTAACTTTGAAGTTCAGTAGTCAATTTAAAATTTGGTGGAGCTGACTAATGATTCACCAGAGATTTTTGTGAGATATTTTGTCATCCATTTAAAGCTTGGAAAAGTCTGCTGTTGCAGCCATCTGGCAATTCTTGGTTTTCTGGAGGAAAGAGAAGCCTTTTGATGCAATAGATCAAAGCATTCTGCTCTTTCAGTCACTGATACCTATAAGTTCCTCAGAGTTATTTCACAATGCCTGTCTCATATGCCAGACTTTTGTGTTCTAACTACAATACAGTATTGGCCATGAATTATATTTTAATTAGATTTGAATCATTATTTAGAAATGTCTGTTTGCAGTTGATTTACAGATCCAAGTGTTTTATTAACCAAGAGGTTTTAAATTTACCAAATATGCCGTTGTGTTTAATAAAATTGATGCTAAATCTTGTTGCTCTTATTGCTAATGGTATAGGTAAAGGTACTTTCAGCAACTGTGCTTGTGCTACACCATAAGCCTGAGATGTAAGTGTACCTATCAAGGAATTTCAGAAATAGCTGATGTGTTTTGGTATGTAGCCTGTATCATCCTAATAACTGTATATAGTCTTTAGTAATAGGTGAGCCTTATTATTTAACCATTCAAAGTACAGATGACAGATGTAGTAAGTACCAGATATCCACTGACAAGTCCTTCAAGCTTGCTGTTCTTTACATTAGGTAGCTTGGAGAAAGGAGAAGACATCTAAGATGCTGAATTTTTAAGTACTCAATAAATTTAAAGCACCAACTAGATAATTTCAGAAATTTTCAGAAATAGAATTATGTGAATTTGGTGAAGGAATAGCTAGTTTTTCACACACTAAGTTTTGCTTGAAGTCAGATTTAAAAGTGGCATTTAGATAGCAGAAGAAAATTCCACATACTTGTGCTTGTCATATGAACATTTCAGTGAGCTATCCAGGATAAGTCTGGTGCTCTTGTTCCTTGTTAAGTCCACAAACAGTGATAAATTCGTAATTCCATACTTCATGAACTTCCATGATTTAATGTTCTGCCTGCTGTAACTCTAAATCAGATGTGTGTGCTTACCTCATTGTTCATCTCCCTGTCTGCTCAACATATGCTTCCTAGCAACTACAGTTCAACATGGGTTTTTTTTTTTTTGTTGTTTTTGTTGTTTTTTTTTTTTTTCCAGTGTGGGAACTTTGCTGTCTTGGTGGATGTTCATATTTTGCCTCAAGGCTCCGGTAAAGACACCAGCTGGTTTTCAGATCATGAGAAAGAGGTACAACAAATATCCATTCTACTTCAAAAGTGTGTGGCTGCAGGGAAAAAGTTGAATTGCCTTGAACTGTTAAGGATTTTTCAGCATTAGGAAAATACTGTTAGTTATACCTAACCATTAGAGGTTGCCATGGGACTCCTAAGTAAACCATATGTGCTTTTTGGGTCACCAATGACCACTTTAAATTTGCTTTTTAATTTTTAAACCCTCTGTGTGTGCACATTCATTCATCCATGCATGTATGCTGTGTGAATTCTTCCGACTTAACTTTTCATTTAAAAATATGTTTCTCATGAATGCTTGTAAATTATCCTCAGCGATATAAACCAGATTTGTGGCAGGTAACATTTTGTTGGTGAAATATCTTCCTATTAATGTTTTTTCCTCATTCTGAGCAGTGTAAATGATGTTGCATTTAGAGGGTGCAAGAAAACATAAATATGCAAGATAAACCGTAGTAGAACTCTTGCCTCCTATGGAAAGAAACTTCCATTATTTTTAAGTGTGTCATGTGTATATCATGATGAAATTGTGGAAAATCAGTAAGCAGCAAAATTCTGCCTGTAACTTTGATCAGCTTGTAGAGAAATCACAGAGGATCTTGTGCTGCGTTGCTGTCAGGAGCTTTCCCCTGTGTATGGGAACTTGAGAAGTTCCCTGTTGAAAAGGAAGGCAGGACGTGTTTGGGATGCCTGTGGACTTTCCCGCAAGTCTCCCTTACGGTCATTTTCAGCAGATAGCTTCCCTAATAATGCCATCATTAACTTGTCACTGCACAGCGTCCCCAGACATCTCAGAGTCATACATTTCAGTGAAATTAAAAAAAACAATGCATTAATATCCTGAGGGGGCAAAAGCAGAGTATTTAGCAGGATGTAGTTCATCTGATTTGTGCTTTATTAAACAGAAAAATAAGAAAATAGGGAAAGCCTCTCTTTTTTTTATGACTAAATGAATGCTCATTACCTTTTCTATTTATAATCAGTTGTACTCTCCTGGTTATCTGAGTTTTAAACACTCTCAAAATGTATTTTGTAAGACTGCCAAAACAAAAGAGATGAATTTCAGGAAATTAGCTCATGATTGATTTAATAAACAGGCATGACAGGACAGCATTCGGTGCATTTCTGTGACTGCATGTTTTGAGAGAAGTACAAAGGTTGCATATTTTCAGCAACTGAGAAGTGTGAGTCAAATAGCTTTGCAATTCACTTCCTGAAAGTTCTGTGCATCTTTGTATGAGGGGAGAAAAGGTCCGTAAGAAAGATTATTCCAAAATATTTTTATGAGAGCTTTTACATGTTCCATCACAAGTGGTTTTCTGCATTTTTGTTGTTTCTAAACTCTAAAAAAGGCTCGTGGTGGTGGCAGCCCTCTCTGCCTGTCTGTGGGAAATGTGGATGCCTCTGTAACAAACACAATTCCTGCTGATCCCCTGCTTACCCTGGCTGAAAATCATGGGCTTGGGCTCAAGGATCCTGGTGATGCTGTCCCAGGGGCCCTCTGGCTGCTGGCTCCTTGGAGCACATGCTGTGGAGGGCAGGATGGAACAGCACCAGTGCCCAAAGCATGGTCCTGGTGTGAGGAAATACAGCTGGGTGTTGGAATGACCACCATGGCACACTGCTGTGGCCAGTTGGGTGTGAGGATTCTTGGGATTGCTGGGAGAGGCGGCAATTTTTTCCCTTCTTTCTTTCTGCCCTTCCAATTTCCCTATCCTTTCTTTCATACCCCTTTTTCCCTGGAATGGCAAAGTGAAAGTTCCATCTTTACTCTCTGAGGTCTACATAGTTCTTTGTGGGGAACTGTTTAAATCATGTTTCCATAAGGCTAACAAGTAAAATATGTTCCATGTAAATGAAGGAAGTGCAAGGTAATGTTTATTGCTGCAGAAGGAACCAAAGACACACCATGTTTCTGCTGCTTTCGAGACCTTCTCGTTCTAACCCCAACACAGGGCCATGAAGGAATGTGTAATGGGAGCACTTTAATGAGATAAACAGAAGGATAAGCAAATACAGGAATTTATAATTGTGCTCTACAAGCAGAAAGGAAAACGGATTATTTCTTACTGTAAAGAGAAAATATTGGTTGTGACTGACTAATGTATATGCCCTGCTTTCATTTAGAGTAAT